>NW_012130084.1:3743473-3753627 GCF_000143395.1 Atta cephalotes
TGAGAAGATACGGTATTAAAAAATTCTGTAAAAAATTCCTGAAGAAGTTTTTAGAGTTCTATGAAAAGAAAATAAATGATTTTTGTTATAATTTCTCTTACAGTTTTTCTATAAAGTTGATAGTATTTATTTTGAACTCTCTGAAGTAAAAAATTATTCAAGTGGCAATTTTTTGTAATTTTTAGTAATTTTTTAGTATTTTTTTAGTATTTGGCAATTTTTAGTAATTAATATCTTGTTAACTACTGCAAAAAGTGCAAAATAGTAGAGGACTTTTCGACTCAGTTTAATCCGCTCTACAGTCACACAAAAGATTGGCCAAATTATGGGACACCTTGTATAAATATTTATTTAAGGCCAGTTTATAAATATGAGTGTCTTAAAGGGATGCTGAAATAACCAAGTTATCGATATTACAGTATAAAAATCTTCAAATTGACTGAATAAGAAATCGTTTTACAGAATTAAAGTAGATGCAAAATTAGAAGGTGGTACAATGGACTTAATATTAAAATCGAAAAAAGTTAAAAATTTACTTAACTTTCTTTTGATTTTAGTATAAAGTCTACTGCACTACTTAATTTTGCTACTTTAATCGCCTTAAAAGAATTTTTGATTCCGTTCATTCAATTCGAAGATTTTTGTCGATAATTTGATCATTCCAGCATCCCCTTAATCATTTCAAAGGAAAAGTATTTTCTTATTGAATGCTTCTACAGTATAGGCCATACAAAAACCATAGATTTCATTAGATTAATAAATTAGTAGATTAATAAATTTGGATTTTAAAAAGTTTTAAGCAAAGTACACTTACAAAATACACTTACAAAGAAAATCTCATGAAGTGTCAAATTTTATGAAATTTTATGATATTAATAAATTTTGTATACATATAAGAATTATACGTAAATTTAAAAAATATAAGTGCAGAAAACTGATGTCTAAACAAATCTTTCTAGGAAAAAAAGGTTTCTAACTTTCTCAATTATATCTCAAAAATTATTTAAGATATCAAAAAAAATTTTTATACAAAAGTTTTATAATGAAATTATGCAATATTGAATCAACATCTCAGAAATTCGTTAAAATAATAAACATCTTGTAGATCTTGTAGTTACAATTCAAAAATATTCGAGAATATTGATTCAACATTTATTCAATATTATATAAATTTCCAAAAACATTCAATCCTTGAATTAATTTTTATATAAAATTAAACGAAATATTTTTAAAATACATTTTATTTGCTTTCATCTTAAAGCCTTTGGGTCACTTTCTAAAAATTATTTCATTAAAACATGGGTGAAGAATTTCGTAATATTGCACCTTTTATTCTATCTTATGTAATTTTTAAATATGAGAAAATTACAATACTTTGCCTATATATACCTATAAACGATATTGCATACTGTTCCCAGGTGAGCAACTTTAATATTAATTTGATCAATATTGTTGCTACAACAACGTTGTAGCAACATTAATAATCAATATAGAAAAGTCAACAAAGATTCAATATTAAAAAAACATTCACACATCAATATTTAACATTGCAATATCTCAACAACATTCTTTCAACGTTCTATACTATATTACTTAACAAAAAATAGGGAACTCTTTCGAATACGCTCAAAATTGCGCAATATCATATCAGAATATCGTGAAACTCGGTGAAAAATCATCGCGGACAAAAAAATCAAAAAAGCATTTGAAAGCTCGAAATCTTTACTCTTGAAATCGGTAATTGATATTTCAATCTGATTGAATTTTTACGTAGCTATACGAACACAAATAGATATCCGTCAAATCTGAAAATTTTATACAAATTTTACAAAGGTTTAACGTGAAGTAAAAATTACACAAAAATACGGTTTACAGCAGCCGAAAGAGTGAATCTTTATCTTCAATTTCTTTTTTTATTGAACGTTGTAGGATTTTTTTTCACCAAGTATTCAACATTGAAACAAAAGTCATCATTTTTGCTTCAATGTTCAATAATTTGGTGAAAAAAAATTGTAAAGAATCCGTCAGATTGAAATATAAATTATATCGATTTTAAAAATAGAGATTTCCAGCTTTCATATATTTTCCGAAAGTGTTCCCTATTTTTTGTTGAGTAGTATTCCAAATATTTACGAAATATTAGGAATTTATGTTATGAAAATATTTTTTAAAGTTCGGAAATATCCTATTATTACATAATATTAATATAATTATATTTATAAAAGATTTATTAGATAAAAATGTTAATGAAATTCACATAAAATCAATATTTCAAAATGTTGATCTAATGTTTCTTGCTTACTAGGCCTGAATACCTGTTATAGAACATGTCGGAATGAATTCCGATTGGAATTATTTCGTATTTCCTTAGAAAACACAATAAAAATCTAGGGAATAATTGAATAATGTCGATCGGAATCCATTCCGACTTGTTCTATGAGGCGATTCTATAAAGGCGCCCTATATTATTAGATTGTTTCTCGCTGATGAAACAAATTATCAATGTTCACGAAACATTGGCATTTAATGTTTTAAGACATGAAATAACAGAAATAACTCGTAAACCGCATAATTTTTCTTCTAAATTTATGTTTATACTCTCTTTTTTTCAATTTCGGTTTCTATAATACATACGTATGTAATAGATACGTTTTTCTCTTCAACGAATAAAGTAATATATTAAACTGATCCAGATGTTTCTTTACTTGTATAATATAATCAATCATAAGAGATTGCCTGTCCATTACTTGTTAAAGAAAGAAGTGTAACAGATTATTTTAATTGTCGAGTCTCTTGAAAAAAAATAATATTTAAAACGTCATTTATTACATCAATTTTGTTTGAGTTATGATTTTCATTGTACGAATAGCATATTTTTATCGCAATCCCGCGAGTTTATTCTCGAGAAATTAATTTGTGACTCATAGGATTGTATTTATTGAGACTTGAATGTGCGACCAGTCAGTGAGCGAAATAAAAATGCCCACGCAAACTGGCCTCGCTTGACAAATTGTCGTTGAATAAACCGAGTAGTACCTTCTCGCGAATGACGTGCGCAGCGTAGCATTGAATAATGGGAGTTATGTGGTTCCTAGTTTACCATGCCCGCTCAACAGCCCGCGGAAGCGAGCTTTGGATTACGTTGCGCGATTAATTAATTACGAAATTTTCGCTCGTTTCGCGTTTGCTGACGCTACAGGGATATGCCCTAAAGTAGTTAGATAATATTTCGAAGATAAATATTCCTTTGATCAATTTTAACAAAAATATTTCAATAAGTTTGTTAAGTCAGAAGCTATCGAAAGAGGAAACGCTGGAAACTGAAAATTTGCGTTCAATTGACAATTGCTTTAGATAAATAAAAAGTTCTTCTTTATGTAATAAATGATCTAATGAAATAATTTAAAAATCAAGCGAAAATTTGAAAACATGCCTCGTATACAAAGTATATGAACGTGGAGAATTATGGAAGTTTATCTGACTGTTTTTTAAAACTTATGTGATCTTTGAAAATTTAAGGATGTTTGACTATACAATACCAGCTAAAAGAAACAGCCAAATATTCAGTCAAAATAATCTAATATCTGTCAATATCATTAAAAAAATTTTATTAACTCGTAAATATACTTTGAAACCAACTGCAAAAAAAAACAATAATTTGGCTTTTAATGGTTTTATGTACCAAAATATCCACATTTTTCTGCAGTTTTAGGTTCAATGATTTTTAAGTGGATTCAGTATATAATCCAATATAAAATTTGATTTTTAACGTTATTTCCTCATCAAATTTGCAAATAAATATTACAAAACGTGATTTTAAAAATCAAGACAAAAAATTAAATAACTTTTAAACTAATAAGAGAATCGTTCTCAAATGTTACATAGATATTCAATCGTAATAATAGAACAATCTATAAAGTTTATATATTTTTGATATTGTTTTAGATGTAACATACGTCTTTAAGTGGCGTAATCCTAACTCTCGCACTCACGAATATCATCGACTCACCTCTTTACCGTTCAAGATGAACGTTAAAATTGCCGGGGGGTAACTTAACCCTGACGTGCACTCCGCTTGGAGGATCTCGCCGATTTCATAAGAAGGTCGCATTCCCTCGAGTATCGGAGAACTTTGAGGAGGTACGGCCACGCTCATGTTTGCCTCTCTGTAATCTGTCTCAAAACTCGGCGCTTCGGATGACACCTCGCAGCCGTAAGACCCCGCCAAGTCGACTTTACCTGCAATATTAAGTTAGAGAAAAGACACTATAAGTATAATAAGCTTAAAAAGAGGCGAAAAAGATATTTCTTTTATTTCATGAATATATCTAAATAACGACAAAATGGAAGTTGATTTTTTAAAAGGCAAAATTAAACTACATTAAACGTCTGATTAAATCATTAAATTTTTGACATTTACTTTAATTCCTCTAATAATCTGCATATTAAAATTATACTCTTCTACAAAAATGATTTTAATAGTATACGAGATGATTTTTATATGAAGCTGATGAAGTATCAATATATGTCTAAAAATTTAGTTAGAGACAGATTTGAAAATAATTTGGTTGGATTATCAAAATAATTATGCTCAGGATAATTATGCTCAAATTATTTGCAAATAGATTGTCAAAACTTTTGCAGCATTACTCATTATTCTTGAGTTCCCTACATAATTTTGATACAATAAAATTATTTTTAGATCTATCTAAATTTTTAAATATTTCAGCAAAATTATTCTTTCCATACACATAAAGGATTCATCTTTTACATGAGAAATATATAGTAATAGATGTAACTTATAATTCTTGCTTAAAATTCTTGTAAATTACTGTCATATACCTTTACCAATAGATGGGCCCAAAAGTGTCACTTGTTTGTGGTCACTTCGATTGAGGTCAATATATAGTCCGCTGATATTTTGAGGTCGCTTAGGCGTCGCTGATCCCGGCATGAATCTGAAGATCTCTTGGCCGTCTTTGTTCCACGTTACCGAATACAGCTCCTTGCCACCGAGATCATACTCACATTTGAGTAATACCGTCTCCCACCTTGGATCGGCGATACTGGGTACGTCCAGCTTTCGTATCTCTAGCCCGGCACCTAGACGACAAAAAGCACAAATGATTTTTGTTATTTTTAAATACTTATAACATAAATAGTACGTTTTATATATTATAGTTATTATAGTGTTTCCTTACTTAAAAGTGATACAATACTCAAGATATATGATTTTCAAGTTATTAGCCCGGTAAAAAATTTTTCATGCATAAATATATGTATACATATATATATATATATATATATATAAACATATATAAACATTTATAAACATGTATAAACTTTCATAAACATATATAATTATGGAATGTTCATATATCATTTTTTCTTTTTTAAATTACTGTATAATTAACCCTTTGAAGGGCACATATATGTCCTACTTTTTTGTTCTCAGTTTTTTCCATATTTCTGATCTATTTTGCAGTTTGAATGCACATATGAGTTCTTTTTAGACTTTTAAATTATACAACTTTCATGAAAAATTACGTTAATTTATTTATTTACAGTTTTGTTATAAACAATTAATGTAAAAAAATTCATTTTTTTTTCAGAAATTCGGCTATTCTTAAACGTGAAGAGCTCTAAAAATTTTATGCGTGTACTCCATATCTGAAACTATATAATATATATATTTTTCAGAATTTTCCACTTGTTAATTTTTCCGAAAAAAAATTTTGAAAATTTTGGAAAATGATCTTTTATAAGTTTATTTATTATTCATTTATTTTGTAATTCTGACCAGAATCGTAATTAGCGACCCTGAAAATCCATAAATAACCTGATGATTTCAATAATTTGTTTAGAAGAAAAATGTGCCTCTCTCAAAAGGGTTAAAAGGATAATTTTTGCATGGTTTATTTTAGAAAAAAAATCAAGTTTGAAGAAATGTAAAATAATACTTCTCCCAAAATGTTTTTTCTAAAAGAAACAAATGCGAAAATTATTCTTGTAATTATTTTTGTTTTCTCACATTATTATTATTTTTATTATAAATATTATTAACCAAAAAAGTATTCAAATACAAAATACTCTCAATAAAATAAAAATGTATTTAAATACGTATTTTAAATACTGCCCATTCCTAGCTGAGACATAACGCTTATAAAGGTTATTGTTCCAATTCAAATGTAAACAAGGATAAATGATGCATTATGCACATCATGCATGAAATAGAACACACTTTAGATTGTGTCAACAATAGTATGATTTTAATCAAAAAAAATTTTTTATATAATTTAAATATATTTAATATTTACAAATTTAAAATACAAAATACTTAAAAAAGTATTTAAATGCAAAATACAAAATACTCTCAAAAAAGTATTTAAATACGAAATATAAAATACAAAAATGTATTTAAATATGTATTTTAAATACATGTCTTTCAAATACTGCCTAATCCTGCTTCTATATATTAAACAATAATTTTATAAAAAAAAGAAGAATATATGGACATGTATGAATATATTTCATGTATAATTACATATTAATATGTTTACGAATGTTATATATGTATGTTTATATGTATATATATATTTGTGTATGAACATTTTTTTATCGGATCATAAATGAGTTAGGTTAGTAAAATTTATCCTATCAATTATTAAAAACGAATTAACTCAACTTCATTTTTTAAAAAAATCATCAAAACGTCACAATCACAACTCAAAAACGATCGTTCACAATTTCAATTCAATTTGATGTCTCACAAGCCCACAATAATTCATAATTCATAGACATTGCTCTTATTTATATTCTACTTTCTACTCTACTTATATTCTACTTTCTTACTCTACTTTATCATCTCATATTTCTATATTTTTATTATTTTACTGGATTACAATTATTGTAATCAATGTAAGCTTTAACTAATCTTTATATTAGATTACGATAATAACAGGGTGGTATTAATACCATACATTTTTATTTTAAAACTGTCTGTACCTTAAGATGTTAATACGGCTCTTTGATTAGATGCTAACTCTCATTAAAAAGAAAATAAAATCTAATTGTATTTTTGTTGAACGTATTATTTTCATTAAAGGATTTTCTTATTCTATTCTGGTTGCGTTCCGATATTCACTGCTGAAACTATATAATATATGTTACGTGCGCTATAAATTTTCAGCACTGACAGTGAATATCGGAACGCACCCTCTAATTCAAGAGATAGTAGGTTTAATTAAAAAAAAATTATCACAAAATTGCGTTAACTTACTTAACTCAACTTATTGTTAGAGTGATGTATATATGTCATTTGTATACAAGATTTTATATCAATAATTAGTACCAAATTATAATATCTCATATATAGGTATTTCCATAAAAATTAAGTTATTTTATTTGATCCAACAATAAGTAATACTAAGAATATTCTTTTTATTAATATTATTTGATTAAACAGTAATTTTTTGTCAAGTTGAAAAAGAATTTTCTCCTTTTCTATAAAATTTAATTTTTTGAGTTATATCACTTTAAAGGAGCAATAAATTTTAAATTTTATTATAATTTAAATTTTTAAATAATGTTAAATTAATTAAAGCTAATTAAAACAAATGTATTTATACTTATTACTTAAAAAGAAATAAATTTTGCTAGAATATATATAATTAGATTAATATTAAAATGAAGTACTGATAATAAAATTTATTTTTCAATATGTTCTCACGTTGAAACAGATTCAAGTTTTTAACTCACTTATGCTATACGATGGTACAATTCAGAATACAATTCGAATAATTTAATTGGTTGGCAATTATAAAAATTGCCCTAACGTTGAAATCTCTTGAAAGATCTCGGAAAATATAGTTATTTGTAGAAAATTTCGACCGCGCAATGGAAATCTCAGCGGGAAATGGCTTCGCGATAGTTGACATGCGCGCATTAATTTATTTAGCGTGCATCCGCAGGGCGATCGAAACAAATACAGCGGTAATTAAAAATATTCGATCAACCGAACACAATTGAGTACTCCAAAGCGGCCTGAAATTTAAAGTGATCGTGAGAGCCAATTATTATCGTGCAAACCTTTTCAGAATGCAAAAAATTCATTCGTACTCGTTCTTCTATCGATAATGTGTACAATTTACAAAAAAATTATAGATAAATTTTATTGCATTAAATGATACACATATAATAATAGCGTAATCATTCTACGTAATCGAAACTTTGATAACAATAAGCGCCATTTTCCAAGAGGAAATAACTGAAAAGTATTTTTACTGTATTTTATCACAAAGTGATATACTGATATTTATTTGCAAAAGTAACTTTCTCTGCGATTTTATTTTTAGCACTTGTTGTCCGTTTAATGTCAAACTCATAATCATTTTGAAATAAATAAAATTTTGAAATATTAACAAATTTTGAAATAGTTATACCATTATATTATTTTTGTTGAGCGAAGACTCATTCGCAAAGAAATAGATACATGTTTCGAGTTATTTTCTCTTGTGACCTCCTTCAAAATTTATTACTAAGTTATCCGCTATATCATGTCACTATTCCGTTATGGATTGCTAATATATTATTTACTATTTGTGCCCCATGTGTCGGTATACTATATTCATTTATTTTGATATTGAAACAGTTTTGCTATCATAAAGTGCTATCATAAAATATAGAAGACATAAATATTGCCTAAAATATAGAAGGCTATTTCATTTTAAATTTGTAAACCCGTTTATGTAAAGACAATGATGATTGTCGTAACGATGCGGCGTTGGCAAAATATCGAAGAACAATTAGAAGAATAAAATTGTTGAATAGTTATTTTCTTTCTTCTCATGTACGTCAACATACACAGAGCTAGTAGTTACATAGTCACATGACATTTATTGATTTATTTTGAGTATCCTATTTTGATAACACTCAATTTTACGGTGCATCGATGTTTTACATCGTTTCGGACATAGTTACATATTTTTCTATTAAACAAGCCGGACCACAAAACCAATATACGTTAAATTGGAAGTTTTATATCAATGCAATGTTTTATATTTATCCATCTTTATCTACACTCTTTATACTCTCTAATAGTTTTCATTAATTTACGTGAGTGTCGAAGTTCCGTTTCTCCACGTGAGCACAGTGTTTTTTTCTTTCGGTCGAAAGTTCGTTCCCGTTTAGCTAACAAGTGGTTTTGCAATGGTTTTGCAGTGGCATTCGCCTTGCAGAATAACAAGTCTTTTTAAATAATTCGTTGGCTTTTCAAGGCTTTGTGTAAGCAGTAGTTAACCAGGAACACAATAGAACGAACTGCTTTCACTCTATCCATGTTAGTCTGCAGGATACGCTCGGCCAGGCCAAGGGTACGATTTGGAAATGCAAACTCCACAGGACGAAACCACGATTCCCTGCTTCTTTTTCGCGCGTGCCTCTGATACGAAGTACTCGCTTCGCATTGAGTAAGATATTTTATATTGTATAGTATTGGGATACGAATGTTCCCAACGTGCTTTACATTCTGAAAACATATATTAGGTGTGGGAAAAAGTTCGTGGCGTTTTTCCCGTTAGATGGCATTAAAAAAACGCCACGAACTTTTTCCCATACCTAATATATTGAACGGTGTGTCGAATGCTCTTACAAAAATTTAATTTAATACTATTTAATACTATTCAATTTAAAATTGAAAAATGTTGATCTATTACGTATTTTAAGTATTGACTCTCTGTCTGTAATTTAGATCTTTTGCACAAATACAAGTTCACTTTCAAATCTTGCATTGATCACATAGAAAAAATGTCAGTTATTTGCTGAAACTCTGATATTTTGTAGCTTATGAGATCAAAGCTGATTAAAAATCTCTATAAAGATATAAAAAATGGACAAATATTACAATAGCATCATTTGAAAGTTACTTTTTTTTAATTTAATCGGACTAAAAAATATTTTAATCTACAATACATGCTTTGTTCTGTATAGATATTATATGTAAGGACTGTCCAAAAAAAAACCTTCTCACACAAAAACTCACATATCCTCCAAACTACTTTAAAAAAAAAACAATTTTTTAATTTAGTAGGCTTTGCAATGAATGAAGAAACGATTGAAACAGTTAGTTTCGTAATCGCTTTGTTCTCAGTGCAAAA
>NW_012130084.1:3757859-3761721 GCF_000143395.1 Atta cephalotes
TCGTCTCTCTCTCTCTCTCTCTCTCTCTCTCTCTCTCTCTCTCTCTCTCTCTTTCTCTCTCTTGCTTTGTTCGGGTTTTGAAACAATTCGTTTCAGTGAAAACTATTTATTTGCGTGAGAATTGAAATAACAATGAATTTTCTGCGCTCGTAATTCGAGTTCTCATTCTTTTCTAATAAGACAATTGACCTGTTGACAAGTGCTAAGACTTATTGTCACTCTCCTAGCGTTAAGAATCATTGTTTAAATTAGTAGCTTTATTTCGCACATGAATTGGATATGATTTTATTAAATATTTTATGCGTTATTGTGTGTATATTATTTGGTTTAATGTTGAATTAAATTTAAAAACAAATATGAAATTTATTAAATATTTTGTGTATCATTGTGCACATTATTTGATTTAATGTTCAACTTATTTAAAAACAAATATAAATCAACTGAATAAAAAAATTTACATGAACATACAGCGCGTAGAACAAAACTGCGATACGAGTTGCTGTTAATTGCTTGCATTTAATTTTGATTGTTCGTTTATTCATGAAAATCGATCGCTCGTCGTACCTTTAATTAGCACCGTACAATCGAGGAAAGAATTGAGGTATGAAATTTAAAAACAACACATTGCATGCAATTACATGCTCAATTATTACATCACAATTAGTAATTTCTTTCAAATCTTGTTTTATATTAGGATTAAACGTAAATATAACGCTTAAAAAGATAATAGAATAGCATAGATTATTTTTTTTTGACACGTGACAGGTTTGACAAAAAAATGTTTCTTCTTACAAATGTTTTTTTTCACTCTTTTTGTTACTTTACCGAGATTTTCATATTACGCTTATCGTGAGATTTTCATATTTAAGTGTATCGTATCAAAACTATCGTATAATTAACTCTCAAGCATAATAATATTAATCGTTCTATTAAATACAATCTTTCTTTTTTTAAAGGAATTTATGCAGAGAACATTGCACAATTTTTAAAAGCACAGATCTTTCTAACTAGCTGTTCGTGTCGCTATATTTATTTGTCTATCTTGTTGATCTAAACACGTTGAACATAGAGAAATTATAAATTTAGAAAGAAAATATAAATTTATCGAGCAAGATACTAAGCTGTGTATACGATTGATTTCATACACAGGTCGTTTCTGAAGATATTAACCCCAATTGATGTTCCAATAGATCCGATCATTTTTTTCAATTACGTTGTGAAAAATTGTTCTTAATAAATTTTTTCACAATCTTACATAAATTTAAGTTACATAATCTGATTTTCAAATTATTCTTGAATTTTAATCTTCAAAATGAAAAAAAATCGTTCACTTATATTAACTTTGAGCCAAAAATAAAATACATTAATTTAAAGTACACTGGACTGGCGAATATCAGTCAAGGAAATTTCGGAGCGAATATCAATTAGAGTTAAAATTCTCGTTCGCTATAGTTAACACTGCGAAATATAGGTAGTCCTCTTTAAGGGGGATGCGAGGAGAAGGGATGGCTGATTAACACGAATTACTCGAAAATTCAAGAGCGGTTGTGGGAAGACGGCTGGACCGTTTTACGAGATGTGGGCGGGTCGGGAGGTCAAATGACCAGTAACCAGCGCGAGTTCTTCGCCGGCGAAGCAGAGAGACGTCGCTTCATCGTCAAGCGTTGTGGTCAAGTGACTCATACACACAAGTTGTATGTATAGGTACCAAGTATCTCGCTCACGCGAGTAATGCTCCTTTCCGCGTACACACACGCGTGCGACGCATTTATTAGTGCTCCCACGCAGTGCGCACTCTCGCAATCAGTTTGGCTAATCTTAAACGACGGGGCTGGCTTTATCGCATATGCATATTCACTACCGGTGCGATAAGCGTATATATTAAAGCTACTACCATGCTACTCGTATGTGCGAAATGAATACCTATGCGACTACACAAAACTATCACATGTTACACGATATGTTCATATAACGATCGCGTTGATTTTGTCAGATATATGTGATTACCTTGAGACTTATCAAACAATATCAAATGTCTCAGAATTGAGTTGAGATACAAAATATCTTACAAGACAAACATCTTTTAGACTTGTTTCCACCAATGTAGATTGACTTTAATCTCGTTTCAATTTACTTTTCATAGTTGTAAATAATTTACATTGGTAGAAATGGACATTAGACATCTTTTATAGGTTCTCAAAGATGTCTTTAACTTTTCGGCAACTGAGGTCTTTAAAGATATCACGATATTTTTTATTGTAAATTTTGATAGATAAATTTAAATTTATAAAACATAAATACAATTCGACTTCAATAATGAAAACTTATTAAAGCTTTGACAAATATACTAGAAGTTTTTCAGATTTTTATATAATCCGAAACGATAAAAAGTTTATTCTGTTTCTCGAAAACCTCTATTGCTAATAGAAGATTTAAAATTCATATTGTCGGAGAAATGTAAAAACATTTTATTGACTTTTTACAATAAAGTCGTTAATAAAAATAGATAAAAGTCAAACGCGAGTTGTAAGCGAATTAAGTATATTATATAGCAATAATAAATCAGCAATCAGTAACTATGTGGAAATGACTAAATTCCATTTTTTATCATTTAAAACTTAGATTACGTTATGATCGACTAACCATATAGGGTAAGATAACTATTATGGGATAGCTCCTAATATGAGAGAACACGAGGTTTCTGCTAAACTAATAAGCGCATATGTTTGGTTTCTATCATTTTTTACTCTTGTGTGAAATCTGTTTAATAGGAAATTCATTATTAGATCATGCGTACAATCGTTGCAAAAAAATTTATAAAATTGAATGTTGTCAAATTTTATTGTGGTTATTAGAGTCTTCAAATCTTGTTTTATTATATAAAAATAAATATTGGTCTGCAATAAATAAATAAAGTCTGTATACTGGGATCAAGTAAGATCGTATTCATAGGAAAACACGTGATATAGTGATTTGTTTAACTATAAAGATTATATTTGTAATCGTGAAACTGCAAGATATGAAAGTCGTAATACGAAAAACTTAGAGTATTCCTAGCTAACATGAAAACATCTAAACAATTTAATATCTCAAAGCATATTATCGAACGAAATGTTAAAACTTCTACTACAATTCTATTGTTAAAATTACTCACACACACATATTGACACACATCGAAAAATTGTATAATTATTATGTATAATATAATATTTAAATTCTTTGTTTGTCCTACTTGTATGTAATATAATAAAAGGGTAATATATAAAAAGTTTTATTTTTTTCCTTAGTTTCTCGTTATGAAATACCACTTCATTACAAGAAAACTTTTCTCTCATATTAGGAACTCCTATTAGGAATTTTTTTAAATGATCAAAATCAGCTTTTGATAAAAAATTTTATATACAACAAAGCTATTATCGACTGCTAACTTTTGGCGATAAAACTTAAATATTTCCCATAAATTTGACATGAAGACAGAAATTCAGATTACGAATTAAAAAAATTACAAGCCTTTAAAAAAAGATATCTCATAATAGGCGACTTTACCTTAATATCTTGTTGTTTGCCCTGAGAATTGTCATCCTTCAGATTGGCTGAAATATTGTGATACAATGATCTATTCGATACGACTTATTCTAAATGCAAGTTTCCTAAGATTTATGACTTATAATTCTTACTACTAATGATATGAATGATGATTAATGACTTAATGTAGAAAGCTTATTAGACATCTTTTTCCTCAAAGATGTTAATCCTTTGTATACACAATGATTTTCTAATCTTTTTTCTATATACAATGGATTGTTCGTAACCCCCCCCCCCTCCCAGTTCATTTTCATCACTTTTATATAAATATTCCAAA
>NW_012130084.1:3767311-3770613 GCF_000143395.1 Atta cephalotes
CATCACTTTTATATAAATATTCCAAAATTATTAAGTAAGTTTTATATATATATTTTAAGATCTTTTGAAAGTATTTGTAAAGTTATATAATAAAGTTATATTCTTAGTACATACAATTAGGTCATTCATATCCTTTATATTTCTTTTTTTTTAAACAGTAGAAACATTAAATAATTAGTCACAACATTTATATACAACTTTTTAAATGCACAAGTATCTTACAGATACTTTCTGAAGATGTTAAAGTGCATGTAAGAATTACTTATAATTTTTATATATTTGATTTTGTATACTTGAATTAATAATGTTTGTATACTTGCAAAAGTGATAAAAAAACCTGAAACGATTCATCGCATGTAGTAAAGGAAAATCATCGTGTTCCTGAAAAGTTAAAAAAAAGGAAAGAATAGAAAACCATTATTTGACTTAAGTGCGCTTAGTATTTTAAAGAAAAGGAATGCGTAGTTTACAAACATCTAAGGTGTACTAAAAATTATAATATCTTTTAGACATCTTATAAGATGATCTAAGGTATTCATAGTCGAATCTTTTATTTAAGACTGTCTTAAGTACTAGTATTTAAGAATGTCATAAGTTAATCACAGAATCATACCTACTTGTAACATCTTAAGATATTACTTAGATAATCTTAAAATAAGAGCAATAAATACTGGGCCTTATAAATCCTAATTTTAGACTTTTGTTGTCTGGGTTAGGAGAGCTAAATAATCAATTTAAAAGAATTTGAACATATCGTTTATTTATATCCTAAGCGTTTTCATTATCTTAATTTCCGACCGTTATTCATTGCGAATGCTTCTTCTCCTCGTTAGAGAAGAAATATATTCCGGCCATTCTTTCGATGGCGACCGCATTTGAGCTGCCAACGTTACAAAGAACGTGGATGCAGTTAACGACGTAATTGGCCATTTTAATTAGTAGTATTATTGTTTACTGCGGTCGCTACGCTATCGAACACGTCGCAAGGTCGATGACGTATACCTTTCTTCGTCGAAGTTATAACTCCCCTCGTAATAATTATCGCGTTGCAAGCGCGTTTTATACGAGCGTAATTCACTCGTCGTCTCATAATCGAGCGCACGCACACGCATTTCGCTTCGAATCGTACACGCGCGCAAGAACGACATTATATACGAGACATGTGCGGCCGCAATTGGCTGAAATTAGTAACGACATTGTCCAGTTTACTCTTCGTCCCTGCAACTGCCTTCTTAATAGTCGCGAAGGAACGTTTCTTTACGACATTCGTTCGACAACATTCAACCGCCGACAGCCGACAGATGGAGTGTCTTATTGAGGTTCATCAAAAAGTGCTGCGATTCGAGTGACGTTCGAGTATTGCTTCGCATTTTTTTTACGAACGTAGTGGTACTTCGAGAACGCTTTTGAATAGCTTGAGAGACGTATTATTTATGTACTTCGCGATTGATGGCTGCTGTAATTTGAAACGAACTAAATTTTTATGTGCAGAATAATGAGATGAATCAATTGAGAAAACATATAATTATTTCTAAAAAAAGATACAATTGCAACATGATACATTACATATCCTTTTTGAAAAGCAATTATATATTTTTTTTACACCAATTAATTTATTTCATTATTTTGCTGTCTAAAAGAGAGTACTAACAATAAGACGCATTTATAAAAAAAATTATAATATATTTCAAATTTTATGTCAAAATGTGCCAAAATGCAATATAAAATATCTTAATTTTAATTTTTCAACATCTCTATTTTAATACTTTTATACCTAGAATATAAATCCTTTTATGAATCTTTTATTTTATTTTTGTATAACTTTTTGAACATGTCCTGTTTGTATATTCTGAAATATAACAAACGACATTTGAAGATTTCAATTAATAACAATAGATATAACGATGTCTGTCGAATGAGCGTTTTATTTATATGTTTGATTGATATCATCGAGATTAACTCTAAAATTTGTATTATACACTGAAGATGATCCAATACGAGGGTTGAAATATCTGTAACACATCTTTAATACATACATTGGATTACACATGAAGTACTGGTGTTGGCTTACATTGGCATATCCTCCTACATGTATTTATTCTATGTATTTATTCTTTAATTTATTTGAAGAGTCTTATTTATATTTTTTTATTTATTTTTTATTATTATATTCAGAATAGTTAGAGAAATTATATTATGTAAAAAATTAAATAAATATTAAAAAAATACAATTTTATTTTAAAAAATAGCAATGACCTTCATGCGATACTAAAAAAATCGATTTCTTTCAAGATTTTTTTTTCTTTACTATTATTTTTCAGATTATATAACTTTTATCTAATGCAGTTTTCGCTATGATGCGTATTTTCCGAAATAACAGCTTGTAACACTTTAAATACGTATACAAAAAGATTTAAAAAATATCTAATTGTTACACTTTACCATGTAACGCCATGCATGTAAAGTCATACTTCCTTTTAAAAAACATATTATTATTTTATTAATAAGAGAACCGAGAAAAGTAAATGTGAAAACAAGAAGAAATAGAAAACCTTTAACGATTAAGCTGGATCCTTAAGTGCTTAAATAATACTATGTGAATTTATATACTACTAATGTAGTATAGTCATTTAAATTGTGCGTCGAATTGATTTTTTCGATCTTAAAATGCAAACTCGATTGAACTACTAGTAGTAACATAACAAATTAAATTGCCTAGCAATTTAATAATTTGATGCTCAACATTAATTTGCGATGTTATTACTGTAGTTCAATTGGGTTTGCGTTTCAAGTTCGACTGAAAAATTAATTCGGCGCGCGCAATTTAGATAATTACATAATTTAGATAATTACATAGATAGTATACAAATAAATTTACATATTATAATATTATTTAAGCACTTAAAATCCAGCTTGAACTTGTTAAAGGCCTTCTTTCACATAATTTTATTATATTTCTTGTATATACAAAAATACAAAAGATAAAAAAAAGAC
Organism: Atta cephalotes; assembly: GCF_000143395.1. Classification (NCBI taxonomy): domain Eukaryota; kingdom Metazoa; phylum Arthropoda; class Insecta; order Hymenoptera; family Formicidae; genus Atta; species Atta cephalotes. The sequence goes on from NW_012130084.1 coordinate 3,770,306, forward strand.
TCCAAGTGTGTACCTCCTATAAACCCATACAAAACTGTTACATAAATAATATAATTCAAAATGGTAACATTATTAATTTTTTATTATAAATTATATCCCTTAATAGTACGTATGCATGTATTAAAAAAAGAAACTGAAATAAAATCTTTAAATTATACCAAAAATTTTGTTATTTTAATAAAATTTTTTCATTTTGTGATGCTTCGTTTTTAATTTTTTGAGATTGAATGTTATATTCCATTGCAAATATAAAAGATTTTTGAATAGAAAGATAAAGGTACGTATCACTTTTTCTCGTTAATTAAATG
>NW_012130084.1:3775695-3781152 GCF_000143395.1 Atta cephalotes
GAGAGAGAGAGAGAAAGGTGGCGGCCCGATAATTGCTTCTCAAACCCGGGCTATTCTATGCCGCTCTCGCTCTCGCTCTCGCTCTTCCCGGACGATAGTATTCTAGCCACGGGCTATGCATTAATTCGGGAACGATCCCGCGGGAGAAGTAAGGAATGTCGTTATAGTCGACTCGAGCCACTGCCATCGTTGTGCGCCTTGTTCCTCCAAGTTCGGATAATTGCTTACGAATTTACCCGGGCCGCGCGCGCTCGCCCAAGCCAACCCCATGTAGGTTTTCTTGCCCAGGTCCAGCCGCTGTCGCCGTGATACTGACAGCACGTGGTGGTTACCGGTACGGTCACTATTCTCCCGTTCACCTCCCGTGCAGCTGCGTCGAGCCGAGCGGCGATGCAGGTGCACGAGGAACTCCGCTCCGGTGTCCCCCGGGGCGGTTCGAGGGACGCCGCAGTCGAGGAGAGACCTTTGTCGTCCTCCGTGTAAATTAACCATCGAATGCAGATCGGCGGGGACGGTATTTATGGTGTCTCTTACCGCAGAGCGACCACATAGTATTAGGGTATGATCCGCATACTCCCTTTACCAATGAGATGAGAAACAAATTGCACGAAATTTGAACGGTGACGCGAATACCGAATATATACAATATATTCTCGATATATCATTTTAATTTGGAATATATATTTTTTTTTATTAATTTAAAGTCGAGATTTTTTTCTTGATTAAAGCATTTATTTTCTGAGATGTAATAATTTTTCTTGTATGTGTATTTATAATGTACGTTATATTATTTAGACATACTTTCATGCACTTTTGAATTTAATTTATATACACTGCATAAGGTACGTAAAATTACAAATAAAATTATAAATAATATGTGTGAAAGATACTGACATAGGAAGTATATAAAGCTGCATTTTTATGCAGAAATTAGTGATTTTTATCTCTAATTATGTAAACATATCTTTATATTAAAGAAATTATAACAACAATATATTAACAATATAATAACAATATATATAATTTTTATATGAATGTACAAATTTTTATAACATTATGGCTTGACGGATCTAGAAATTTGTCAAGAGAAAGTCATTGGCGCATCGCAAGCGAATTTTTTTTACGGTCAAATATGAAAAATTAAAATATTAAATTATTATTTATATTATTACATTCAAAAGTATTATTTAAATTCGTAAAACATATAATTCATTAAATGTTTTATTTAAAATTACATTAACACAAAAAAAGAATAATATAATAGAATCTATGTTTTTTTATAATTTTGTAAGTTGTAACTTATGTGTGTAAATGTACACCTTTAACAAATTCCATCTTTAAAAAATTACCCAGAATTACAATTGTAATTTTCAACGAAATTTTTTTACAGTGTACTTACTCCACTTTCAAAGCGAGGTAAAATTCTTCGACCCGTTTAACAAACGTTTCCGCATTAACTTTAACGTTCGCGATGCGATGTATTTTAGAATAGAACGTTACGGATGCAAAGTCGCCGGCTGAAAAGTTGAATAAAAATTGATGCCCGAACAAACGGCGAATCAACTTGCATAAATGATACCGAGATACGCGCGCGACAGACTCGGGGAAAAAGGGAGCAAAGTTGGACATCCTCCTTGTTTCGTCTGTTATGCGAGCGTGGCCAATGATCTCCGCCATTCTCGCAAATTTCGCCTCTGCAGCTGCGGCAAATGCAAGTACGCTGATGCAGATGCAAGTACGGTGTTTGAGCAAGAAACGCAATACGGCATTATGTACTGGCATTGTGTTGTCTACTAGCACGCAAAGTAAACAGCAACGGGGGACAGAGGTAAAGCAAATTTACGGTAATGAAACTGTAGTAAAGTAAGTTGTAGCAAAAGGAAACGTAATTAAATCTGTCTAATTAATCTTTCAGTCGTGGTCCCACACGACGACTCCTGTAATCCATATCCTCCTGCTGTAGCGCGCCCATCTTTCCTCAAATTTCGAATGACGACCATCTTGCCGCGTTTGTTTCGCGTTTCGCGTATTTGATTAAGAAGATTCCGAGCGGAGCTCTGCTCTGCGTTCAAATTGCCGCCCGAATAAAATGACAACACTGACACTGCTAACTTGGCATTGTTTTCACGATTGTTTTCTTGTTAAACAATTTACTCTCGTTAAACGAGAGTGCCTCGTGATGGCGCAATAACGGCGACAATAAGTATTTAATCGTGAAAATAGCTTGCAATCTCTTTGCGAAGATAAACTCGGCAGTGGCACAAATAATGCAAGAGAGTTTTAAACAAAGGAATCACGATGAGAAACTCGAGCGTGGTTTTGAATTCGATTTAAAGGCCCTTTCGAAATGATTTTTCTCGCATTTATATAGTTCTTTTGAAATCACGTTGTCACTGTGCTCCAAACGTTGTACTCCTCTGGATGCGGTTCCCGGAGGGGAGAGCACAATTGCGGGCGCGCATCAGACTGCGGAATGACAATGTGGGCGGAGGGTAGTAATCACGACAATAGAGGAATAACCGTATCCGCTGTTGCCTAGTTTCATATAACGAGATTGCCGATGATAGCAATCGCGGTTGCGGCGAAAGGAGAGGGATAACGCGTACCAGAGGGCCCTTTTGAGCCCCCCTAATTAATGCTGCATGTGTGTATGTGTTTGTGCGCGCGCTTCAGTTCGTGGAGGCTCTCAATTGGACGAGCTTGATGCTCTCGAAATATGACTATTCGTAATGTCGCGTGTGCACGTCAAACTTTAGACGCGCGAAACAGAGCCATTCGTCACGTCGCCATTCGTTCGTTCGTTACACAAACTTTCGTGCAATTTGTTTATTGTCGCAGCGAAACTATAATCCCGCTAATCTGCATAGTTAATAAAAAGATATCGCGATATAGTGGCAAATAGTCGTACTTGTTACATTTAGATCCTCCGCTGCATTTTATTTTAATGTGCATCTCGAGTGTGCATTACAAGTTTATATTTATTTTATGCTTCTCACTATTCGCGGAAAGAACGATTTTGCTGAAATATCTAAGAATTTAGCTAGATAGATCTAAAAATAATTTTATTTTAGACCATTAATATAATTATGTAGGATACTCAAACTGGTTATTAAAATGTTGAAGCTTTTTATAGCATTGCACAATAAAGACCCATCAGATCATGTCAAAATTATGACATTTAAAATTAACCTCTGTATGAATATAGAAATGTCTATAAAGAGATTTTTGAAGTCACTGATTCCAAATATAACATAAAAAGCACGTTGCAAAAATCAATTTTCTAACAAATTGTTATGAACAAATTAAATATTGACTGTAAAGAGAAATTGATTAATCGATTCCGTTAGAAAAATTACGAAAGAAACACGTATAACCTTTTCCAATTGTTTTTTAACTAACTAACTATACTTTTTTTTACTAACTGGTCTAACCATGTACTGAAATGAGTTTTAATAATGTATAAATTTTATTTTTTTGCAATAATAGCAGAAAGAATTATACGTCTTTCTTTTGTAATTTTTTCCATTGATGGTGTAATTCTTTTCATTTCTTTCTTAATATTTAATATTTATTTATAATTATTTGCTACAAAATTAATTTTTGTAACATGCTTTTTATATTAGAAAAGTTTTCCATGCTCGGATTCTATTTTCAATTGTTTTGTAAGCCTTATTGATTTAAATAAGCAAATAAAGAACTTAGTTTTATTTTAACGTTTTTACTCAAGATCAAAATTTTTAAACCAAGGATAAATTTATTTAAATTACCTTTTTCAACAATTAATCGCAAACAAAAATAAGAAAAACCCTGCGAAGGTACGATGAATATTACCATGTCTATAATATTGCGAATTTGTGTTTAGCGATTTGATATCGCCTCTCAATAACGTCCTTTAATATATTCAAATATATATTGTTCTTTGTTCTGTACGAAAGCTATTTCAATTTATATTCTTTTTAGAGATTACAGTTTTATTTTTGAAAAATTCTCAGATAAAAAATATTTTACGAAAATAAGCTAAAGATATCAATTCTATTTTTCGATTTGACTACTTATTTTATCGACATATAATTTTGGAAATAAATATTTTCAATTATCTATTTTATAAAACATTTTATTTTACATCAATATTCTAAATTCACTTTTTTAAGATACTTTTTTTTTAGCTCATTGTCATCAATGCAAAAACATTGTAATTATTTTGATATAATTAAAAAAAAATTTCAAATTTGTATAACTAAATTTTTTAAGATACTTCAGTAACATTGTTTTCCCTATGTATGTTTTTTTTTTGCATTGAAATAATGTATCACAAAAGATAAATTAATATTTTAATTAAACTAAAGAAGCGATATATAAAGTTATAATCTTAATTAATGTTAATTTAAATATTAATTAAAGTGCAGTCGTTTGTTGTAATATAATCTAAGTATTTCTGTAACCATCTTCATTATTGCAAAATTATCTTACCAAAAGGAAATGATAGTTAAAGATAGATTTTCATTTTTGGAGTTAACATTTAGAGAAAAAAATTTTTAGTATAACTATACTTACATGGTTTATAATTATGATTATTACTGCTACAATGTTAGCAATAATAACTGTATCTCTTTCATTAATAAAAATATGACAATAAAAAATGTATAATAAATGTATAAATGTATAAATAGCCATAAATTGTAATTAAATTATAATGATTTTTATGGTAATATAATAACTGTAATGTATAGTCATCGCCAACTATACATATTTGTTGATAGAGAATTGTATGCAGAACATATAATTATTATTAATAACATTATATAACAGTAATAATCATAATTATAGTAACATACGAGTACCAATTATTTTTCTCTCAGTAGAACGAACAGTGAGATAACGAAGGATGATAATCCTTCTATTCCTGTTATCGTAGGTTTCGCGCAATACATTCATCAATTGCGCTTATCTCTCGCGAGCGGTTCTCGCGGCAAATCGTGATTTTTAATTGCACCTCCCATCGCGGCCTTTTGTCCCGTCAGCCCTTTTTCCCTTTCCGTGGCGACGGTGCTCGACATCGGCACGATAATAAAGTCCCATCGGGGCGGGATATACACAATTAGCGCGCTTGTGACATCGCCCGTTGCCTCTCGGACACTCAGGCTGCTGCACCGGCCGCACCGCATAACCGCTCAAATTCGCAACAAAAGGAAAACTTGGCCGCGATTATTCCACAATTCGTTTCGTGCGGTCGCCGCGTGGAGATTCCATTCCATCCAGCGCAATATAATATTTGCTCTTTCTCCCTCTCTCTCTACCCACACTGTACCTTATATTACATTTCTCGCGTTCAGAAGGTTCCTACATATTATATTTTCCGACTTTTTCCCTTTAATTCCTCGCATGTCATATGTGTGTGTGTGTGTGTGTGTGTGTGTGTGTGTGTGTGTGTGTGTGTGTGTGTGTGTGTGTGTGTGT
>NW_012130084.1:3786568-3788873 GCF_000143395.1 Atta cephalotes
TACAGGTCTAGAAAATAATTTTGAACTATCTAATTAATTATAAAATAAGACAGATTCACGAGGCATTAGAAGTCAGCGATGATACTAATTTGCGCAATTATAATCAATGATAAAAATATATATGAATAAAATTTAATAATTTCTGAACGTTTCGGCTTTAAACTATCCTCAGCATATACATATATAAATAATTACCGACATTGAGATATTATATTGTTGTTTAGTGAATTGCAAAATACATTTTTTTCAAATGCAAATTGCGTGAGCCATGTAGTGAGACGCGATTCTTAACATTAACCAATGTTGTGGCACTACAGTTTCATAGCTGAGTAGTGGATTGATCTCAATGGTAAATCAAAAGAATTATTTTTCTTGTATTAGAAACCGGATGGAATTTGTGATCTTAAAAAAATTTTTGCTCGCTTCATAAAACTAAGCAATTCACATATTACAATAATTCGTCACATTAATAATACAAAGAATATAAAGAACAAAATGAATTGCATCATAGTCAAACATTAAGTTTAAATAATTCGATAAAGAATTTGTCATATATCACAAGTTAAAATATAATTGTTAAATATATTGATCATAAATCAAAGAGTGACACAACAGTCAATTGGAAACAATAAACAATTCTGTTATGTCTTATTCAGAATCTCCAATTATGTACCAAAGACGCTCAAATTGCATCACTAGTTTCTAAATTTGTTTGCTCGTAGTGCTTCAATTTTCTGCATAAATATTTCGATGGTCCAGCAAAATTATTTTTAAATCTCAGTCTATCTACAATTTTAGATTATTTCAGTAAGAGCATTCTTTCGTAAAATGACATAACTTAAAAAAACGTGATTTTCGAATTATTATCATAAATGAATTAGGTAAACATTACTATCAATCAAAAGTGAATTAACTTAATTTTATAAAATAATTGTTAAAATCGTCACTATTCAAAAAGAATAGTTTTTAAAAGTTGTGAAATAAAAATAACAAAAATGATATTTGATCACGCTATAAAAATATATTCTTTTTGCTGATATTATTTAATTAATATAATATTCCGATAATTTTCTGCGAAATTGAAAAATAATTTTCCTCTTTTCTAGGAGATTTATTTAAGTGTCTTTTTTTGAATTGTTACTTTTAAAATAAGAAAATGATATGAAAATTTTGAGTTTTGGTACCAAGAATTCCCGGTAATCAAATTTTCTACGATATTAAATAAATCAAACTTAATATTATTAATGATGCGAATTCGAAACATTAGAACTATTGTTTATTGTTTATATATTATTTACTCTAATTTATAAGGTTTTTGTTTCTCAACATCTGAATGGTGATTCTTACATAGGCTGAAAAGTTTTGATCTTCAACATGAAAATGTCATTACTCGTCAAAACTATTTTTTTGATATTACAATCGTACGCTTTGAAAGATAATTGTGAAAATCATAGTTACTTTGAACCCTCAGTTATTATTTGACAGTCATTTGTACTAATTAATGTCAGTGTTTTTATAAAAATGGAAAAAGTTAAATATCAGCAATCGACAAAAATTTATAAATTGTGATTCGAATTGATTGATCATTCACTGTATTCACTAGATCTGACCTCCAACGATTTTTTCTTGTTTTCTAGGTTCAAAGTTTGATTCAGAGGACAAAGATTTTCATCAAATAAAAACACTGACATCGACTGAATAAATGATTATCAAACAACAACTGAGCAAATGACTAGTAATTTTCATAGGTACTTTTTAAAACATATATGATTGTATCAAAATGAGTTTGGACGAATAATGCCATTTTCATGTTGAGGCTCAAAATTTTTCAAACGATCCTCGTATGTATTTTTAGCTACTGAAAAATAATATGCAATTAAAAAGTTCCATTACTCAGAGATATTAAAAAGTTAAGAATTTTATTTTTGAAAAAACAAAAAAATAATTTCCAATTTCTTATAAATTGTTTAAATTTGTAAAATTTTATTTAAAAAAATAAAAATACTTTTTAAAAAATGAATGATGAGATTTTAAAACAGTAGGAATAAGAAATCACATTCAAGAAACAATGACTTTATAAATCACAATGTAATTTACACAAAAATTAATTTAATAGCCTCACAAAAACATAATTCAAAAATTAACAATATATACGGGTTATTCGATAAGTGCACAGAAGACGACATCAAAAATGGTTAAAAAGGTCGAAAAAAGGTTTATTGTTATGAAAGTCAAATAAAGTATTGTTTATATTTTATATATAATATCCAGCGCGGCTCGAATAGCCCTTATATATATATATATA
>NW_012130084.1:3793347-3804694 GCF_000143395.1 Atta cephalotes
AAGAAGAGAGAGAGAGAGAGAGAGAGAGAGAGAGAGAGAGAGAGAGTATGAAAGAGAGGATCTCGTATCCCGTCGTCTCCTTCGTTGCGATTTTTTTCTCTTCGCTCTTATTGTTCTGTCTCGATTATGCTCGAGAAAGCCACTCGATTAATGTCACACCGGCATGCGATTATGACACGGAGCACGGAACTTCATTATCGTGTCGGTGGCCTCTACATCGCGGATTGAACTTCGAGTGTTTCGTTATGCCATGCCTGGGCAATAATATGAGATCGCTTTCAGGAAATCATCCATTAGAATCTTGTGATCCTAGATTGACGCGTAGAGACTCGTGCTTCCATACATAAAATAAAGATGGACGGTAATGTACTTCTTTGCAATTTTTATGACATATAAATTATGTTAATTTATTTTATTAAAGCCAGCCATACATGTTCAAGTAAGTTGATAACTATATCTGTGCAAATCTAGCAGAATGTGTATACTATAGTTACGATAATTGTATACTATAGTTTTGACATTTATATGTTCTGACAAGCGTGTCTAGTGTGCAGCTCCTTAGTTGGTCACATATGTGATTCAAGTAAACTTATCAAATATACATATACAAGCACGCTTGTGAATTCTCTAAATCTTGTGGAGTGAAATCTCACTCGAAGAGATTGAAAATTTGCTTATCTTGAAAAAAGAGTGAAAATAAAAACGGCCACTTATTCAAAAATGGCAGATTGTCATTCTTTTTAAAGTGAGATTTATTCTTTTGGAATGATCGAGATTCACTTTCGAAATGAGAGAGAGTCAATCTCAATCCCTTTTTTGGAGTGAGGTTCCATCTGTCTGGTATTCAGTGTTGTATCGTAGAAATTTCTTCCTCAATGACACGCCAAGGGACACCATTTATGCCGATTATCGTATGCAAAATTGAATTTGCAAAAAATTGAAATTATCAAAATGTTTCTACACTTTACGAAATTTAGCCAAATCTTCCCTACATGATGTTTGCTGTTAAATGTCCCTAATAGGAAGACTTCTCTATGACTGCTGGTATTACACTCCAAAAAAGATCAGAGATTGACCATCAAAGATTCACTTTAGCCTGCATTAGATTAAAGATTGAGATTGAAATTAAATTTAATCAATCAAAAGAAAGATAATCACTTAAGTTAAGTTTTAGTGAACTTTATTTTGATTGGCTAAATTCCAATCTAATCTCAAGCTTAATCTTCAGTTTGATACGAATAAAGTGCCCACTTATGATTAGTCTCTCATTAGAGGGTTTTTAGTTTGAATTGAGCCTTAAACACACATTCCAATTTACTTTTGCAAGTCAGTTTGGCGCAAATATATATATCGAATAAGTTTTCATATTTGCTCCAATCGCTTGCACAAATCAAAATAACAGCGCAATTTTTTCAGTCATCTACACGCTCCAATAAATTTGTACAAGCGTATACCTACTTGACAAGTATACTTGGACGTGTGTGGCTAGTTTAATATTTATTATGATTTTATTATTAAAATCATAAAAGAAGCGATTTTTTTAAAGTATCTGAAAATTTGATTAGATATAAATATAGATATTCGAAAATAATTTGTTGGACTATCAAAGTAATTATGTGGAAATCTTAAGCATAAGTAATGCTGCAAAAGGTTTTAACATTCTAACAACCAGTTTGAGCGTCCTACATAATTATTTTGATAACCTAACAAAATTATTTTCAAACCTGTATCTAACTAAATATTTACATATATATCGTTCAAAATTGTTCTTTTTATGAACTTATAATTTCACTGTATCACCATAATCAAAATATTACTCTTTTACTTTAACAGTGACACAACTAAAAAAATTAAATTTTCCAGAAAAGGGGAAAAAGTATTTTTCAATTCGACAAGAAAATATTGACTAATCAAATAACATCGTGAAAAAATACATTCTTGATCAAATACTATTTTCGTTTTGCAACTGTTGAATTTTTTAATGACTTTTTTTTAAACCATTCTTTTTGAATTGTGATGTTTTAGTAATGATTTTTTTATTAAGCTAATTAACTTTTGATGATTGATAGGATAATGTTTAACTTATTTGTGGTAATAATTCGAAAATCATGTTTTTCGAGTTGTGTCACTTTTGAAGTAAGGAAGCAATATCTCGAAAGAACTTCTGTGTTATTTATGTTTGTATTACACGCTCTTTTTATTTGATTCAGAATTGATTCGCGAGAGAACACGAAGTTCATGGGATGCGAGCAACGTAACACAAAGTGCACTTGATTACAGCAATTGCTGTAGCTCACGAAATAGCGTGGTGTTGTCCCGCTTAGCTCAGTGGGACAGGGTGAGAGAATGATGATCAATAGGCCGTTCACGAGCGACACGGCCGATTACGGTAATTAAGTGTGGAAACAAATATGAAATTAATACTTGTGTTTGTTCGTCACGAAATGGTCCCACGGCACTATTAGTCGCACGCGACGCACATACACATCTACGTATACGTGTGTAGTATGCACAATGCCGACCGATAATCGTTCGCATCGGTTTGTGCACAGGTATTACGGGCATCATTGTTAATTGCGGCTATTGTCGAGTGGTCAGGTATTCCGACATTCGCCAAGTTAATGCCCCATATTTTCGATCGGGTGCACATCACGGGGAGATAGTACAGGTATAACTACGGGGGTGGAAGAGAAGTGTGGGACGCGGGGAGACGCCAGACAGAGAGAAAGTACGCTATTGTGCGTACCGATTGAATCGAGTCGCTCCGCATTGTCAATTCTATCCGAGTGCGACTCGTTTACTTCGAAACTAACGATTGTACGCGACGCCGCGCCGTTTAAAAACCGCTTTCATCGCAGCAGATCCATGTGTACGAGACACCTGTTTTTTTTTCTCCGGATTTACGACATATGACATCCGTTATGTTCGACAAGTACGAGTAATCGCCGGTCTAATGAGTGGTAAGATCTTAACGACGTGTAAATATAGAAATATGTCTTTCAAGGTGCATGACTTCTCTCTTATACGATTGTCTGAATGATTACGGTTGAAGTACCGCGAATTATATATCATCAAAGATTCTTCATCTTGCGCGACAATCGTTTTATCATACTGACGATCTTAATGCATTGACTTAATACAAGTTAATTCTAATTGGCGACCTATAGACGCGCTAATTATATTTGCCAATTTTTTTTAAATAAAAATTTTATTATATGAATTCTGGTGAAGAATAAATATAACTAACTACCTATATAAGATAAAGAATGAATATAACTAAGCTTTTATTTTTATTTTTATATATAATATTATTTAATCCTTCACAACTGACGCCAAAATCTAGAACACAATTGACGCCGAGTGTTATTAATTCCGAAACATAATAAGTGTAGTAAGTCGTAAGAAATCAATCAATCATAGTCGATTATTCTTCTCATATATATTTGATTGTAACCGCCAACCTTATGATTTAATACTTGCTGCACCTTATTGTGTTTCAGGACTAAATTAATTTAATTTATATTAATTAAAAGGCATTAATTAATTTTAAGAAGCTAGAATAACATAAAAAAAGAATAAATGCTAAGGTTCAGTTTTTCATTATCTGGTTAACTTGTGATTAAGCATAACCTAATGTTTCATCCGGACTTCATCCATGACGTCATAGATGGCCCCTATTGAATAAAATATCAGGTTAAGCCTAATCATAAGTTAACCAGATAATGAAAAACTGGGCGCGTAAGTAGTGCATTTTAAGAATATTATAAAAATTAATTAAAGATAATAAGATTCAATAAGAATAAAATTACAATGGTAAAATAGAAGGGCTACGAGCCTTTTTTGTTAAAAACATTTAATATTTGAATGTAAAAATGATTATTATAAACCTAAAATTATAAACAAAGTAATAAACGTTTCGACACCGATCGGGTCATTATCAATGTTCGCAGAACATTTTATGTTAATAAAATAATCCGGTCAAACTCAATAACATTTAAAATCATAAATTTACACAATTCCATTTAATTTTATAATTAACAGAGTAAAAAACTATTTACTGTATTCTCGATGCGTGAATTTAGTCCAGTCATCGTGGAACATTTGTGATAATATATTATTAATTAACAAAAAAATTAGGAAAAAAAACAGGTTCTCCATCGCTGACCACTGTACCAATTACAATCATCACTTTAACTGGAATGAACGTAAAAATTTTAGACAACGCAAACCCTCTTACAATAAGAGACTAATATCCGAAATGATTTACATAAAAAGACAAAAACAGAGCTTTAAATAAGCAAGCTTTAAATAAGCACTGAATCTTTGCCGAAAACATATCTCCAAATCATACAATTCGTTTTTCTTATTCTTAATTCTTTCTTTTATTTCTTCCTTCCTATTCGCATCTTCATTTCCCTCTCCGTTCTCTGTAATAATAACGTCAGCTCGTTCCTTTTAAGTTCAATTTTATATCATTGCATTTCTAAATACAGATTAATAAAGATATTCAGACTTTTATCGCAAGACTGCTTGTTTTTTTTTGTTTATTTTATTTTTTATATCCATCAACTATGAATTTACAGCGTTTTCATTTGATTCATCCTTGAACATTTGTCACTCTTCTGTTAAGGTATTTATACGCACATATATTTTTTCTAATAGCGATGTAATACAATAGTACATAACATATAACACAATATAATAATTTATTACACAATTTAGGATACTACTATTTAGAATATACCGATACAATTATATAATATATACAACTATGATGCATGGCACAATATCATTTTACACAATAAAAAAATCATCAAGACGTATAATTTTGTTAATAAATAATACACAAAAAAAATAAATAATCACAAAAAAATGTTCCACGATGACTAGACTGAATTCATGCATCGAGAACACAGTAAATAGTTTTTTACTCTGTTAATTATAAAATTAACTGAATTTTGTAAATTTATTATTTTAAATGTTATTGCATTTGACCAGATTATTTTATTTATATAACATCTGCGAACATTGATAATGACCCGATCGATGTCGAAACGTTTATTGCTTTGTTTATAATTTTATGTTTATAATAATCATTTTTATATTCAAATATTAAATGTTTTTAACAAAATAAGTTCATAGCCCTTCTCATTGTGAATATTATAAGAATAATTTAGATTTATAGCTGTAACAGAGAAAATTGAATTGTTTGACATTTTTTATAAAAAGATTGAATAAGTTGTATAGACTCATCTTCAGCTTTGGAATAAACTACTTAATCATCTTCACCAAAACTCACAACAAAATTCTTATTTTCCCTGTAAAAAAATTGAAACATTGAACAACTGCCATTTAAAAGTTTATTAAACTACTTAATTATATTCAATAATGAAATATCTAGACGACTATATATATGAATAAATCAAATAAGAGGCCATAAATCAAAGAAAGGGCCAATACAGTCTGAAATTTTATCTTGATGTCTAATAATATTTTTATATATAAATTCTATTAATAATTTTTTAAAATAATTTTTTAGTACATAATTTTTTAGTACAAATTATGCGTCATTTACTGTCGGACTAATTAAAACGTAACCATAAACTGAAGCTGAAATAATAATATCACGATTAAATTAATCATTGATTTGTTAATGTAATTATTTTAATTGTAATATTATTATTTCAGTTTTAGTTTATGATTAATCTATCGTATCTCCACTCAATTATAAATCTCTTTGTCAAAAATATCAAACAATTAAATTTTTTCTTGTGTAATATTTTTATAATTATAATTATAAATAACTTATAATTATAACAGTATTTATTCTTTTTTATACAAATCACATCATTTTAGTTCCTTAAAATTAATTAGTGCCTTTTAATTAACATAAATAAAATTTAATCTTAGAAACTCATCGTAATTTGTAACTGATAATTATAAATTAAATTTATAAACGTCAGCTCCAAAGGATTAAAATAACATATTATATAAAAATAAAATCGGAAATGAAATTACCTAATTGTACAATAGCAGTCAACGTGTTAAACTGTCGTCTCGACGTACGGCCGGATATTTTAAGCGAGTTTCAAGAGTTTCCCGGGACCGTTTAGGTCCTCGACGGTGGCTCTTTCGAATTAATCGCCGGCGCGAGATTGGATTTGCCGTTCGCTATGTTCGGAGGAGGAGGGATTATCTTAGAAACAGGTTGGAATCATCGTCCTGCGGGATTGAACGTGAGTACCGGCAGGTACTTGGGCCGTGGGCGGCGCGGCTTGGAACGCGGAGAAGCCATCTGTCTTATTGCCGATGTGTGCCATTGCCATTCCCCTTCCGTCTCGCTATTTCTTATCCCCTTGCGTGTTTACGTATGAAAATGATGCACTCCGACGTGATGGGCGTCGGAGCATTCCGCTTCCCAAACGCGCTCGGCTACATCGGAGCGGAGGGTCCGACCGACTCCACGCGCACGTCGGAGTGACCCACATTATGTGTGTCCCCGTTTACCACGCTGTTATTATCCCTCCCTTTTCGAAAGGCCATATTGCGAGATCATTAATCTCGCGTATCTACAGAAGCCGCCATTAAGGGGAATTATTTGAAAAGTACATTATTTTACGGGCGATACTTATAAAGGGAAGTTCTTAGACTCCGGCTCGTCTAATATGTGTGCCGCGGGTGAATTATTAATTTTCTGAAGATCGATAATTCACTGACCTCCGGGGAAAAAAGGAACACTAGGAAAAGAAAGGTACTGTCTAAAATAACAATGTGTGCATGTGTGAGTACATGCGCGTGTAAATCGCGTCGAAAAGAATAGAACGGACGCTTCTCTGAAACATTGAATTTTTTGAATTTTCCCTCAAGCTAGACAACTGTACAATTTGTACGAAATAAGTTGTTCTATTGTATCTTTCAAGAAAGTATGTTTAATACTGTTTAAATTAATAATATTAAATTATACTCAATTCGAGTTAGTTTTAATTATTTTTATAGATCGCCTGGTTCTATTTATTATATAATATGCTGTTAATTCAACTAAAACAATGGAGTTAAACAATTTAACTTTATTTTAAAATGTATCAAATTGATCTCAAATTTAATTTATTATTTGCTAAGTGTACATATTAATATGGACGTGTTGTTTACTTTGAAAGTAGTCACAGAAATGAATTGATATACATTTTGACATTGATGGAAGTTAAAAATAATAAAATATTATTTAATTCATCAAAAGATTACCATTACTTCTTTAACATCTAAAGCGGCCTCTAGACGTTCAATATTATTATATAATTATTTTATAAAATATTATTAATGCCTTCTATAAATATTTCAAAATAAACAATCTGGAGATTCAACGTATAGCTTCCAGACGATCAATAATATTGTAATATAAAATATTGTGCAATAATATTCATCATCTAGAAATCGTTTAACAGTGAAAATGAGAGAGATTCCTTTTTATTTGACATGCACATTTCGGTAACATTTTCATTTATAATCAATCACGATCAAAACCGCAGTAGAATTCGCTCGTGATTATAAAAAGTGTGCTGTATATGAATTTAACTTCAAAAATATAGACGTTACATATGCATGTTCGACTTTATCATGTGAAACGCAAGCTGACACAAATCGTTCTCTCTCGATGGTATTACAATATTTGTGCACTTACATAGATACCCTGTGCACGAAATGTTATTAAACATGATAATAATTCGAGTGGAATACCGCAAACCCCTTGTAGCGACCGATCGTAGAGCGGCGATAAGAGTGAATTAATTCCCTTGATGCTAGCTCTGCTAGAGCGATTCTACTCGTGTCACGCACGCACACAGCAGTTTACATTCCTCCTCATCTGTTCCTCTTCGCAGGAAACTACAAGAAGCCGTTGCCTCTACTCCGGCTTCTACTGTTACGGCACAGTTTTATTAAAACTTTGCAAGTCAGTTCTCGGTACTGCCCCAATTTTCCACATTAAATTAAAAAATGCTCGGAATTGATTTTTCTTAAAATTTTAACAGCCAATCTAATAGACTGAACATTTAAAGTTTTAATATTTAAAGAAAGGTCTATACTGAGAAGCGCATATTGGAAAAAATTTATTAAATCTTAATACATATTTTTTGTAATAGTACTAACTAAACATTTACTTACAGTAAATAAATATACTAATAAAAATATTGTGCAATAATATTCATCAGTAACAGTTACATCAAATTAATAATTTTTGTAACAAATATATTAACATTTAGTAAAAAAAAGCAGGTACAGGTTTCAAACAAATATTTACTAAAATTTGGTACATTTTTTAAAATACAGATGTAAAAATATTTGCTCTCTTTGCCTCAGGTCCATTTAAATCTTAAGACGATTAATACTGCAAATTACACGACACAAAATTTTCGTTTGGCGCAAATTAAAGGAAATGTGAGGTTGTTGTTGAATTCTTTTGTACCGTATATCTTTAATGTTTAATCTACGTTTAGCTGTATTACGAGACTGTATATGTTACATTTTGTTGAACAATGGAACAACTTTTGCTATTGGGTTGTGATTCTCCCGGTAACGTTCACGTCGATGGAGTCACTTGTACTCTAATCCGCGAGCATGAGTTCGAATCTCGCTCGCTAATACTGCCAAAGAGGCGCAGCCAGATGAGGCTATCGGCTGGCCACTCTTGAAAATACTGCGAATAGGTGGATATCACAATCAAATGTAGCTACAGTTAGCAGGTATTACCAGTAATCTCGCGTGACTGCTCTTTTCATGCTCGCTACATATTATCTGCAAACAGTAGCACTATGTCGCAGCTCATCAATGTGTTCAATAATAATAAGTTTAATCAACATATTAGCTGTGTTTAATTATTAATTCATTCATTCATTTGTGTAAGCGCATCATTGTCGCGGACCATTCAGAAACGTATATAATATTTATCGCTTGATTGACTATATATAAAGCTCAGATTTTTGTTAAAGAGATTTTAGTTGCTATTAAGTTACTTTCAGTATTTATTTACCTGTATATATTTTATAAATATTCTATACTATTGGAAAACATTATATTCTATATAAAAACTGGAGAAAATATCATCTACCTTTAAAATAACATAAGTCTCATATATATATATAATATAAAAATGACAATATAACATTTTAAAATATTGTACTTTCTCTTTATGTTATTTCAGAGATAAATGATATTAAAATATTTCCCAGTTTTTATTCATGCACTGAAAGAAAAATATTTAATATTTATTACTATGATTGTATGGTAAAATAATTATGGTTAAAATCTTTTTATATAATTATTATTACTAATGTTAATAATAACAATCTCATTCCCCTATTTACAGTTCTATTAACTATAAAAAATTATACTTATAAATCATGATTTCAAATATTGATATAGATACGAATAGTAAATAAAATAATCATCTTTATGTAAGTGCTATTACAATTATAATTACAGTCAATATAACATATTTTTTTTAAATATTTACTATATACGTGATAATAATATAGACAACTAAAAAATGTATTTAAAACATAACGAAACAATCACTTTCGCTTACGAGTGCATATCATGGTTCTGATAATCGTAATGTTGAAGCAACTAATTTGCCTAGTTAAAACAATAAATATATATTCTTTGCAATATTTTAATATACTTATTAATATTATTATTAAATTGACGATCAATGTAATTTGTAATTTGTTATTTCCATCTTCAATTTATGATTGCGTTTCAAATTCAACCAACTGAATCGATGCTCAGTTTATAGAACTGAAATGTACTTGCAAATACGCATATTATTCACATAAATATTACCAATAAGAATCTTACTAGACCATACATTGGAAAATTCAACAATAAGAAATAGAAATTATGACCATAACGGTCAAAGTTAAATTTTTAATGCTTAAATAATTTAATTTGAATTACTATAAAATTCTGAGAAATATCAGGCAAATGAGAGTGTAACGCACTTGTTGGAGCGTGATCAAATAATACTGTTAATTAGTGCAATAATTGATTATATATTTCCATAAAAACGAATGTTTCGATTCTTTTTAGAATCATTATCAGCGTTAATGCAGTTCTTTAAAATTATAAGACATCACTCATGCATCAATAGCAGCCACTAAAAAATTGAAAGATTCCAAGTGAAGTGCATGAATTTTTCGTTGCAATTTATTTCTGGAATGTGAAAAGGTACCATGTTATTGGCAAAATTATAGAAACTTGTAAAAATATGTGCTTACCATTTGATCCTGAGAGACGTGATTACAGAAACAAATAATTATAAGAATAAAATCCAAGAATTCCATTCAATTCTATTCAATAACCATTATAAAAGATATATATAAATAGTCAGAGTACAAGAATACAATACAGTTAAAGCATGGCAAAGTTAAGACTGACGAAATTGTTTGAAAGTGTGTCACAGATATTGTCATTGTTTACATAGATAAAGTCAAGCGTTAAAATAATAAATTATTTATAATTTGTTTAAAATGGAAATACAAGCGTAATGTAACAATTTTGTCATCAAACTGTAGGTTAAGACTATTATTTTGCATTTATATATAACATCTCAGATACTAATCTTCTTTCTAACGTTCACGGTCTAAAATTTTGACGTTCTCTCAAAATCATGATTTAGTGAAAGTCTGTGATCCGTAATGATCGATCTAGTGCTATTGAAACTATTAATTTGTCGATAATGTTCTTGAATTCTCGTTTTTAATTTTCTGCCGATTTGTCCTATGTATGTCGCGTTGCAATTTTTGCATTCTATTTTATTATACACTACATTCTTATTTGACTCTTTCGGGAGAATATCTTTGTGAACTTTTATAAATCTTCTAAGTTTATTTAAATTGAAAAATGCTAGCTTCATATTCAAATTACTAATAATACTTCTGAATTTATGAGATTGAATAAATATACAATATGATAATACGAACTAAGAAATATGTCCTTGTTCTGGTGGCGAATTAGTCATATTGTTTGTGCCTTGGATTGTTTATGGAATAACGCTTTTAATCTTAAATTTATCATCTAAAAAATAAAATCAGAAGGATAATCATTCTCCAGTAAAATGTTTATTAAATTAAATTTAAAGTTCTTGTCATGGTATCTGGAATGTAATAAAAACTGAATTACTATATATTATATATATTACATTACACACACACACACACACACACACACACATATATATATATATATATATATATATATATATATATATATATATATATACTATTATATACTACTACTAACGTACGTCGACGTACGTTAGTTACGTTTACGTTACTTAACCTAACCTAACTAA
>NW_012130084.1:3804714-3807284 GCF_000143395.1 Atta cephalotes
ACGTACGTACGTACGTACGTACGTACGTACGTACGTCGTCGTCGTCGTCGTCTACTACTCCGTCCGTCCGTTCCGTCCGTCCGTCCGTCTCTCTCTCTCTCTCTCTCTCTCTCTCTCTCTCTCTCTCTCTCTCTCTCTCTCTCTCTCTCTCTCTCTCTCTCTCTCTCTCTCTCTCTCTCTCTCTCTCTCTCTCTCCCTGTCTTTCTTCTTCCTGTCTCTTCCGCCTTTCCCGGAGCACCTTTCTTTTTTCCATCCGGTCGTACCTTCCATCCGCGAAAACGATCGCGTTTCTTTGTTCAAGGCAGGCGGGAAATTTAGGTTCCTCTACGATCGCGCTTGATTTATATCCATCGATCGCTCGAGTTTCACGACGGCGGATCGTTTAACTCGCGCGCCCCGAGGGAAGCTCGATCTCGGTAGCCGCGGTCAGCGCGTGGCGTGGCGGACGATCGCCACGAACGAATCGTCTCAATTGCGACTTCTTGCCAAGATCGGATTTCCGTAGATCGACTGCATTTACGCGAGCCCGAAGTCGACGACGACCTCAGTGACACAGGGGATACGTGCCGGTGCGATGTTCTTACGTTAGGAGAAAAACAAATGACGTACCATGATCGCTTTGAATTTTGCACGTAACCGATTTGAATACATTTTCACGCAAGCGTAAAAATTGCCGGTTTTGCCTCTGACGTACTGAAATTGCGAGATTGTTTCCACAGCGTGGAATAAAAATATTTGTTTCGAGAAATTTATACGCGTCCTCCGGTCGGACATATTTTTCTTAGGGAGAGCAAGAGAGCTCGTTCCGTAAAATAATCCTGAAACTTAAGTATCGTTTCTTCAGTATATAAGATCTTCCGATGAAAAGAGAACGCCGAGGGCCGCAATTTATGATATTAAACATCGCATATAAAATTATCATACTGTAATCACGTAGCTTTTGCGCGAAACGTGACGTGCGTGGATTTAACGAAAATTCATCGCCCAACGTATCATAAAATCATTTCGCATTACGTTATGAATAGCATGGCGCTCGGCACATAGCAATAACCGTTAATGTCCGTGTAATAATTGTTCGCGGTGTATTATTAATACAACTTAATTACCGGTAAGCAATCTGCGGTATAAATATTTGTAGAGATGCTAAGTAACGTTTATTATTATCATTATTTTTTTTATAATAGCGATTTATAATAATGACATTATTAATTTTCATGACAATAATGATAACGCCAGGATTGAAACAGTTTTGGAAGTAACTCGTGAACACCCCGAAACAATATACGGAAATACGTTATTAAAGTATTAAAAAATTTAGCTAAATACAGATCTGAAATTTAATTTAATAATAATAATAAATTATTATTGAATTAAATTTAATACACTGAAAACAATTTCTGATTAAAAATTTCTGATTAAAATCAAAATTTTCTGATTAAATCTATTAGAATTCTAGTTGAGATAACTAGAATTCTGATTGATATAATTATTCTGATAAAAATAAGAATTCTAATAGATTTTACTAAAAATATTGTATCATTCTGATTATCTCAATTAGAATTCTAATAAATTTAACCGGAAAATTCTGATTCGTTCATTTTCAACTAGAAATTTTTTCCAGTGAATATCAAAATTTTTTACAGCGTTGCTCAAGCGTCTGAATAATTATTTTTAGTTCTGTATTTAGCTAAATTTTTAGATACTTGAACAAAATCCTTCTTTCTATTATTACTTATACTCTCATTAGTTGCAACAATATTGTGTAGAAAATGAACAATAACTTGATAAGAATTTTATGTGGCTGAATAAAATATGTGCAATTTGCGTAGACACATGCTAAATTATTGTCTATTATATATAAATTAGTATCACTAAATTATTATTAATTAAAATATTGCATAATTTATATATTAGCCTGTTTTCCAGTAAATGAGTTAGATTTTGTGTATCTTTTGTACACGATAATTGCAGGTAAAGCGTCATAGATCTCGATTAAAATTCTAATAAGTAGTTTCACTTTTCAGTTACTAGACAAAATTAATATGACTGCCTAGTAACTGCTCGAAAAATGCATGAAATTTCTATTAGGCCGTTACATATTTCTCATTTAAAAAAGAAACGAGTTACTTTTAAAAGTAACCATTCCAACCATGACGTTATTGTTACATGTCATGAAAAATTGTAACTTTACCAAATTGTTATTATAAAAAAGTAACGATAAAAGTAACGACGTTTTAAATAACACATTACTTGCTGTCTCTATATCTCCCATCCGTCGCGGGTGGAATGTGTAATAGTCCTGAATCCGCGGCGTTATGAGCCGGAGAGCTCTTTGCGCGTGAATTACATCGGTTACGCTAAGTTTGCCGCGTTATGCGAGACGACACGAAGTTTCTTGTTAAATTGCTCGTTTTCCGCTTATGCGCGATCTGGATATATAATATATATATATAAAATACATTTTACATACATGTGTGTGTGTGTGTGTGTGTGTATGTGTGTATACACATGTATATATTGGTATGTACATGTATATATATATATATATATATATATATATATATATATAT
>NW_012130084.1:3812181-3821640 GCF_000143395.1 Atta cephalotes
TATATATATATATATATATATATATATATATATATATATATGTATATGTATATACCGATCGCGCGATTTAGTGTGAAAACAATTCCACTTTGCGGATTTAATGGAACGCCTGGAATCTCTCGACTTATTTTTCTGTAATGTTGTTTTTCTAATTTGCTCCTTTAGAAGTACTGATTGACCGCCATATCATACAAGACAACTGTTGTATCACTTACGAATTAAATCAAAATTGAATTATCACGTTAAGACGTTATCCTTTCCGTGATTTATTTCTTCAACAAGGAGATTCTCCCGATTTCTCGCGAACGGGAGCGTTTTTCCGACACCACCACGTTTTCATGGAAACCACAATAAGCGCACTTAGCTTTCGTAGATCCGCACGAAAGTAGTTTCGCTATTACTTCGCTTTACTTGGGTCATTCCGTGGAGGTCTTCTTGGGGCTTAACGATCTTCCTTTTATCGTCAGTTGTTAGATGGTGGCCGCTATTTCCGCCGTAAACGTTGTCCCGTTAATGTTTTTTGTCTCCCGTAACTTTCCCCGGACACTCTCCCTCGGGCGCTTTCGTGAACTTTTTACGCGAGGGCGTCTTTTCCGTTATTTTCTTTTTTTCTCTTCTTTTCTTTTTGTTTTTGTTTCTTTTGCGCACCCGACGTAGCTCAGGTGCGCGGCGCGCTACCGAGCACACCACCCGTATATTTCCCCGTCAAACGGATATCACTCTCCCGCAAAACTCGTCCCTTCGTTCCTTCTCGAACAGAACGACCCCCTTTCACGCGCGCATTAACGTTGCTCCCTCCGTTTTTCCAGATTCTCGCTAATTAACGCATGAAAAATGATTACACACTGCGAGACGTGAGCGTCGATGCGTCTCGAGGAACTTATAGGCCTCGTATAGACCGGATTCCTTCCCTCCGAAGTCGGATGAATGCTTGAAAGCGGAAACAAACTGATTCGCCTTTCCCTCATCGACAACTCCTCGTCGTTGGTTAACCACTGAACTGGCGTCGACCGCGACTCGACAACGTTAGTTATGTCAAAGCGAAAGCCTTCGCGAAAAAGCGGCGCAAAACATCAGCTCGTTTTCCAAATCTCATCCGGTTACCGGCCGAATTACTTCGCACCTGGATCCTTTTTCATTCTTTCCTTTGTTGCGCAGCGAGAGGTGGGAAAAAAAGCAGAAAGCAGTGAGCAGTGAATTTCCAGTTTTTTCGCGTTTATTTCGCAGTTCAATGGATTCCTCGTGATTTTTTCCAATCCCGTGATCTCTTTTTTCCCCGCGAATCGGGAAAATTCCTTCTGACGTTTGCAAATTCTCGCGAGCGGAAACGAGTCCCGACACGAACGATGCATCCACGTGACACTTTTGGCCACGTGCCGCGATCGCAATTGTCCACTTTTATTTTCTCCCACTGCGACGTATGCCCGTCGCAAGCGCGACTCCTTGCATCGCGCTCGATTATCGTTTTAATTCACTTCTCGGATTCGTTAGTCGTCACTGTATCCTTTTCAGTGGTTCCTCAAATGTATCCTGGCGTGTGCACTATCACTTTCAAACACACCTCTCATCGACTTCTTCGGCGATCGCGATCGAATCTCTCAACGGATAATCCCGCCAAAGTTACGTGTCACTGTCTTGTAATATTCTTTGTTTTTAAAGTTAATGAAAAAAAAAAGAAAAAAAGAAGTCACAACTAAATGATGATCACTTCTCTCCGCGTCGTGTTCGAGAAGAACGTTCGGTTCCCGCAAACACGCGTGACACCGTGAATTCGCCTGCTGGCAACGAAACACGGAACGGAACACCGGCCTCGTCGTCGCAGATTTATCCGAGTACCTTTACCATCGGCAGTTCGTAGTTGACAGAAACCCTTGGCGGGAGCGGTACGACGAATAAGGTGCCACTCCCACCCGCGCATGCTCCACCACCACTCTCCGGATCATGATCCCCTTCTCTCTCTCCTCCTTTTGCTTATTTTCTCCTTTCCCCTTCGTCGAGCCCTTCTCTCGCTCCTTTTCCTTTCCGTCGGCTTTCCTTCTCACGCATGATCCCCCCATTTACTGCATTTTCAAATCGTTTTCTCTCGCTTGCCCGTTTGCCGGGCCGTCTTCTGTCGTTTTCTCCCTATTTCTCCCCCTCGGTCATCATCGAATAACCGCACGTGGTTTGACCAGAGTGGGGCGATCTATAAACCAATTAATTCAGATAATAAGCTCGACCAGAGAAACTCGACCTATCCGGACCCTTGTCTGTCCGTCCACAAGAATACGCTACTGGATCCTTTTAGCAACTTTCTTCGACTTGACTCTCGCCTTTGTTCGTTCGGCGTACAGCAAATCAGCTTGTCACATCGAAAGCTATCACCCTATCTCGTTCGTTGAAACAAGCTTAACCCTTTGGCCACGTATGGCGTGTCAGAGGGATGTAGAATCTGTCAGAAACGATGGATTTACGAGACTACGCGGATTTACGCGTAGTGGACTGCTGTTTCTCTCTTCTTTTTTAGATTTTATGCTCAACTAATTTAAAACTCATTCTATATAGCTTTTTAATTGAACGTAATTAAGCACTTAATACACTGATTTATTCTTTAATAATTGTTAATCCTTCATTACTTGCACAGGGCATCTAAGATACCTCTACAGTCTTATAAACTCGCTAAATGTTTAAATGCAATTTATACATGCACATTATTATATTCAGCGCATATTATTTTACAATTAAAAATAATCTTTTGTATCGGGATATTTAGAATATTATTAGTCTTTATTTAATTATAAGTCATCGAAGAGAACAATGAGAATGTGACGTATAATACGTTAGAAACATTTTACGCAAATAATTATGTTAAAAAAACTATGCGAGTAATGTAGGATTAAAGAATTGTTCAATAGTAACAATTGTTCAATAGTAACAAGTTATATTTTCGGAGATACTATGAAAGCATCATAAATTACTGCAATGATAGAAAAGTGACACGTCTCAAAATTAGCAATTTATTTTAGTAAAACATTTTTTAAATCCTGAAATGGAACTTTTTATGATAATCAGCATGCAATCTTGTCCCCTTATACTTTCATTATAGTTAAACTTTCATTATACTTTCAGTTAAAGTAACCGGATCCTGACCTAGTATATGTCCTATTTGCCGTTTATAGTAATTAATAATAATAATAATAGTGATATTAATAATAATCACCGTACATTCAACAGATAGCATTATAGCGAGTCGTGCAGACTGTTCTTCTGACTTGATTGCATTAGTTTATTGCATCAGTTTGTTCATTCTGTTATTATCAATAAAGTGAAATGCAGAACGTGATCGTGAGGTAATATTTTATAGATAAGTAATTACTTTTTATAACTACCAAGAGATAGTTGTTAATTTCATTGTAATTTTGTATTTATACCTTACAATCCTGTATCTAGTTTATATTTTCGTCACAGTGCTTTGTTGTAATCAAAGAAAAAAAACTCTTTATAAGAACCAACGATTAATCCAGCATACTGAACACACATTGATTGTAACGTTTTCTTTTTTTGATACTTTTGTTATTTTGAATCATGACTTCTAATTCGTCTGTTAAACGTTGTGAAAATAAGAGATAAATAGATAAGTAAATAAGCAGATAAATTGTTTAGAAAGTAATTTTTTGTGTTCTTATAGGTCAACCCAGATTGCACAGAGAGTTCAAAAAAGTTTAAAAAGAATTCAGCTCATTTTCAGATGCAACAAGAATTCTTTTCAGAACTTTTCAGAAAGAGAATTCTTTTTGCATCCGAAAATAAATTCAGAATTGATGACATATCATTGAATTATTTTTGAACTCTTTGTGTTATTTTTTTTGGGAACAAATATGTCAATATGTTAATAAACTTATAATCTTACAAAAGTAACATTAAATTATTTTATTTTTTATTTTTTCAACATTTTTTTTCTGTAAAAGAGGAAAACATGTATTTAAGTTATATTGTGCGCAATAAGTATAACTTAAATGTTACTTTATTTTCTTAAAATGTTCACTGCACTATGTAAATAGTTGAAGATGTTTTATTTATTTTTTTTATTCAGAAATGTTTTATTTTTTTAATCTGACTATCAGTTTTTAATTTTAAACTCATTTTAAAAATTAGAAAAAATGACAAAGCTTGAATAAATCATCTAAGGTCTGATTATCTTATAAATATTCTTTAAAACTATATCATAAATTTTCAAAATTCGATCACTGCAATCCTTACGCTAATTTTTTATTTGAATAACTTTTCTATCAACGTAACGAAATGTGACATAAAAAAGTGATACATTTTAAAATTAACAACTTTTCGAAAGAACATTTTTTAATTCTGAATTAAAACATTTTAATTAACATAGTGAATATGCATAATCTTACTCTCTTTCCTTGTTATACTTTTAATTATATTTATTCTTTAATACTATGTGTTTTTAAAATTCAAACTCTAACGCTAATTTTTCATTTGTGTCATTTTCTATCATTCTGACTGATAACGTGACTAAACGTGACATAATTAATTATTACACATATTGTATATGCATTAAATCGCAATTAATAATGTTGTAATATAGAAATAAAATAAGATTGATTTCTTTAGCGGAATTAATTTAGTGAAAAGTAACAAGGGAGCACACACATACACATGCATACACATATACACACAAAGATTAAGACATCGTACGTCCGGGCGACCATCACGATCTGTTTTAATTTGTTAAATATATTCATTGCTCTCGCGTCCTCGTTAGAGCGCGGCGCATCTAGACTCCGCTTGCATAAGTTTTCACGATGGCGTTGTCCCTTATTCCCTGGGCCCAATGAGGGATTATTAAAGAAAGGCGCTCTCCTAGCAGCGGGCTGCGTAATAAATCAATTAGTTTAAATAAGAAGGGCCCGCGGCACGTAGATGGGAAACGGCGCGGCGCGGTGCGGCGCGGCTCTCCACGCTCGGCTCCCGCCAGCCTATTATTATGGCCCGCACGGCGGGCGAACCTCCGTCGATTGCGCCGATGAATTAATTGTGCGCGATCGATTAATTAAAACGCCGACGCACCGTCAACGTGATCCCAATGCCGAGCGACGGAAATATTATTCCGCCGCGACTGACGCGACTCGCTTGGCAATAAACGGTGGAAAACCTTCAAGCTTCAAGTCAACACGATCGATCGGTCGCTCGATCGCTAAACCGCGACGCGAAACGCGCCCTATCGTACTTGCCGCTACCTCGATGGACTGCCGAATTCGATGCACGGTCGATTCTATACGCCCGATCATCTCCCGTTCCGCTCTTCTCACCGCGCGGCGCGTTTGGCGCTTTGCGATTTGCAAAGGTGGATCGACGCTGATTTGATTTACATTCCCTCCCCAGTCCCTCCGCGAAAAGCCCTCGGATCTCGCGCGCAGAATAGAAGTGTTCGGTGCGTTTGCATACATTCGAACGGATCGCGCCGTCCCGCGAATGACAGCTGAGAATTATCCGTTGCATAATACACGCCGCATCCCGACAGGATGCCGAGATCCTGAATACGAGTTGTTGGTGAATGAATTAACATACTAATTACATGCCCCGTCAAGCACGCGTTGTGCGATTTCATGGCTTTGGTAACTTTACAACAATGATGAATCTTTCGTAACTATGCTAAATAGATCGTGACACGCTTTTGTCTTCCCTTTACACGTTCGTGCTCCCATTTTACACAGTTTAATCTCATTCTATGATAGATGCACTGATATAAATATCCAGCTCAAGGAATTAGCTAATTAATTTTCTCGTGCGAGATAATATTAATAAGTTAACCGTTATATGAATAAATCGAATAAATAAAAAAGAGCCAATATGATCGAAGCTAGTGCTTGGTATCTAATAATATTTATATGTAAATTTTAAATAGAGAAAACGATATCATTCCATTTATGTAAAATTTTTTTCTCTTTTATAACACAGATATTATTCCTTAAGTTTTATTTAAATCAAACAAGTATTGCAATTAAAAAATAGAAAATTCTCTGATTCAAGAATAAGCAATGAAATTTTTGTTAAGGATTTCATAATTTTATAAAAGTTTCTATTACTATACTACATGTTATTTTGAATAATAAGAGAAGAAGAGAGTAATTTATAATGTATAATAAAATATAATACATACAATGTATATATAATATGACAATATATAATTAAATGAATGTAATAATTATATGTAGGGATGGAATACGATTCTTTATACTTAGCTTAGCTTGATTTGCTGTTTTCACGTATCTGAGAAAGTATGTAAACATTTGGTTACAACTTAATTCTGACAGAATGCTTCATATTTATTTAATATCTATATTTATTTAATATATATATATATATATATATATATTTATTTATTTATTTATTTATTTATGTAGATATTTATTATGTATAAGTTTATTTTATTTAATATTTTCATATTGAAGCAAGTTAAATCAAAGTAAGCTGCACATTTGTTTTTCTGTAACAAGCATTAGTTATTTTAAGTATATTTAAAGTTATTTTATACAATCATTATAAAATAACTTTAAAAATCTTTTAAAATGATAAATTTTTATCAAGAATTATACAATCAGCTTTTTGTATTTATTACATTTTCATAAATTTAATATGAAATTCATCATATAAGCAATTTATACAGTGATATGTATCAATTTACCTCATTATTGAGGCAAGTGGGCTACAATACAACAGGTTCGAATTTCACTTATTACAATGAAACTGTACAGTATACACAATTCCCAACATGAAAATGTATATAGAGAAAAGTTTTCTCTACCGTACTATACAGTTTAATTATAATTTTTTATTGTAAATTTAATTCTAATAATTAGATGTTTACCAATCCCGATATCTCTTACTTCTTTCATTTGTATAAACAGCGGTCGATTATTCAGATTATCAAATTGAAATGCAAGCCTTGGTAAGCAAGTATTAGTACTTCTTTATGGATGTTCTTTAGATATTAGACGTATATTTGTTTCACTTCAACTTATTGCACCATGTGCTAGTTCAGATAGTGCAGGAAACAGACATTAATAGAATAAATATGCGCTTATGAGTCCATCGAATTCTATTCGCCGCGCCGTCATCATGTCTCTCTACGGAAATCGAGCGAACGCAAAAAACTACAGACTGTTATAATATATGCTGATCGTTCATAAATATATCTATATTTATACGGCAATACATACAATTCAACCTGAGCGAATTCAATTAGCTTCGATAAATAATGTGAAATGTGAGAACAATAGGCGGCAAAATATGCTACACGTTAACTTCTGTACGTTTAAAAATTTTTAACACAATCGCAGTTTTCACTGTATGTTTCATTGACAAATTGGATACGAGAATCGCGAGCGAGAGAAGGCAGATTAATGCGATCCGTGAGTCGCTCTCGGCTTGTTTATCGTGCTATCGATCTTGCCCGGACGTTCGATTGCTCAGAAAAAGCCCAAGAGATACGCTTTTCAATTATCCCCGTAACGGAAGTTATATTTACAGACCGCTTATGTCGTGTATACGATCTCGCAATCCTCTATATTCGTTCAATTACATTCTTGCTGAGACGTGAAATTACCAATTCTTTTGTCACCTGTAGATTTTTTTAGTGCCATTTCGTTAATGTTTCCTTTTTCTTTACTTTGCTCTTTCCGTCAAATATACTGATAAGAGAAAAGCGTTTGATACCTGTGACTACTTGCATGACATAATAATTATGATTATTCGTTTTTTTAATATATTACTGTTAGTAATTATATTTATAGTTTTACAGAAAGTATATAGTTGATACCGAAAATGATATGTGCATAAATTACAGTGCAACAAATTTTGATCAACTTTTTATTTCTCAACAATTAATAAATGTTTAACTTAAAAAAATCACAAGGTTTCTTAATATTTGAATGATGATTCTTATTGTATTTCATCCCGTAAAATAAAGAAATAAATTGTAAATTGTTAAAATTTATAGTTTTTTTAAAATAAAGTTCTTAATTTTTTTAAATTTGTAATTGACGATGGAAATTGTTTTAGCATCTACAAATACATAAAAATCATTTTGAGAAATTTTGAGAAAACCTTGTAACAGTGTTATAATTAAATTATAATTACAACCTTGTTTCCCTCTTTTAATGTACATTCCTAATTAAACGCAAGCCTGTTAAGATTTATTATTTATTTTACCTACTTTCTCAAAGCGATCCAGATTACTGTAAACGAAAATTCGTTATTTTCGACGTACATTATACAAACATTATATGTAAATTATTACAACAATTATAATGAGTAATTTTGGAATCCATTATTGAGGGTAAATATATATATATATGTATATATGTGTATGTAAGTGAAATTATAATTTAAACAAATAAGATTATTTCTTTTATAGTAATTAAAATATTTACAATTAAAGATAAGTTTATAGAAATGTTTATGTAATAATTCGCCAGTAAATTATATATTTACTTAGTTTAAGTTATGCTATTAGTATGCACAAATTGAAAATTAAAAAAAATATAATATGCGTGACATTATTATTATGTTACATATATAAAAAAAATTTATTAATACATAAAAACTATAAAGTATATTATTAAAATATATTATTATTATAATTTTTCGTCTATAATATAAAGATATATTTATAAAATTAGAGTTAAAGTACTAATTTTTGTAAAAATGCATAATTTTATACACTTCCATTATAAATTGTGTAATTTTTACAAGTTATGTATGTAATTTTACATATTTTTTGTTACAGTGATATCGAGATTTGGATTTAAGATAAATATTAAAAGTCATGCTACCTCACAGTGGAATCCATCACATTCACTATCAATGAAAGTTTGAATAAATTTTGTCGAATAATTATATAAAAAATTAGACATAAGATAATAAAAACATCAATTATGTTTTTTAAATATATTTTATATTATTTGTACACTTACTAACAATTGCAAAAGTTTTATAAATGTAGTTAATGTGATGGATTCCACCGTGAGACCTTGAATTTTAATATTTATCTTAAATCCAAATCTCGATATTATTATAACAAAAAGTAAGTAAAAGTATGTAAAATTACATAAATAACATGTTCAAAATAATTTCTAAAACTTTTACTAGTTTACTCTCACTTATGGGGATAGACTGGTAAAATACCCTAGCATGAGCCCACATTTGTGTTCTCTGAGCAAATTTTTCAAATTTATTTATTACATTCTCAATTACGTTCTATGAAGTAAAGACAATACTTTGACATACAAAATTAAAATTAATTTATAAAGCTTTTGCCATTAGTGTTAATATACGTGTATATATATATATATATATATATATATATATATATATATATATAAGAAAACAAAAACTAAAAACAAACAAGTACGTTACTTTAATTTTTAAATTAAATTTTACTTTTAACTTTTTTAAACT
>NW_012130084.1:3823153-3825499 GCF_000143395.1 Atta cephalotes
TACTAGTAAGTAAAGAACAATAACTTTACTACTAATAATAAATAAATTTAAATTTAATTAATACTTTNGTCTACTAGTAGTATATAGTAGTAGTATATATATATATATATATATATATATATATATACATATATATAGAAACAAATAAAAACAACAATGCTATTTTATAATATTCTAATTTTTTACATGACCATTTTAATATATAAAATTTGTACAAATATTCAAACTTCCTCGAGTGGCCGTATGATTCATTCAGATTTGTTCGAAGCCAACTTAATCCTACGACGCATTATCGCTCACATCCGTTATTTTTTTTTTCTAGCCGGATGTCGAGACAACTGCCTTTCCAGTGGTTTTAGAGAAGCATTTTTCGGAACAGCATCGTCCAAATCGTTATCATCTCGACGAGGAGAAGCGTGGTGTCATAGTGTCGAGCCGGTCTTAACATCCTGAGCGAGCCCATTCGTCTCCGGGACTCATCTCGCCGATCTCATCCTCGTGGCAGCTCGTTTATACGGCAGCGAACCAACCCTGGCTGAGGTGGTTGCTCCTGCCTGACAGGCGCCTTCAAATTCGAGCCCGATGCGAGGTCTCTGCCCCCGAGCCTAATCCGCTCTTCCACCCTCTGCTTCATGAGAGCGGCGACATAGCAATGACCTTTCAACCGATACATCATGCCAGGTGCGAAAATTAGTACACTGAAAATTCTTTTATTTTATTGCTTGGAAAAAGTGTATCTGTGATTGTAATTGAATTGTGACGGTAAATAATTATGATTAAAAAATTCATTTTTATAGTTAATTACTTTATAATCTTACAATTAGTAAGAATAATTATATATGTTAAATTTAGTTATTAATCGGACTCCTGAAATTAAAAATTATAATAGAATGTATCGGACAATCAGAGTATCAATGCAACGCGGTAATTGATGCGATGAATAAAATATAATTCAAATAAAATATCAAATAAAATATCTTTATATTATGTAAATATTATTTGATAATTATATTTTATTGCGCATCAATTACTGCGTTATGTTGATGCTCTTATTGCTCGATACATTCTATTATAGTATTATTTTTAATTGTATATATACTTTACAAATTGTAAACTAAAAAATTATATAGAATTATAGTTTTTGAGAACAACTATATATTCCTTTTGCTTGTCATTCATTGACAGCCAAATTATAAATATAATTATACCATTAGACGAAATTTGACCTTTTTTTTTGCAATACAAGTGCATGTGAATAGTTTAGTCGTTTTTAAGTATTTTTATCTGCTGAATACAAATTCATTGGCTTTTAACTAACATAATTAAAAAAAATGTTATAATTAAAAAAAATGACGTTAAAAATGCAAAGAACAATGATTTTGAAGATTTTCATGACTTTACGGCATCGGTAATAAATTTTTTTCTAAATTTCATCAATTCCACGCAAATGTATCAACTTTTTAGCTTTAAAATGCATTTTGTTTTATTTTAATATTTTTGTTTTCAAGATATAGCAATTTGAAAATATTTCTTTTTCTATATAATACGTGGACAAGCCATTTCATTCCATTTTAATTCTGCATTATGTGGAAAGTAAATGCTTTTGTAAATGCTTTTGTATTTATATGATCAAATCATACTAAATCAAAAGCAACATGATATTGACGAAATACAATATAGCAGGAAGATTATAATTTTTAATGTGTATTGATTCAAAATTCTAATCTTTCTGTCATATTGTATTTCGTCAATTTTATATTGCTTTTTGATGTAATATGATCCGATTATATTATGTAAGTACAGATATTATGTAAGATTATATTATAAAAGTATTTACTTTCTACATAATGCAAAATTAAAATGGAGCAAAATGCCTTTTCCACATACTATATGAGAAAAGAGTTTTTAAATTGCTATTATTTTGAAAATAAAATCATGATATTTGAAATGAAACGTAAAACATTTTAAAACAGAAATTGATGCTTTCACGTGGTATTAATAAATTTTAGAAACAAATTTACTGTTAGTACTACAACAAAGACACCAATTTTTTCAAAATTGTAACATGATAGTCAAAGGATTTCTGTCAACAGACAAAAATACATAAAAAATGATTATATTTTACATTCATGTTGAAATACGATGTTGGACAGTGTTAATATCAATAATAGAAATAACATTATAGTAATAACTGACCGAAATCGAAAACGAATATTCGGTTGACATTCAATTTTGGCCGAAAACGAAATCAAAACTGAAACTTAGATAAGTCTTACTTAAAAAAATGACAGAAAGAGAGAGAGAGAGAGAGAGAGAGAGAGAGAGAGAGAGAGAGAGAGAAGAGAA
>NW_012130084.1:3828827-3834591 GCF_000143395.1 Atta cephalotes
AGAGAGAGAGAGAGAAAGGGAGAAACTAATGGGATCATATTTTTTCAGAGTCGAAATTGACATTTTTTATTAAATTTACAAAAACCATGATTTTCAGAAATCATGACAAATTTATGTACTCTTTAAAAAACAAAATTTTATTAAAATATCTAACTACAATAATATAATAATACTGCATCTTCAACTTTTAAAGAAATCAAATCACAGTTATTATTAGGATCATATATATAAAGTTTATACTCAAATTATTTAAAATTTAATCAACGAGTTAATGTAATAATTAAAATCGAACAGTTGTTTTTTGAACGCTCACCGATCTGCTGCAACTTGTATAATTTCGGTTTTCTATCGAAATTTTCTTTTAATTTCGGTTGAAATCGAAATCAAAACGAAACTCTGATTTTTAATCGAAACTGATTGAAATCGAAACCAAAACCGAAATTTCAGTCGAACTCTAGTAATAACTATAAGAATAAAGCTCCTAATCATAATTATTTTATCTTGTAATTAAGGGAATGAGTGGAATAAAGGCCTAATAAAATCTTGATATTAAAAATAACTTGCTACTTTTTTATACAAATGGATACAGTATCAAATGGATTTATGTAATGTCTTTAAGAAGTCACATGTTACAATACTTTTCTATTACGATCAATATTACATGAAAAAGCTAATTGCCGGAAAAAAGATCTAAGTAGAATTGTGCCTTTATTCCGCCCATCCCCTCAATTATATTGTAACAAATTTCAAATCTTTTTCTCAGAGTTTCTCTTTTCAGATACATATTTTCGAATAAAATAAATTGTGTGTGATTGCGTATGATATTATTATTATCAGTTATTTTAAGAATATTGAAATTATCTCGCGAAATGATTGCAGATTATTAAATATTGTATCTTTAATACATTTAATATATATTTTAATATATATTTTAATTAAAGAGATATCCAATAATTTGGACATTCTATAGATGCACCCGCATTTAGGCGCTGACATTTATACTCGTGAAGGATCGATACGTGATACGAACTACTCGACATCACGCGCGAGGACATGTCAGTGTGACATCGCTATACCTTCGCTCTGCTTCTCAGTAGAGGTGGCGTATTCCCGTCTAATTTGAAAAGCCCTGTAACCTGAACTAATGGACCACGCGGGAGAGATCAATCTGCGTTACCTTCGCGCGAATTATTTTTCCGTGAGGTACGACTGTCCGCGCGCTTTCCATCGTGTGTGTACGCACGATATTATTGACGCGAAAGTTAAAAAATAAACGAAAAATGTGGCATCACGCTAGAGGCGGATTTTACACCCTGGGCTATATTCTGCTTTCTGTTAGCTTTTATACATTTATAATTTCGCAAGAACATAAATATCGGTTAGATATGGCAGAGGATGTATGAAACTATAATTACAATTTCTTGATAATTAGGAGCCTCGAGATTTTTATTTGATTATTTTGAAAGCATTTGATATGCAGAAAAATGAGAAAATGTAATGAAAAATTCAGCAGATTAATTTTCCGGTTCTTCAAAATTCGCCGTTTACATCGTAGGATGGCCCTGAGCAATGTGAATTGAAAATGACGAAAATTTTACTGGTAACTTTGCAAATTGAGATGCAAATTGTTAACGGTGACCTTTGTGATCGCGGTTCCATTGCAGGAATAGATTTGAGTATCTTTCAAAACTTTTTTTTGAAAAGTTAAACTTTAAATGAAAATAAGTTTAGCTACACAATTCCCTCTCCTGCACTGTTAAACGTTTCGTGACATTTAACGTAGCACACAAAATTTAATAAAAACTGATTATGATCATTTATCTTTCATCTTTCTATAAAATATGAGTAGTTGAATTTTTTTGTGTATGCAAGCTCCATTTACGCGAATCTGTTTTTACGATATCTCTCGGGAATGCACTAATAACATAAATCGGGAATAACGCGTGTCAAACATTGCGCTGATACAAAGCTGGTAGGCGATTTTATTGCGAATTCTACTCCACTCCCTTCATCGCTCTTTTTCACTATTTCCATTCAGCATTGAAAAGTTATTGTTTATTGTATAATCCGACGACATGAACCTAGTACTATAAAGTATAATAATAATTTCTTCGTATATACGAACCGCGGGACACTTGTTATTCCACGCGTTTCTAATTTCCACAAATTTCGGATGTTCTTTGTTAACCCTCGGGAATCGCTGCGAATTACAGGCGAAACTGCGCGCAGTCACGTCGTCGTAACACGCGGATCTTATGTTAACGCGCGCGTCCTGCATTAAATTAAAGAATTTACCGGCCGAAACACACACACACACACACACACACACACACACACACACACACACACCGCGCCACACACGGACCACGTCGTGCGCATCGAATCGACGCGATTTCAAGTTCTCTTTTTTTTCTGTCTGTCGCACACGGCGCGGCGGATGGACTTTGGCCATTTCGAAATTTAAAACGCTGAAATCGAATGGCGACCAATCGCCTTTTTTATTATCGCGTATCTCCCGGATAATGGTCGCACGCGCGAGTGTCTCTCTCTCCTCCCCTTCCCCCCCTTCCGGAAAAGCGTATATCTCTCCTGTGTTTATTTCAAGCGCGCCGAAAGCCCGAGACTATACAAACCGCTCGGCTGTAAAAACCCGATATTAGAACGAAATAACCGGCAGAGTCACAATATGCTCGTCGAGCCGCACTGGCTCTTCTTGCAAATTTTTATCACGATAATATACATTGTATATAAATGTACACGCGATATTTTTTATAATATTTTACCTGCGCGGCGATATATAATTTCGTATGTAAATAAATCTCGTTTCATTTTTACGATTTCGCTGCAATTCTCGCGTTACAACGCGCGATCGTTATACACGTTTACATTTTATGAATTATATATTATTATCCTCAACTTTTTTAACGAACGTTTCTCATATTTCATGTCTTTAGAACGATCCTTGGTGTTTTAATATTTTCCGATAGTGCAAATGCGATTTAATATCGGTTGTTTTCTGTTTCTTTTTTTCTTCCTTTCCTGGTATCCGTGATGGAGTCCCTCAGGGAGCCCTTTGAGCCCTCCATTTTCGTTTGTTTGAAAAATTCGCGTCGAGATCTGCACGGGGCGGCGCGGCGGCGGAGTAATGGCGGTGCTTCCGCTAAAATGTTATTTGAACGACAAAGTGGTTTGGTTGCACGGCCTGCGGGGTGTTATATTATACACATTTACACGTTTGCACGGGGCGAGCGGCGTGGGCGCCCCCGCGTTTGGTTTACATCAGAGCCACGTGTCATGGCACCGCTCCACATCCCCCCTTGTGTTGTACCTATAACGGTCACGTACCCTTGTGCACGTGTACAAACGCCCTGTGTATATCCAACCCGTCTTTCGTCTACACGTGTGATATACTCGGTGTGATATACACGCTCCCCATTCTTATTATATACGCGAACCTTTGCCTCGATTTCATTATATTGAAAATTGAAAATCGACAGCGCAAGTCTTGTGAAATACGATGGGAAAGAAATTAAGGCCTTAAACGATTCGAATTTTTTGTCTCGAACGAACTTGACTTAATAATTAAATTACCGCGAATTATTGAAAGAGATGTTATTGGATCTGATCTTCGCTAAGGCAGCGTCAGACTGATGAAATCGAAGAAATTCGTTGTTAAGAGCGAAGATGTGGTTCTGAGACACCCTGTATACATAGACGTGGGTGCTGTTGCGTATATCTGTGCGCATTCCGTGTTCCGCTCACGCGTGTGTACGAAACTAAACAATATACACGGTGAGTTTGTCGATGCTGGTTCGCTGGATTCGGTGAGTTCTGTACGCAACGCCCGTGTACATGTCTGAACGAGGGCGAGAAAGTTGATAGTGATGGAAAATAGCGACATGGCGTGGGGCAAGCTGAGGCAGAAAGGCGGAAGGCGGTTCGGTGATAGCGGTTATTGAATTATTAATTAAGCCGGTTAATTAATAAACGATAGATCGCAAGTCCTGATAGTCAGCCACAACCAGCCAACCGTAGCTACACCACACCGAGGCTTCGTCTGCTCGTTTCTACTACCGACTACTGCTACTTGGGCACCCTTGGGCAGCAATCTCTTTCTTATAACCTTCATAGAAGGTGCGGTCTTGTGTAACGCCACTTGAGACAAGTCATGAAAAATGACGATGATGGTCTTTCCAAACTTGATACTATTTCGCCCAACAACATTCGATTTTTTTCAAATGGTACAATACATTATAATAAGTAGAAATTTGACCGATAAGAATAAATCAAATAAGAGAAAGAATCGTATTTTTGATCGAAGGTGCTTAATAATATTCATATGTTATAAATACATTTTTCAGTTTTGAACTGCGTATTAATTCAATTTGTCAGATTTGAAACACAATCGCAAACTGAAGCTGAAATATTAATCTCGGAGTAGTTATCCGATTTTTTTTAAACTTTCATGTTTTTATTTAATCATCAATTAAAATTATTATTATTATAAACACGTTAGTTTATTATTCTAACAATATTTTTTAAAATATAGATTTTATTTAATATAACACTTTTTAATTTCAGATTTTCGAGATTTTCATATTAGAGTTGCATATTTAAACATTTATAAAGAATGGTTAAAAAAGAATATATTAAAAAAAGAAAATATGTTAAACAATAACCATATAAAAAAGTATTTTAGCAGTTCACATTTTTCGCTGCTGAGGTAAAAAAACACTCTATGGATGATTACTTTCTAATATTACAAATTAAATTGATCGTCATTTTAATTCGGTCGCTACCGAAAAAATGGAAGTCTTTTTCTTACTTGCAATATATTATATCCGCTCGCGATTGCTACAACTATTAACTTTATCGATTAGACGAATTCGACATAATGAAAACCATGTGTCAATTTGAGCCAATTATATATATTTGTTTAATGTATAATCAGTTACAAAGGAGAAAAATATAACGATGATTTGGAAAAAAAGAAGAAAAAAATAAAAAAAATAAGAAGCATGTGGCATGTATCAATATTTACAGCGATGATGAGAACGCTTTAAAGTTCTTATGAAAATATTTTTATAAAAATAAGCGTGCTATTTCTCTAGTTTTTATCTAAAATACCAATACATCAATAAAGATATAAAATGACAGGAATAACATGGAAAATAAAATTTTTAGGAAAAATATGTCGATATGATCGTATATCAATATAATCTTCG
The DNA here is from genome assembly GCF_000143395.1 of Atta cephalotes. NCBI lineage: Eukaryota > Metazoa > Arthropoda > Insecta > Hymenoptera > Formicidae > Atta > Atta cephalotes. The sequence continues at coordinate 3,834,053 of NW_012130084.1, forward strand.
TTATTTTTCGTCGTCAGCTTTTGGAAATCCGCCTTTGAAAAGTTTAATATTAATATTCTATTCGGTGTAAAAATTTATCCAGTGTATCCTTGACGTTTCTAGCGAACAATCTTTTAGAAACTTCCCATTAAATACACGTACGAGCGAAATAAATCAGTTTCTATGCATTTACTGGATTTCGTTTGGCGTTTCATTCGCCCGCTGTTTCTAGCAATGAACCGCTAACCGTTCGCTGTCTGTCTATCCAAGAAAATGGGATAGATGAGACGGAGTGAAAGTATAATGATATCCCGTCGGGAAGAGAGCTGTAAAAATTTGGAATAGTCGGGAGCGATGCTGCTGAACGGCAAGAAGTGTGCCTGGAGGAACGAAACTCTCTACGGAACTCGACAGAATCAAATTACACGATATGGACCATAAAATAAATAGACGAATATTCATTCTCCCAATCCGCGGGCTCTTTGCTTTTTTTATTATTTGCAGCTATCTTTGTTTTTTTCCTCCTTCCTTTTCCTCTCTTTCTTTCTCTCTCTCTCTCT
>NW_012130084.1:3838387-3841283 GCF_000143395.1 Atta cephalotes
ATTATATACTATATTATATATATATATATATATATATATATATAGAAATTATTTCCTCATATTTTTATAATTATTGCTGCTTTTTATATTTTCTTTGTATGTTCTTAAAAGTTTGTTTTATTATGCTATATTCTCCCCCCCCTCTCCCCCCCCCCCTTTCCTCTCTCTCTCTCTTATGAAGACACCCGCCCGTACATACTCTTTCATACATTTGCAAACGCGTACATCATGCAAATCTCATTTTTTTGAAAATTAGAGTTGCCTCGGGCTGCTTTACATTGACGATGCATGTTGTTGCACATACTGCCGACATACAGGAAATTATGGCAGTCGTACTGTTTCCGTCACGAATTTCAAGCAACTAGCTAAACTGACTGAAAATGAATACAAAAAGCAATAAAAGATATAAAAGGTATAAAAATGCAATCGGCGCAATGTACAATGGAATTTTTTCTATAATACATATTGTAATACGCGTATTATGAATTATTTAAAAAATTTGGAGATTTTCTAAATGAAAATTCGAAAGAAAATGAATAAGACTCGAGCAAGAAAGATCTTTCAATCTGTTTAATGAACAGACTAGACAGTAGTATGACATAATTTATCGCATTAGCTACAATTAGTACTTTCCTATTCTACAATCGTGAATCTTGACATCATTTTTGTTCGCGCCGAATGAAAAATCTCCGCAGCCAATCACGATAATTGGCTTTTCCACGACGAGTCCGCTTATGTCTGGCGTGCGTTTGTTCTACGGCGCAAGGAGACCAATGTCGCCAAAGAATACTGCCGGAAGGCAAAACTGCGAAACGGAGGACCCGAACCGATCGGGGCGAGTTGGAACTGGGACAAAACCTGTAATCGAATCTCTACCGTCTAGCTGGGAAACTCTCTTTTCCGGTCGCGCAGTTCAACGAATTTTTTTCTGTCTTACCGCCAAGTCCGGGATAAACCCGGTTTCCGAAAACTCCCCTTTCTGCCGGAGTTACGTGATTATCTCATGATTGAGTTAGCGAAGTTTTTCGAACGGAGAGAATATTCTCATCGGCGGCAAAACTTCCGGAAAAAATGGTCTCTCTACTGCTCTCTATCGTAGTATTGTCCAAAATTAATTGTTCGAGGAGATAAAATCAGAAGTTGGTAACTGTGCGCATGGATTTCGTTTTAAAAAGAGTTTTTACGCCATCTCATTGAAGCGTTTATCAATAAATATTATTGGCCCTCATCCCGTGTCGGTTCTTTTCCTTTATTCTATCTCTATTGATTGTATGAGTCTATATCTATTGATTGTCCAGGTCACAACTCTTTAGTCGTTCCCTTCTTAATTGATTATATATCCCTATGAGCGAACAAATGGGCATGACACTTTTTTTCCAATTGCCCCCTCAGACCGGCCATCGACTTTCTGTTTCATGTGCGATTGTGCAATCAAAGGATTTATTACTTTCGGCAATTATTACTTTCCGCTCGTAGTCGTTGGCTGGATGCAAATTGCTCTTTTGCGTGTCCTCTGTATTGTCTCGCTATACCACAATCGTATATATATCCTCGTTTATCCTTACGACATATAAACGCCAATAACGAGGCCGATACGCGAGGCCGATACGAAATTATCTCAACAAGCGGGATTCGATGCTGTGAATAAAATCTGTGACAGCCACGATGAATCCTACTCTTCCTCCCTCCTATCCTTTTCGCAATTTGCGCAAAACCTGAAGTTTTATGTATTTTTGTCGCTCTCTCGCCATCATCGGTCTATCCTTCTATCTATTTTCTATTTTGTCATCCCCCTACCGAAAGTATCCCGCGGGAAATTTTAAACTCAGCCTTGCCGCTCTTGCCGAATGAGAAAGCGGAAAAGAGAAAACGGGGAGAAATCGTATCGCAGGAACAGAGAAGGCATAGGCAAAACGAAGGAACGTCTTCGGTTTCGTTGCCTGCATACTGATAAACCGTTTCGATATCGCCGCCAGGAATTTTGTCCTCCCTCGCGACGATGATATTCCTCTGCTCCAAAAGTAACGATCGTCGCGAAGACAGTACGCTTGGCCAAATTGAACTGTCGCTATTTCGTATGCCAATCGTAACAATCGTTGTTGTTGTTGTTGTTGTTGTTGTTATTTTCTTGTAACTGGAAAACCTATTCTACGTTCGTTTCCTTTGGTATCGAAGTACCTTCGACTGCTCACGAAAGTAAATCAGCGACGTAATGGTTTTGCGCGAATCGACGTTTAATTAAAATATAGATTTACAATCCAGGCCAAAAGTTTAAAAAAATTTTTTAAAACTGATATTTTTGGAATTACTTATTTAAATATAACATATTCATAACGATGTGCTTTTTAATAATAATTTTTTAAATTCAATAAACTGTTATTGCAACTGAAAAATTATTAAAAATTATTATTAAATCAGTATATTAAAAAAAGATATGAAATTTAATGTACCTTAAAATTACACTTAAAAGTACACCTTAATATATCTGTAATTAAAAAGTATATTTGTGTACGTTTGCATAAATTTAGTGTATTTTACATAAAATTATTATAAAACTTAATATTCACGTACATGATATTTCAATGCAGACTGAAAGACTGAAAGAATATCACTGTACACACATGCATGGGATGTAACGTACACGTGCACGTGTGTACGAAATTTAAATGCACAAATGTGCATTATATGTAATGTACTTGCACATTACATTCAATACATGTGCACGAAATTAAATGTATGCTAAACGTGATATTTAATGCAAACATACAAAAAGTATATGTACTGCAATAAATAGTGATATAAAAATAGAATGAAGCTTACAGCTTATATGCCTAAATCGAACGCAGTCAGTATGGTACCAGTGGTACCTATACAAGTGTCGCGCTGTGAGAACCAA
>NW_012130084.1:3841303-3859242 GCF_000143395.1 Atta cephalotes
TATATATATATATATATATTATTATATATATATATATATATATATATATATATATATATATAAAATCAAAATCTTTATACGATCAAAGAGTGATATTGTAAAAGTACAATATTGATGTGCATAAAATTTAATGCATGTTTACATTAAATTTAAATTAATTGTAATTCAATTTCATTGATAAATCATCAAATGCTTTTAATGTAAGTTTGAAATTTGCTTTTATTATATGTATGTACATACATGAAATTTAATGTGAATTTGAAAGAACGGTGGCAGTTTAGGGCCAAAATTTGCCTGTGATAGAAACGTATAAAATCGGTCAATCTTTAGATTTGGACGTGTTGAACTCGAACATAAAGTTTAAAATTCTCCAAAGTCTGGGGAACTTTGTGAAAATGCAATCTTTCTGCAAAATCTTTATTTTATTCACATTATTGTACACCGTGTAACATTGACTTTAATTATATTGTAAAAAAATTACAGTTTTTGAGATTATTATAATAACAGAAAAAGAGAGAAATTTCTTATTCAGTTACTATTTGTTCATCGGGAAATATAATATTTTGCTGCAGAATAAAGTTTAAATTCTCCAAAGTCTGGGGAATCTTGTGAAAATGCAATTTTCTGCAAAAAAGAGAAATTGCATTTTCACGAAGTTCCTCGGACTTTGAAGAATTTTAAACTTTACTCTACAGCAAAATATTATATTTCTTTTTGGAAACTTTTGAAATTTATAAAACTTTTCTTTTTGCAATGATATAATCTTTATAATTACTTAATAATTTCTAAACGACAGCAATTAGACATCGTGATGTAAACTTTCAATGACACTATATTTTACTTTCAGTATGTGAAAATAATAAACTCATGGCGAAGGAGACTTGTGCATTGAGTGAAAAGGGTTTACGGCGAGCGCGGCGGCGATGGCACCGAGGTTGACAGTAAAAAAATTCGGCAACTCATTTCGACAGATACTGTCGACAGAGTCAACTTCGACGGACACCGCCGATCGAGTACAGGCCGAAATATCGTGCCACGTGTTACCTTGAAAAATTAACCGTTCTCGGACTCCCTCGAGATCGGCTGCCCACCAACCTCTCGCTACCATTTCGTCGAGCCCTTCGTCCTGGAGGGGACGAGTTACCCGTAAATTCTAACAAACGCGACGCATCGTCCTGCCGAGGGCATGAAAATTAATGACAGAGGCGTGACAGAGGGTGGTACCTCCGGTCTGTACTGGGATGTATGAAGGTGAGGGTAGATCAGACAGGGGTGCGGCGGTGCAGCAATAATGTATATGGACACGCGATAATCCGCGGAAGGCCTTTCTTCCTCTCGTTAACGCGCCATCCGAAAGGCACACGTCAGTCATATCATACGTAACTGCCGGCTCTGCGTGACAAGGGTCGTTTTACGTCTTACCTTATACTTTTACCCTCTTTTCCTGGGATAAGAACGCGCCTGTTACACTGAGCGTGTTGGGGAAATACAAAGTCAACATTTTGCGTCGCGTTCTGTTATTTCACTAGTGAGATAAACCTGCTACGACAAAATTCTTTTATACCAAATATAATTTTTTTAATGATATTAATTGTCGATTATTGCTTAAAATAATTTTACGGTGCTTAAAATAATTTTACCTATTAAAATAAATGTTAAACACTTCCAAAATTTTGAAAAATTATCTAGATATATATAAGATATAAAATATAATTATCTAGATATAATATATATATATATATATAAGAGATATAAAATTATCTAGATAATTATCTAGATAATATACCGGATGGACACTAATGAAGTACTCAAAAGATTTTAAGAAGTGATTTCTTATACAAATTTAAGATGAAAACTTCATGCAATCATATGTTCGAAATAATCTAATTTTAAAGATATAGGGTATCAAAATTGAAGGAAATTGAAGGAAATTTTTTTTTTAAATTTCGAAGACACTCGGGTTATTTGATGAAACTTTATACCTATATGTTGTTTTTGAAACTAAATTGTTTCAGACATGCAAAGTTTTCGTTTTGAATTTATGTGAGGAATCACGAATCACTTCTTAAAAATGGACTTCTTTCGGAGTATTTAATATAAATGTGTAAATATATATAGGTATATAATTTTATATATATATATGAATATATATATATATATATATGAATTTAATAATATATAATGATAAAATTATAATAATAAAAAATTTAATAAAATATAATAAATTTAATACATATATAAGAATTTTCTTATATAGGATTTTCTTATATATTTTTTTTATATAAGGATTTTCTCGTAAGGAAAAGAAAACATTTATGTGTTTTCTTTCTACTAACTGATTCATCTCATTATTCTGTTCATAAAAGTATTACGATTGTAAAAAAATTAATAGTTTACGAGATATTTAATAATTTATCTCGTAAACTATTGATTTTTTATATCACTATTTTAATACTTTTATATACACAATAATTAGAAGAATTGTGTAAAAAAAATTATACAATTCTGTTTAAAAAAGTGAAGTGACATCTTTTTAGCGTCTCCGCTTAAAAGAAAGACAATATGATCAAAATCATCCTCCTTGAAACTATGCAATTTTTGTTTGACATTTTTCCTTCTTTTATTAAAAACATTATTAAAAACAAGCGAATTATTCAACTGACCTATTTTAAATGCCTCACCCTGTATGCATATATATATTTATATACGTGTATTATTTTTATCAAAATATTTCAATTAAAATTAGCAGGTGATGGATAAAAAATATCTTTCTGATAATACATATACTATTGAAAATTTATTTTTTTGCTTGCTCTATTCTCTTCTACTCTTTCCATTAAATTAAAAAAAATGTTAGATAACACATTTGATCGATTTCACAAGTAACAATAAATTATTTCTGCATTGTTTGTAAATTATTATGGTCATACTTTTTTTATCAAAATATTTTAATTGAAATTAATTAAGACGTTTCATTCTTTTTGTTAGACAGACAATTTTTGTAAAAAAATTTTTATAAGTTATGCAAAATTCTTTATGCATATATACAAATATCCGCAATAATTAAAAAAATTTTTTTACAAATTAAGTAGTAAAATAATTACGAAAGATCTAAGTATGATATTATATATCGCTATGATAAATATACATATTCATCGACAAGACGATACTGAAAATAATTTTGTAAAAGCAGCAACAAATTCAGAATAATATTTGTAGAATAATTATTGTAGAACGAATGCGATCTCATAATGTATCAAAGGCCGGCTTGGCGTTAGCGTGGCAGGAAACGTATGAAATACTTTATGTCGCGTGAAAAAAGTGCGTTATACGCTCACACGTAATCTGATAAGTGCTACCACTATAATTGTGCGTATGTTCCGAGATCGTGTAGGTTGTGCTTGTAAATTATGTAACGGCCGACGACTGTACCATATGCGAATACGCTGTATAAGTCTGCACTCTTTGATGGATTATCTTATCAGAAATGAATGAAAACTCTGTTCTTTGTTGTGCTTGATTACAATTTTATATCAGTGAAAAAGAGAAAGAGAGAGAGGGGCAGAAGGAGAGGAAGGAGAGAGAAGAGTCTTATTTATAATAATCTTAACTCTTCTTATATTTTGTCTTTTTTTACTGGTTATCAGATACTGAAATGACACTGAAATCTGATACTGATAATGACAAGACTGGAAATCTGACAAATTATGCACTTGCGCGGCGTAATGTTGAGTTTCCGGATACAATGATCCTGAAAATGTTTATGAAGCGCCATAGGCCCAATTTTTTATTTGGCAGGGTTGGCAAGTAACACGTTATTTGTAACGTCATCACCGTTACAAGTTACTTTTTTCGGTAACGAATGGGTAACGACGTTACATTTTCTTCTGAGTAACGTTCGTGGCAACGCAATTATATTTTTGAGATAACGGTAATGATTTCATTAGTTACTTTCATCGTTATTTTATTTCTAACTAAAGTTTAGTCGTAAACTATAGCTCTAGAAAACAGAGATGAAACATTAACGGTCTGTTTAAATCACGATGTCTTTTTTTCATTGTATTCACAGTTTATATTTACGTATAGACTAACTCAAATATAATTTTTGCAATACATTTAATCTCTTAAAATAAAACATCCTCATGTCTCATAAATTAAATATATGTATATAATGTAGATTACAAACAATATTATTTTTTTATTATAATATAATTTTACCCTTAGAGTATTCATGATGAGTTATTCATACCTTGTTTCTTTTCTTCGAAATACTATACATGGCTAATTCTTTTTCTCTTTCTTTCTTTTTAAATATACAACTTTATAAATATTTTTTAAGATGTTAAAATATATATAAGAATCTATTCATAATCGTTGTATATTTGCAAAAATTATGGAAATTAACCCACATGCAAATGATCCATCATGCACAGTAAAAAAAAATTGTATATGTATTAAGCATTAAATGTATAATTTAAAGATATCTTATTAAAAATAATACAAAAATTAAATTTATTTAAGTATAAAAATTACAAAAAGTGCAATATATATTATGTGATATGACAGCATCTATTTCATTCATGAAAATAACGCACAATATTAACTGGGCATATATTTTTTTAGCTCTATTCCTCTAATAAAAAATAGAATTTTCACATCATTTTTACATTTACCGAAAAAAATCTGCATATAATATTCTATTAGTGTTAAGAAAAAAAAGTAACGAAAAAGTAACGATCCATTATATTTCCATTATTTTGAATAATGGTAACGAGTTACTTTTGCAAATCAATAACGAGTAATGAGAATGAGTTATTTTTTTAGGAAAAAGAACAATAACAAGTTATTTTTATGAAGTAATGTTGCCAATCCTGTTAACTTGTGGTTAAACTTAACTCAATGTTTCACTCAGTGGGCTTCACCTATGGCCTCATAGATAAAGCCCATTAGATAAAACAGTTTCATCATTCATTTAAACCCATGGTATAAGAATGTAAAGTATACAATTGCGCATAATGGCGGCAGACTAAACTAAAACAATCAATCAAATGCCTGCCCCAAAGTTAATAGAATGGATATAATAACAATCAACAATATTTCTTTTTATTTTTCTTTTTAATTTGGAGCAACATTTTGATTGGTTTGATTGGAAAGAACAATCGTCATGTTCCAGATGACTGTGCATCCTCAGGAATGGAATTCCTTCATATGATATTCTATATCATGATTAAACCTAATCATAAGTTAACCAGAAAATAAAAAATCGGCCGGCTATAGCGAGATTGTAGAATCCTAGATTAGAATTCGAGAGGGCAATCACTTAATGTAATTGTGGGATAGAATCGAAATCATTATAAAATTTATATGAAATCCCGATTTATAATCGATGTATAATTACTACATATGCAACTACGGGAAGTAATTGTGTGATATTATATAAAATCAATTATTTTACCAAATGACTTCATTGTATAGTGAAGAAAATTATTTGTCATCAGATGAAATCGTATGAAATCAAATGAAATCATATAATCTGTGGGGCAATATTTCAACTAATGGTTACCTTCTCGTTGGAATTGTAGTTGGGGTCGCGCTGGCGATTCAGCGAATAATAGCGTTTTTCATTGACACAGCAAGTGCATTATAAAGCACATTATAAAGCTGTTGTACACCAACCTAATCTGAATATAAAAGTGAAGTATCTCAATTAATAAAATACCCAATGTACATTTTATCAAATACTACAATAAAATGTATTGAGGTTTTTGCGATTTCATTTCTCATTCATTTCTATATTGTTATATATATCTTTACGTAGATTTGTGTACAACGGTTTTAAAGTGCACTAAGCTGTGCCAGTGAAAAACGCTATAAGTTGAAACAAAAAACATTCAAGAAAATATTCGATAGTTACAAGGAATAAAATAGAAGCGCATGTAAGTGTAAAGCATCGGACTTATTAGAGTTACAGTAACTTTGGATAGAATAAAAATATTAAAAATACATTAAACTTAATTGAATAATTTATTGTAGAATAAAAATTTCTTCCAGCAGTCGCTTTGTATGTCACTTTATATGTTTCTTTATATATGGTTTTGCGAAATATTTAAGAAGAGAAATGTACAAACGAGTGAACTGCAATGAGCGTCACGAAAAACATGATAAACTTGTAAGGACAAGGAAATAATTTATTTGTCTAGCTTTTTATCAATAATTTATTTGTCTAACTTTCTATCACTTTATTATATTTTATTTCAATTTTAGAATAAAAAAAAATATAAGGTTTGTAAATTTGCAAAGCAAAAAAAATAACGACTAATAACTAGTAGAATGAATATTAAGAAATGAGACTAATAAATAATTTATTCTTTGAGAAAATATAGAAATATAACGAAAATGTTTCTATTAATTACTATCGTTTATACATTTGATGATTATTAAATTGAATTTAAAACGTTTTACTAATTTATGTAAAAATTATTATCTTTTACTTGTTCGTCAAATTTAATCTTTTTGTATTATCTTTATTGCTTATAATAATAATATTGGTGATGATAACAATAATGATAACAACAATTACTATCATCCGTGTATCATTCATTTATTGTTCTGTATATGTACTTACATTTCAAACAAAAGCGTTATTACATAATGTTGAGCATTAGCTCGATGACGATCATACTGTGAAACAATTGTTCGTTTACTCGCATGTTTCTGAAAATGGAAGAAAGTATGAAAAGGATAGTATAGCGTGTAATGTTTATTTTGTGCCGTCTCGCGATGCTTCACGTAATACGCTTCTCAAAAAGAAGAAGAAGAAGAAGAAGAAGAAAAAGAAAGAGAAGTTAAAAATTTAAAAATACCGTGTTAGCTTTTCGTACATAACATTCCTTTAATTATGCAAGAGCTCTTGTTTATAACTTCTGAAAAGTGCTCTTAACAAACCCGGTTATGCCCGATATGCGCACGCGAGCGGAAAAGGTCAAACGCGTCAATTGTCCAAGTGATTACGCTCGTTCATGATTAATTCAACGTGTTTGTCTCACGTTCACGTTCGAAAACACGCGCGGATTATGAAATCAGGCGTGCGGGAGAAGCATCCGGATACTTGTGTATGCTGAGGCGCGATCGAGACGCGGCCGTCGTGATCGCGCGTACGGATGCGAAATGGTATTCGTTTATCCAAGGACGTGAGGCGCGAAGGCGCGCACGGGTTGAAAAAGGATGAACGCGAAAACGCGCCCGGGGATGCTTCGTGCCGGTGCGAGAACTGCAATGGTAAGGTGCGATGTGGCACAGCCCTTAGGAATAGCGATTAGAAATGCCGCCGCGGTGACCATTGCCGATCATTCGGAAGCCACTGCCCGCATAGCAATTTCCTGACGAGTCCTTCGACCGGAATCTAACCTCGCCCCGACCCTTGAATGTATCCTCGTCCTCACACCATCCGTCCGGATAATCAACACCGTACTTATTTCCCTCTCACGTAAGCGCTTCATTCTACGTCACGTCTCCTTTGCAGATTCGTACTTGGATTAGAAACAAACCAAGAAACGGTTTCGCGCAACGTTTCCCTCTTTTACGCAACCCTTTCCATCCTCCTCCGGTTGGCTAATTGCGGAATCGGCCGCGTAATTTGTGTATATAAATATTTCATATACATCGGCGTGCGGCAAAGTGGGCGGCAAGGTAATATTCGTATTTAATGCATTTAAATTAACGGGGAATATTTAACGAGCGAATGCAATTAATAGTCGAGCGCGCGCTCGCGGCTCGGCTTACACGCGCGCACCTCTCCAGTTCTGCGCAACGCGCCGCAAATATACACATGATTATTAATGTTACGCTATGTTAATATTCGCGATGTAGTGCATCAACGTTTGTAAAAATTTTAAGAATGAAGCATAGGAACCGAATTAACTTCACCCGGAGTATTATCATACTCACTGTGTTCCATGTTACAGAGTGATTTTAATAATGGGACTGGATTTCTCTTTTCTGAGATAGAAAAAATGATAAAGGAAAATCTTTTATTCTTTTATGTGATCTATCATTTAATGATTATACTACTCAACAAAAAATACGAAACATTTTTCAAATGTTCAAAATTGCACAATTTTCAGATCATCGAAACTCGGTGAAAAATCATTCACAAATAAAAAAGCATTTTTAAACTTGATACTTGTACTGTAACACGTTTTCAGCTATTTTAAAAAAATTGTCATTTTTAATTTCGTATCTTAACAAAGATCATATTGTTATATTCCTCAAAATTACGTTCATTATATAGTCTACACACAGCTTTTAATAAAAAATTTCTTCTTAAAAAATTGAAGTTTTACGAAAAAGTACAATTTTATCTATAACACATCTTTAAAAACTTTTTTATAATTTTTTTGTTAAGCTGCATACTTTGAATGTATGCAATTTTAAGTTTTGAATGTATGCTCTTTGTTAAGATACAAAACTATTGTATAAAGATAAAAATTGTTTGAAAAACGGCATTTTCCCTTATATTGGGTCGTCCGGAAAGTTCATGCCGCAAAAGATTTAAATATAATAAATGAAATTAAAAATTTACATCTTCTGCGTTTCCATTTTCCTTCAAAATTGGCAATCCAATACTTTATTACTACTTTATCAGATGTTACACATTCTATGTTATATAATTACTTTATTTATATTTTATAAGAATTCAAATATACATATATACCATCATAATATTTTAAATATTTTTAACAAGTTTCTTATGTTTTTCATAACATTTATAGTCATTACGATACATTAAGGCGTCTTTAAATGATATGGATAATGTTCATCAACATTAGCAAATATCATACACATTCATGACATACATAATTATCTATATTGAATATTGATAGGTCAATATTTATTATAGTAAATGTATGCAAAGTTGACATATATACCTTGATCTAGAGGCGCCTTTAGAATAAATATTAGATTAAACATCAGAGAATGTAAGTAACTCATTACTTGTAACAAAGTTACAAGTTATTTTTATACAATAACTTTATTGATAATTTCGTTACTTTCTTTTGGTAACGTATTATAGTTATATATTTTTGCGGTAACAGTAACGAATTTTATTTTTATCGTTAATCGTTTGCACACGATTGGATACAAGCTACTTGAGACTAAAAAGCCCTTAGGTATCCATTCGCTGTGATTAGTAGTCGTTGAGTTTAAAAAAATAACGAAAAGTAATTGTAACAAGTTATTTTTAAAAATCGGTAACTAGTAATTAGTAACTTGTTACTTCTAGCTTTGGCCATTACTTCTATTTCTTTGTTGAATTTAGAAAATTAAATTTAAATAAGACATTTAGCGCTACTAGATTTTTGCAAATATAATACATACTTAATATAACATAATTAAAACATAAATATAATATAAATCAAATAAGGAAAATAAAAAACAATATTATAGGAGTAAAAATAATAATAAGCGTATGTATACGTGTTTACATATATGTATATGTGCGAGCAATATTAATATTGCAAATTAAAGTTGAGTATAAGAAGTAAGTTTATTGCGTTGTAAGTTATGAAAGTAGTTAGATCATAGAATAACTTTAAATTTATAAGGAAAAAGTAGGAAAAAGAACTGATTAATATTTCAATTGATTAGCTTTATCAATAAATACTGCATCAGTTGATGAAATGTCATCAGTTACTGTATAATTAATTTATTGGAATACTAATCGGTTCTTTTTCTTAATAGTAATGAAAGCAGTTGCGAAGGTTTAAAGTTAAGTTTATGAAATATATAACTTTAATTATTATTTCAACAACAATACGATAATGTAAGGAAAATGTGCCAACACTAGTTATTCGTGTGTAATAATACATATACTAAAAATACATATACTAAAAATTAAATACAGAATTTCAATCCTAGTATTGGTCCTCTTCAATGTATAAAAATATATTGATAGCAATCCATAGAATTATAAAGATAATGTGTATAATCGCAAGTCGTCAAATCATCATTAAACTATTGTCAGTATTAAAATCTGCTATATCATCTTATATAATATATATTTTATCGAATATACAAACTGTGTTAGAAAAATGTTACTAAAATAAATGAGTCAAAAGTATAAATTGATATAGTCAAAATTAAAAATTATATAAGTCAAATTCACTAAAAAATTCACTAAAAATTTGCAATAAAATCAGATTAACGATGATTTATTGTATTACGATGTGAATAATGAGATGTCATTATTAAGTGAAAGATCAAGCCATTGTTAATCTGATTTTATAAGTTTTTAAAATTTGATACATATAATTTTGGTGATTATATACATTATATATAACTTGGCGATTATTCTTTTTGCTATCAACATATTTTTATATACTGAAGAGGATTCAATACTAGAGTTAAAACGTTTGTATTTAATTTTCAATACATATATTTTTAATATATTATTACACACACACACATGAATAACTAGTGACTCATATTGGCATTTTCTTACATTATCATATTGTTGTTGAATTTATCTGTGGAGCATTATATTACATACTTAAATCTTTATATTTTTAATTATAACATAGGTATATTATTGTAACCTTATCTTAATATTAAGCAGTAAACTTCGCGTTCAATGTTTAGATTAAATTCATTACTTTTAAATTGTTTTTGTTGTTTTCCTTATTCGTCTAGCAATGTCAAAGTCTATTGCCTATAATTTTAATTTAGAGGATGAGACACACACACACACACACACACACACACACACACACACACACACACACACACACACACACACACACACAGTATAAGTTAAAGTGAAATAGTATGTACTTTTCTCTTTTATATAAGATTTTGATTAATTCGCTCGTAGCTAGAATTTGTTATAAGAATTCTATATAATAAATATTAAACAGTGAAAAGTCCTTTTATTACTTTTTTAATTTTCTTGATATATAATTAGAAAAAAACTCAGTTTATAGTCAGTAATTAGAATAATTCTATGTATGTATACAGATAGATAGATCGGCTTATTAAGCGATCTAAGAAAACAACAATAGATATGAAAATAACTTGATTACAAAGAAATAGAAACCGAATTAACAATAAAAAGAAAAAATTATTACAATAAAATAAAGTGTGATTGACCACTTAAGTGCTAAAATTTAATACAATCACTGTAATTACTATTGAAATTATTTGAAATTTGAATTTGATGTGAAGTAAAATGCGTTAAGTAAAGTTTAAAGAATATGTCAAATACAAAAAACTTTGAATAAAACTATTATATTTTTCATTTTTTCTAACATTAGGAACTTTTATTCAGAAAATGATAGTTATTAATCATAAGTTTTACAATTATTGAACAAGAAAATGACAGTAATTGACCATTAGTATGAAAATAAAGAAAAAAATTTAGAAAATGAGAAATTTAGAAAAGAAGATAAATTTAATAAAATTCTAAATATAGGATAGGAAGCCATTGTTGTTTTGATCAATAGTCTTTTCTAAATTTAAGCATTGATTTCCATCAATAGGTATGCCATATATTCGTACTGCTTCATTTAGCCCTCATACCTTTACGAACGGCATCGTTAAGTGTCTCTTAAATGTTACAACGGGAAAAACGCTACGAACTTTCCCACACCTAATATTTCATACGATTTTTTTAAGCATTTTTTTAAGCATGAAAAATTAAATCTATAATATTATAACATCTCAAAGTAGTAATTTTATTTATGAGAATAATTATCTAGTGAATAATGTGTAAATTACAATGAATGGTCAATAACTGTAAAAAATTAACTTTCTTAATTACTATTATTGATCATCCTTTCTTTTTCAATTATTGAATTAAAAAAATTAATATGTAGGTAGATATTGATAACCTTATATTAACGATTTATGATGAACAAAAGTTACCATTAACTGTTTCATAAAAATATAATTTATCTATTTGAATATGTACGCTTAATTGAATTGTTAGGTACTTTTTAATTATGTACTACAGTTTTTCTTGCGAGTTTGATTAATTTACGGACTGGAAAGTAAAAAACGGACTATAAATTGAATATTTTATATGTGAATATTTTCATATATGAAATTAGTAAAGATCAGTTATTACTATATTGTGAAATTACTATATTGTGAAATTAGTTGTTAATTTGCTTTGGATTATTAATATATAGACAAATTCATAACAAATGGTCAATCACTGTATCGTGGTAAATCATTTATACTACATACATATAAACAGACAAACAAAAAGAATACATATAAACAAAAAAAAGATGAGGCATCACACAAAGAAAATAATTGTGTTTTAATAATTAATGGAAGTAATTAAGAGAAATAAATCAAAGTGAAAGTTAAGAATATACATAGCTGGAAATTTTGTATAAATATGTACATAATATATATATATATTCTAATCAATCTTCTAAACAAAAAATTAGTCATATAGTGAATGTAAAAAGAACATTTTAATAAATCTACAATACATGCTGAATCTTCGCGTCACACACGCGCCATAAGCGCGGCACATTACGATGTCATTTGGGACAACATCGAGAGTTCCAACGCACGATCTTTTAACGCAAGGCGCGTCGTACAAGTAAGAGCAAGTAAGTCACTTATAGTTTTCGCCGGCGTTCTCTATCGTGCCTGCGACCTCCTTTCTCCGAACCATGAAAGCTATACTCGGCGACGTTGCGAGGGTCCCATGGAGGATCGCTCAATCATTCATAAAATGCACGTTTTAGAGAGATCTTTCCTCCCGGAGCTTAAATATTCAACGAGCCATTCCTACCGCCCTCTCCTCCGCCCCAGACCTATTCCCGGTGGACTTCGTCTCTCCATGAGTTCCACCGAGTATTTCCTTCTCCTCTCCGATACCGACACCAACTCCGCCATTGTCGACCACCGTCAACCCTGCCTTTCACACCCATTCCTTGCCCGGCAATCACCCCGTAAGGCAAGAGTTTTCTTAGTCTAGCTGCTGCGACACGTCGAACCTTTTCTCTTTACGAGCTCGCTCGATCGACCGGCGAAATCTCCCGCCAAATCTCGCCGACAAGAATTTTGCGATGCACTTAAGCCGCTACTCGCTTCCCATCGTCACGATCAAACGCGTTGTAAAATAATATACTGTGAAAACTTATGGAAACTTTATGACGTCTGCTATGCGTTTGAGAATAGCTATGAAATTTTTAAAGCGCCCTTCAAAAAAGAGATTTCGTCGATGTCACGAGAAATAAACTGGGAAATAACTGCATACTTTCGAATAAATATAATACAGAAGATATAATACAGAAGAATGTTAGGATGGCAGTGGATGTTTGTAAAAATGAATAATTTGCAATTTGCTTGAAATATGCAAATGTTTCTTTAATCCTTTATTATTGCGTTTTTTTAAATGTAATTACTCACATGGGGTATTTTTAATACCCCAATATTATACCTCAATTTTCATTGTTCTCTTCGATAATTTATACAGCAAAAGATTTAATAAATAATTTATAAACAAAAATTAAATATTATTAAGTAAAAACGATCAAAAAATGAACATAAATAAGAGAAGAATATCATTTTTGGTCGAATCTTGGTGTTTAGTAATATTCATATATGAATATATTGTACAAATACAGTTATCAGTTCTATAGACCGTGGCCGATTGGGTTTATCGGATTTGAAACAATTATAAACTAAATAATCTAACAATTAAATTAATTTATTATCGATTTAATAATGCTATAACTACGCAGGAGAATTTTTTCTTGAAGTTTATATGGTAATCGTGAAATAACATGATATTTTGAAGAATTTTATGATCGCGCACGGTGTAATCGTATCTTATATCTCTAAAACGATTGAAATCGGGGATTTTCTCGCATGAATACTTTATTTCCTGGTAAAGGCGAAATCAAAATCGGAGTTTCATCCCGAAATCAAAGTGACACTTGGTGAAGTGGACCTAAACTTGGGTTCAAAGATGAATGATAATTAATTGAGAAATATACTTTGACATTACAATCTTTTAATATGTAAACATTAATTAAGGAATCCTGATAATTCCTAGAAATTATATATTATATACTAAAATGGAATAATATAAATGACAATTAATATTCTATATTAAAATAATGTAAATGTGTAAATTTCACAAAAGCGCTTTGTAAATATTTTGCATAAAAACAATTGATTTGAATTATTTACTTTAACGGACATCGCGCTGATGATCTTGATCATAATATATTGTCAAACTCATGATCCTGAATAACATTGCCTTAACAATGAGGTGGCGGTCTGTTATAGTTTCTGAGATTTTGGAAATAAATTTAGTGATTATTAGGTGTACAACTTTGCTTCCGCCGTTTTCCTATGGCTTTAGCGGTAAGTGGTGGTCGAAATAGATCATAGACGTCATACAATAAACTTGGGCATCTGTCAACATAACCCCATAGAAACATTAGTCAATTGTGTCTGCATCATAAAGTTATTCTCGATTGAAAATGTCAGTTTACAAGCCAAATTCTCGTCATTTGCGGATTTTAATTTTTTGCTTCAATATGAAGAAATCTGCGGCTGAGGCTCATCGAATGCTCTCAAATACTTATGGTGAGGCCGCTATTAGTGAAAGAACGTGTCGTGAGTTTCAACGCTTCAAGAACGGTGATTTTGACGTCCAAGATCATGCTCTGTATTTGGTGAGACCAGCTCGGCGTAGTGTATTATGAACTGTTAAAACCGACTGAAACAATCACAGGCGATCGGTATCGAACGCAATTGATGCGTTTGAGCCGAGCATTGAAAGACAAACGGCCGCAATACAACGAGAGATAAAGTGATTTTGCAGCATGACAATACTCGACCCCATGTTGCGAAAGTGGTCAAGACATACTTGGAAACGTTGAAATGGGAAGTTCTACCCCACCCGCCGTATTCTCCAGACGTTGCTCTCTCTGACTATCACTTGTTTTGATCAATGGCACACGGCTTGGCTGACCAGCACTTCCGGTCTTATGAAGAAGTAAAAAATTGGATCGATTCGTGGATAGCCTCAAAAGATGACCAGTTTTTTCGACGCGGGATTCGTACACTACCCGAAAGATGGGAGAAAGTAGTGGCCAGCGATGAACAATACTTTGAATCATAAATGTATAACCAGTTTTTTACAATAAAGCCTCGAATTTCGGAAAAAAAACGGCGGAAGCAAAGTTGTACACCTAATATTTACAATAAGGACAACCATGATTTTGACATACAATATGTCAAGGTCATATTATCAAGACCCTGAATAATCTTAAGAAAGTTTTAATCATCAGTTGTTATTTGTTAAAAAGTCATTAACAAATTAAATTTTACAAATGAGTTTAATTTTATAATGACTTTCCACGTGAAGCAAGGTAAATAAATATGATAAAATTTGTAGCGAATTTTGATAAAATATAATAATAAATTCTGTCAGTATAGCATCTTAAAAATTTGTAAATAATTTATCGCGACTAATATCCTCAGCCGAAATCCGAATGAACCTAGATATTTCGAATTCTGTGGGTTTTCTACTAATTCGATTACCAAGACATGTGCGAAGATATAAATTGCAATAAATATATATGAAAGATCGTCTTTTTTGAAAGAGACGTGAGGGAAACAATATTAAGTAAATCCATATACTGCACTGAGAAAAATGTTTGATTGAATTAACAGAAATTCTGGTTAAAAATCAGAATCAGAATTTTCTGGTTAAATTAACTAGAATTCTAATTGAGATAATCAGAATCTTGATTGATATGATCATCCATTTTTAATGAGACATTTTTCTCAATGTACGAATTATTGCGAGTGAATTATATTGTGATATATAATTACATAGGGTGCCTTCCAACAAGAGACATGACACAGTGTGACACGGTACATCAGAGAGAATCAAGGGAGAAAAGCAAGGGAGAGCGAACAGTGTTTTCTTCTTTGATTGGTTCCGCTATTTATTCGCTCACTTTCGCAAATGTGCATGTGTATATGTACATACACACAATACTGCGGTACAATATTGTGCAGCACCGTATGTTCCATCACGCTTCTATCATATCTCCTACTCACTCTAACAAATGGTGGCTTCCGGCTGAATCCGCTTCACTCTCCCTTGATTCTTTCTGCGGTGCATCATTACATCCTTGTTGTTCGCCAATGTTAAACAAAGAATGAAATGATCACTGCATTGTATTGGTGAGTCGCTTATTGGAAGGCACTCACAGGTATCTCTCATAATCATACAGGCATACTCAATCAAATTGGTAA
Source organism: Atta cephalotes (assembly GCF_000143395.1). Lineage (NCBI taxonomy): Eukaryota > Metazoa > Arthropoda > Insecta > Hymenoptera > Formicidae > Atta > Atta cephalotes. The sequence continues at coordinate 3,857,600 of NW_012130084.1, forward strand.
AAACAAAAACGCTCGCAAAGGCTTCGAGAGAGCTATTCGAATTCCGGTTAAAACATATATAATATTCTTCTCAATAAGTTATTTATAAGTTTTTAAGATACATTTTTATTAAATGATGCATCTTAAAAATAGCATTATTAAATTGATGATTAATTAATTTAATTATGAGATTATTATTTCAGTTTATAATTGTGCCAAGTTCGACAAATCGAATTGATGTTCAGTCTATATAGAATTGATAATTGTTTGTATAATCACATATAAATATTAATAAGCATCAAAACCCGAAAATAACATTCTTCTCTTATTTATATTTGAATAGAGATTGATATAATGCTTTATATATTTTTTAAATAAATGCAAACAAATTCTTTTTAATTGTGAACAATTTGCACTAAATACAATATATAATAATGTGTATAAATAATAAATATTTATATATTTAGCAAATTTATAAGATAAACTATTCCAAGTGAGTAATGAAGGATTAAACCGCGCGGCGGTTTTTCTTTCTTTTTGAAATGAAAAATTAATTAATATACTATTGATTAAATTAACACTAATAATAAATTTATAATTTCTCGATGCATTAGATCAGTTTTTCCTTTTGCTTCGGTCGCGTAAGATGTCTTAAATCTTTTGCTGGAAGATAATAAATGCTCAGATCGTGCTGAAAGTTCATAGTGAAGGGTTAAATAGCGGAAAAGAGTGATCGTGAAGCGTCGGCTTTACTAGGCGATCCGAACCAGCTACTATCTCGGTAAATTGTGCACACACATAAGACGGTGACATCGTGCGGCGTAGCGAAGAAGCCAAACCTTGTAATGCGCCTAAAGAGACCAAGAAGCCGCGGGATTAGGTCAAAGCGCAGGTGCACGGGAAATGCTTCTAAAAAGACAGAGTCACTTAGACGATAAAAGTATATTTTTATAATCCAAGATTCGAGTGAGATGAAAGAGTACTGTTTTTCTAAAAAAATGAAGCGCATTTTATGGGTATCATCGTGCATGGAAGTACATTAATTATTAATGCCAAAATATTAACTGCGAAAATATTAATATCTAATGCTACATATGTGCCGCAAGAGAAATAATCACGTAATAATAATTTTTAAAAATTTATTTTTCGTCAACTATTATTTAATCGTATTTAATTTATTCGTTTATTTAAAAAAATTTTTTAAGCAGAAAGAATCAATGGATAGGAAAAGGCATTTGTAATAGATTTAACGTGACACATCGTTGTTCATAATATTGAATTAATATTGAATGTGTTATAAATCTGTAATATTTCTGGAAAAAATTTATTGACTCCTCTAAACAAATAAACATTTTATATCTAAAGTGATCTTTAGCGGATAATTTTGTGATCACATAATATATCATAATTTTTATTGCGAATGAAAAAAATAGAGTAATAAACTGCTTATAAAAGCTATGAGAAGGATAGAAATTTGTGAAATGAGAATTATGAAGCTGAGACGCGAATTAACGCAAAAAGATGAAGAGCCACGATGTTCACGAGCCTCTTAATTGAGAAATTATTTAAAAAAGTTATTAGAAAAAGTTATTTAGAAAACAGTTATTAGTTCGCAAAAGCGATCTATAATGAAATATATTGTCTTTCGCGTCTCTCTCTCTCTC
>NW_012130084.1:3859450-3869379 GCF_000143395.1 Atta cephalotes
TATATATAATATATTGTTCTTCGTCGTCTCTCTCTCTCTCTCTCTCTCTCTCTCTCTCTCTCTCTCTCTCTGCTTTTTCTTCTCTCATTTGCTTATTGGTATCAATATTTCCCTTTACTTCATTCGATCAAACACTGTGCTAATTTGTTAGAACTTGTGGCGTAGGAGAATTATACGTAATTAATTAATAACTGTGGAGTAAATTAATTTTGGATCACGCACGCTTCGATTCGGAATATAAAAATCTCTCGATTAACGAGCAAATGTTTAGCCTTCTTTAATTACGCGTTCGGCTTTCAGACACAGCTTTATGAAAATTGAAAATTGTGCATATCTGCCGTAATATCTTTCGTCCTTGTCGACGGTAAAATCAACGGTATTGAGATTAAATGGGTTTTTAATCATGCTTAAATAGCGATCTACGATCATGCAAAAATGTTAAAGCGGGAGAGATTTGGATGTCGAAAAATTAAAATGGCGAATTTCAGTTTTTCTCATGTATTTTTTCAAACAATAGATCCTCTCATTTTTGTTTTAATTCTGTTCATTTTCCGAATGAATTCGCATTGTACGACACATGACGTTGCGATAAAAATGATAACAGAGAACGAAGAAAGAAATATATAGATCCTTTAAAAAGTCTCGTATTTTATGATAAGTAATAAAATCATATTAACTGTTATGTTATATAAAACGTTGTCACATATTTCTTATACCGATAACTACAGTAGATGTCTCTCTCTTAAATATATCTCTTACTCAATTATTATTACATATATAAAAAATATGTTTCTTCAAAATTGACATAACTAAAAAATGTGATGTATAAATTATTAGCATGAATTTAATAAGTAAATTAAATATCAATTAAACATCAATCATTAAAAATAAATTTAACATCATAAAAAATTATCAAAATTATAACTCAAAAAGAGTTTTTTAAATCAACAAAATTATCATATCTTTTTCAAAAACGATGACTTTTTTAAAGATTGCTCACGTTAAAAATGTATTCTTTTCACAATATTATTTAATTAACCAATAACTTTCTGTCAAGTCGAAAAATAGGTTCTTTATTTTTTTGCGAGATTTAATTTTTTAATAAATCTTTCTTTAAATCGACGATCAAATTTTGTGAAATTATTCTTAATACGTATTTCAGTTTGATTACGTTGCAAGTCCAAGTAATCGGCGTGATAATCTAAAATAAATCTATTTAAAATAAATTACATATAGAGAATTATTATTCCCATATCTAACTTTGATCATATTTTACGCTGCTAATTTTTACTTGATGATTTATTTATACATTAGTCTTATTTCTAACTTATTAATTTTTTTAGTTATGTCACTTTGGAAATAAGGGAATGCTATGCTTTTTAAGACAATAGGTTTGTTGTTCGCGTCGCAACATGCTTCAACATGTTTTTACCATAGCTCCTACTTACTCTAACGAGCACGTTTAAGTGAGTAGGAACTACGGTTGGAGAAAGGAGCATTTGTTGGAGCAAACCTAATATCTTTTTCATCAAATTAGTTGAAAGTGAAACAGGGGAAACCTGGGCAAAATGAATACTCTAAAGTTTAAAGGGATTAAAAAAACTACTGGTTGATAGATACAAGAAATCATGTGCTAATTTGAATTGTACTTTAAAGCTTAAAATGTAATAAACAGAACTTTTAAACATTTTAGTTTTAAAACATTAATAAAAGATATGGCAAAAATATTTACTTTGTCCTGATACCCGAATAAAGCGGATAGGGAGACAGGGCAAAATAAACATCGATAAGTACAATGCATTTATGCATTAACAAGTTAATAAATTAATTAAAAGATTACATACATATGTTTTAAATTCACTATATGTTTCTTAAATAACATCCATTAATCATACTATTCCTAATAAAAAGCTGACAATGAGTCAAAATTTTGTAATTTTCGCAATAGTTAATGAAATATTAGTTTCTAAACATTGCCGAATAAATAGATAAAATCGTATAAGACAATTTTAAGATATCTTTCAGTGTTTTTTGTGATGTTTCTTAAAGAACTCTTAAAGATACTTTAAAGTTGCTTATATGCACGTCGATTTTAGACATTTTGTTCATTGAATAACTAAAAAAAAATATTGCGAAAATTGCAAATGGTTTTCGACTCAGTTTTTTTATTTAGGAATAACACTGTATGATTAGTGGGCGTTATTTCAAAAACACCCTGTATGTTTTAAATTTGCTATATGTTTTCTGACTGTTTTCTTCATAGAATTTCCAGATTTGCATTCTCTAAAGGTAAGCTGGATTTCTCATTCCCTTGATTAGCTTTTCTTTTACAATTACTGCCCATCTATAATACCAAAGGATGAAAAATGTAACAGGCAAAAATAATAGAGCAAACGATAGGTCGGGCAAAACGAATAAGTAACCAGAAAATTGGATATTCACTTTGCCCGGTCCATTTTGTCCGGCAAGGATTTTTTGAAGAGCAATTAAAATAAAACCGAAAGCCAGTAGCAACTATTTTATGAAATTCATGATAAACAAGACATGTGCACTTTAAGAACACAAAATAATTACATAATAATTACAAGTAATCCTAAAGTGTGATTTCATGGAGAAAAACTCACTTTGAAATATTGAAAGTTTATCATTGATTTCGGATTTTATATTCTTCGTATCGACATGCAGTGCGTTCTCTTAATAACTCAATTGCTTGCGACAGATAGACAATAGATGAATAAGGTTATATTTGTTTCATTTCTTGCTAAACATATAGTTTATGAGTAATGGCGAGTATTAATTCGCTTTGAAATATCCAGCTTTGTCCGGGTTTCCTTTACGTGGTAAAATCGGGTAAAAATCCATCATATGTTGGTAGTAACGAAAGTTAAGTTTATATTGACAAAGGGTTTTTAAAAAAAATTACGGAAGAAAGTTAAGCGCACAAAATGAATTACTGAATTACTGAAGCACTCATCATCCAAAGAAGAGGTCGAAATGAGAAATAGAATAGAAAGGGATATGAAATTTGTCTATCGATCGGCTAGAAAAGTTACCCTGTAAGGAATTCCACGTAAGGAAGGTACCACGGGACTCAGTTGGATAAGAAGGGGGTTGTTTCATCTTTCGTCCGCCCAACTCCTCGTTCCAACTCCGTCGCTATTTATATTTAATGTAGCCCATCCGGGATCCGGATGCGCCCCTATCCTGACAGAACTTCTAACCCGGTATCCTGACCTCCCCTCCGTTTCAATCCCTCTTCTCGGGCTTGGTTCGCCCTCAATTTTGTTCCCCGTTTGGACGACCTGACCCGTGAAAAAGCATATCGACTCGCCTGATCTCCGCCACCGGGGGATTAATTTTTTCCACCCTTCTCGCCGCTGCTTAATTTAGCGTGAATGGCGAGTGTCTCGCTTCGCCTAGAGAATCGTAAAGGCGAAAATCGTGTCTCACTCCGATAAGTAAATTTTATCCCTCAAATCAAGTGTTTTGAGCTTCTAGAGATTCCGGAGAACAAGAATATATTCGTGATCGATAATTAAAAATGGAAAAACACTTTTACTTCATCGATTCAAGAACGCGCTTTTACCCGTCTTTCTTCTGATGATGTGTCTGAGAATGGAATTTTTCTTTGATTTTTAATCATAATTTAATAATAATTACTTTTTGTGACTTATAAGAGACCGCGTTGAGCAAGGCGAAATCTCGCGATAAGAACGATGTGGTTTACAAATGAATCAATACGCATGCTTACTTACAGTTCTTCGTGCGTTACAACATGTTCGAGTGCGATTTACTTGGAGGGATTTTGCTAGCATTATCTTAGGAGCTGTACGCGAATGCGATGCTAACGAGGCACTGCGTTAACGCTGCACTCGCATAACTGCCGATATCGTCGCAACGCGGCGTTTTTTCTTTCATCCTACTTTTTGTCGCGTTTTTTGTCGCGATACAACACCAAGGCTGTAAAGTACATATTTATATGCTGCTTCTTGCATTTCTACGTACCTATGTACGCACACACACACACACACACACACACACGCTGTGTGTCGCGCATGCATAAGACTTAATAAGAAAGCGGGACATATATATCCGCGATATACGAGCAATCGAACGTATATCCTGGATCGATTCTGCACGAGCCTTTTACGAGGACCTTACGAATCTCTCGGGAAGAAGAGTAATATTCTAGACGTAAACGGTGCGAGAGCGCGAGGGTCGCACGTGGCTAGGGTTGTCTGGTTGGCTGGCTGACTGGCCAGATGTACCCTACGTGTCGCTGTATTTTATATCCTTAAAAGCACCCTCTTATCCGGCCATTCGCTTTTACGCTAGAGATGTTCGAGAGTCCTGAAAGGTTCTCCTCGCATCTTACCTGCCCGATTATTTATTTATATTTATTAGGTTACGAATCCAGACGTACAGATAGCGAGACGTAAGCGTGCAGATGAATGCGTTGATGCTCGATCAAGTTCACCTTCCACTGTAAAGAGAAATTATCGTTAATTATAACGCTAAAATCGGTTGATTTTGTGCTATTCAGGTTTTTCATTGATACATTTTCATGTTTTGTAAATTATAATTACAACAATATGGATATCTAACGATCATTATCTCCCTGTATTTTTGTGTTCTCCTTGCAATTTGCTATAACAATGACATAAAAAAATTGTTATTTTGGAGTTGCTTATGAAAAAAGAACACACTGGGCGACAAAAAAAATTAGCCACAATATCATTAACAATGTACATTTACAAAAACAAAAAACAAACTTTGGACTGTTAATTAATACTAAAAATAATAATTAGCATTCAAAATAGTTATCTTTATCTAATTAGCTGTAAAAATGAATTTGAATTAATAATAAAACTTCTTTAATTAATACAATAATAAACAAATATAATAACTAAAGACTATAAAAGTCACATTGGATATACATATTATGGATATACAATTTAAAAGATCTATACGTTTCTGTTTATGTTTGAGTCATCTTCAGCATAAAAATTCCTAAAAATTATCGCAACTTATGGACGATACTTATTTGTAAGCGATATTGCATCGCAAATATCTTCAAACTTTCTGTATGCGACCTTCATTGAACAATCGTAAGACAAAAGCCATTAGTCAATGTTGTCCTACACACAATTTCAAAGCTGAGTGGTAATGGAAAACTCAAGCTGAAATTTAGAAAATTGTTGGAAATTGATATATGAACGATAAAAATAAAACCTCACCTTACAAAGCCAATAGACAGTTAAATATATTGTAAAATTACAGAAAATATCAGAATTTCGTCACAATTTAATTTATTTACTTATTTTATTACATTCAAAATAATTACCTTTATCTGTAGGTACTAATACAAGTTTTAAGGCGCTCTTGGAATTAACAATTGCCCTTATTATCTTTCGATGGATTCCTTCAAACAGTCAATAGAACGATTTGTTTATTAACCAATAAAAAAATCTTTTGGTGTAGAGTTTTTTAATCTAATAAGACTGCAACTAATATTCCAGAGTTTATTTATTTAAACATTTACACGTTACTATTTAGATAAACAGACGTTATTTGTTTTCATTTTGATATTTGTTTTCAAAATGATGTCTTTAATCAAATTACATTAGCTTGTTATTTAGATAATGATTTGATAAACGCATAACAAAATGTTACACAAATTTTTTTGTCACCTTAAAAAGAAAAAAGGAAGAATGCACTTTTATTTCATCATAATCAATTTATTTATTATTATATCTATATTATATCTATATAATATTATCTATATAATATATTATATCTATATAATATTATCTATATATAATTATTATTATATAATTATATTATTATTATATCGAAATCACATTTCAAAATTAATATTACAAAATTTTAATAATTCACAACAATCAAATTCATTCTTAAAAAAACTTTGTTTTCTGAGTCTGAGTTATGTCGTAGCAGCAAATGAACAATATGTATGTACGTCATAGTGTTTTATATCCTTATCGGACATGTTTCGCGTGAGAGCGACATGAGGTTCCTTCGCGAAGTTACTGAAGAGCTCACGGCGATCATTTATTTATGTTTATTAGAAGTGCATCTTATGACTTAAGAGAGAGGATCATTGTATCTGCAAGCGACCGCGGATCTGGAAGCATAGCCATTAAAATTTCGCACTCAATCCCTACTTTGACGTGTGTTACCTCTCCTGTTGTCCGCTTTATGCTTTAACGATGCTCTTATGCGTTCAAAAATGCGTCTTATATTTGTATTTTTCAAAACGTATTCTCACACAGCGATGGCGGCGGTGCTTTCCTCTTTACGCGCGGAGTGCACGCCCGTTGGCCCTAAAAGCCGACCGCATCAGGAATTCTCGGGGGCCATTTTTCGAGGTCCTTCACCGCGCACACCTCGAGACACGACTACTGAATAATATTTCAGCGAACGCTGGTATACGTTACTCTGAGAGCGGCGTCGCTTATACTGCGCTCCGCTGCGCTTTTGCCGCAGCAAAATATTTGATGACTACGACCTGGATGCTGCGAGTTATATGCTACAGTTATAGTCGATGGAGAGGAGACGGCGGGATACTTCGATATTATTACATCTTAATTAATATCATTAGCTCAATCGCAGCAAAAATTAAGGTAAAAAAAAATGAATTAATAGTGCAAGCGTGAAATAATTCCGATTACTTTTTCTTCTCAAAATATAGGAGAAAAAGTTTATTAAGAGGAATAATAAAATTGTTCATAACTTATTAGAGATAAATAATGAATTACTTTTCTCTAGAAGTAATAAAGAATACCAAGGTATTATTTTAAATTTTCTTTTGAATTTCTTTAGAATTTTTTGTAGGATATATTAACCGTCTTCGTCGAAATTTATATTCATTGGTTATGATTATGACGCTATGTCGCTGGGTAAAGAAAAGTGATGCATCTCTCATGCGCATCGCATGCGGTTTCACGCACGTATGTACATTCAGAGTGATCTCCCATGTAACTCGCTTTATTCTCCAGTATCCTGTCAATTTCTTCAAAGCGGGGACAAAGCTGAGTGCCAGACGGCTGCTCGCAGCGAATCCACCCTAAGTGATTGTGCGATGTAACTATCGACTACGAGACACCTTTCAACTTGCAGGTCTTGAGGGTGGCGGGGTCGGTGGCGGTAGCGGTGGCGGCGAAAGGGTAGGAATGGAGAACGGCCGCACGAAGTTCGCAACGAGAAATAGGCGCGGAGAGGTGAAGACGGGGATATAAGGACCTCCAGTTATAAGGATCGCTTAGCACGCGATTGTCTTCCTGCGGAGTGCCTTTAAGGGCTTTAATCATGGAACTTTGGCGGAAATGCGCGTCGTTAATATTTCGCGATCTCGAGCGCGCGTCTTTCGCCTCACCTTACCTTTCAGTGCCCTCCTTCCCCTTTCCTTCCTTCCCCTTCCACCTGATAATGCCCTGTTCTCATCCGCCTATCAGCAACTTTTTAATCAATCATCACGCCCGCGCCCCCATCGCGTGAAACAATCGCGCGCGCCGCTCAACGATGAGTCACCTAAATGAAGTTTCCCGTTGCTAGACACTAATTTCTTCTCCTAGGAAACGGGAACGTCACTCTTCTACCGCTATGGTACCACCCGCTTCTGTGATACTTCAGCTCCGTGTTGCTAGCGCCCGCTTGTAACCTGATTTATTACGGGGGCGTAAGATATTACGAACGCCGATCGACAAACACGTTATTAAAAGCGATAAGCGATAATCAATTTTGACGGTGAAGAAAAAATCATTCCAGATGAAAAGCATCGTCTCGCGCAAATAGTATCACGTACAAACAATTAAACTAATGCACGGAAAGAGCAATTTTATTAAAGTAAAAAAAAAAGAAAAAATTTAGCTAGATGAAATCTGAAAATAATTTTGATAAATTGTCAAAATAATTATATAGGATATTCAAGCTAGTTGCTTTACAGCATTGCTCGTTATGAATTTTTTATGTAATTATTTTGATGGTCCAACAAAATTATTTTCATCTATTGCTATTTAAATTTTTTACATTGAGAAAATTATAAATCTATTTGTAGAACATAATATTCATTTCACTGAAATAAACACGGCGAAATAAAATTTTATTCTTAACAAATAAATTATCCATTTTATTTCTTTTATTATTAATACGAAAATGGAATATATTCTACAGATATATATATATATATCACAGAATATATATATATATATATATATATATATATATATATATATATATATAATAATATATATATCGTTATCACAATTAAACTTTTTAATGATGAATAATATTAAAGAAAATAAATATTAAAGAAAAAACATTACAAGTAATACATTTGCTTCTGAATATTTTTACTTTTTCTTTGTACTTTATCAAAATTATTCTTTCCGTCTATGAATACCAACATCCCAGAAAATGCAATATAACGTTATAGCTTCTGTTCGAGAAAAATATATTGATATTACAGAGCTACAGAAACAATCATAGATCGAATGGTGACGCACCTGCAGCTTCTCACTCCTGATTCTTTTCCCTTTTTTTCACCGGGCGGAGGTAGAAAGTAGACGACGTGCGGCAGCGAAGAACGAGAGTTAATTTCCTATACTGGATGTACCTACCGGCAAAAGTGCCTGGGTTTTCCTTCCAAGTGTTTCCACCCCGTCGTTTCGCATCATCGCCATTGCATCTTGCCCATTCTTCTCGCTTCATCGCCTCGCACGAACGCATCGTTCATCCCGATCGCCTGTGATTCTCTCTCTGGGGGTTTACGTATGCCGGACGCAGTTCGGCACCGATTCATCAAAAGGACCTCCTACCCGTTTTTCGCCATTTAAGAAAAGAGCCGCCGGTCTCCTCGGCAAAAAGGAAGACGGCTGTGTCGTTAGAGGCAGACTTGCCTTCACCATGAACGGAAGGATCGCGAAACGATCGGAACGTGAAGGGAGAAGATATCCCCCATCCCTTCTAATAGAGGTGTGCTCGAGAGGGTATCCGGAGATTGGAGCTTGCCAGCGAGCCAACTATCGTTTCTGCGCGTCTCATCCTCGCCGTATCTGCGACGACGACGATGACGACGACGACGACGACGACGACGAACGCTACGGCCGAATTGTTCGCAGAAAATTGTCTGTTGGATGTTGGATGCCAGCAGCGGAAGTTTCTTAGTGACCGTTATGAAAAAACGTAACATACTCGCGGCAATGATGAGTGGACACGTTCGATACGAAGTACGATTGTATGATCTAGAAATATGTTCCCCATCTTACGTTCATCTGATGTCAGTAATATAAAATAAAAGTATCTAATATATATTTTTTATGTATGATATATTTTATATATTTAAATAATTTATTATAAAAGCAAAAAATTTTTTAATTAAATTTTCAGGGCAAAAACTTTTCATTTTCAAACTATTCGCTATATAAATACGTTTTTCTTCGGATATAATAAGTAAAAAAATTAAATTTCAGATTCTAATATTTTGAGAATCTATTTAAAAAAAAACTTTTAGATTTGTTTTCACTACTTTGATTACTATTTTATATTACTTTCACACACACATTTATCTTACAATATTTTATAATTATCTTTTTTATAACATTAATACTTAATGATAAAGATAAAGAAGAAAATATTATTTTAATATAAACCAACAATTTTTCATTTTTTATTTACAAAATTTTACAAATTGCTTTTAACAGAAGTATCCTTTACAAATGTTACACTCTTATATTTCACATTTTTTGTTTAAAAAAATTGTTCGCCTTTCAATATTAAATTTTTTTGTCTGTATTATATTTCTATAAAGAATTTAATTATTACCTGCTTCTTATTTAAAAATGCAAGTTCTTTTTATATACATAGGTATATATATATATATATATATATATATATATATATATATATAT
>NW_012130084.1:3869613-3874990 GCF_000143395.1 Atta cephalotes
TATATATATATATATATATATATATATATATATATATATATATATATCGATATTTAATATTTCAAATATGTATCTAATTAATTATTGTCTTTCAATATTAAATTAGCCAGTATTATGTAGATCAGTATTACATAGACTAGTATGTAGGCTAGTATATATATATATATATTAAATTGATAGACTTATAAGGAATATACAAATATCTATAAAGACACAATATAGATACAAATATCAAGTAATTTATCTGGATTGGGATGATGGATGCATATTGATGCATATTACTCCCATTAGGTATATCAGATTTTACGTCGCGATAAACACACTTAATAGTTAAATGTTTGCGATAAGACCAAGTGGACTTGCCTTTATAGAAAGTATCGATTGTCATCCACCGACACGACATTCGAGGAACAATCGTCCAAGAGTAGTCAACGAAACTTCTTTTCCACCGGCTATTCCCTAGTGTCTTCCGTACATATTGTCAGTTTCACTGTCAGTGCTTGCTGCTTGTAGACTCTGTAATTTCCGGCTGCCACTCGGCCTGTTCTTATTTCCCGTCACGTTCGCCACCCGCACCGGCTCGCTCCGCTTTTCTCGCCATAGCGGCGATAGTGGCGACGGCGGCAGTGGCGGCGCGGCGTCCGTCTCGTCCTTCAGGTGTAATGGAGCTGAGAAACAGATAATTACAACCCTCTGACCATCCCACGCTTGGCCTAGCCGGGGCGTCAGCTTTTATTTCGGTCCCTGACCTCGCCCTGTCCGTCGCTCGACCTCTCCAAGATTTAAAGTGCGGATTCGTATTCATTCGCCAGCTTAGCGCTAATATTTCTTCGTTACTCGCTCTCGTGTGCTCGCTTGCAACCGGGGAATGAAAGGCCGAATGAAGCAAAATTCGCCGAGGTGAAATTTCCTACCATACGCGTCACTCGCGGCGGTTTCCCTATTCCGGCGAATCCGGGCGATTAATCGTAATTTCAGATTCGCCAAAGGCCTCGAAATTAAATTTGCGGCTCGCGACGAGAATGTGGAAATGGCGAGGCTCTCAAAATTGCGACTTGTAATTAAAAATTTAAATTACAGCAACATATCCGTTTACGCATGCCTCTCCTTTTCCATGAATTAAAAGACCTTGAAAAGAGAATGAAGCGCATGTAAAAAAGAAAAAAAAGCGAATGTTATTAAGCTTGTGTATACATGTTATAATACAAGCGAAAATATCTTTCGCACAATTTGTGTCGCTTAAAAGCACGCGCGAGTACACCTGAAAAGTTTTCATCGGGGTTATTGCCATAACGATTTTGAAAATTAAAGTGATTTGCTGCCTCCTCGTGCCTGCCGTGCTCCTTACTAGCTTTTTCCTCTTTAGCTGGTACTTTAGGTGTAATAGAGCCAAGAAATAGATAATTATCCTTCTCTGACCTACTTCGCGTTCGTATCCTAGGTCTTCTCAGCTTTCTCGCTGAGTCTTAAGCGATCATCTCGCCAAGTTCTTCAGTGTCGCGCAATGTTGAAAATATCATTCCGCCATAAAAAGCCTCGTATATCCTAAATATGCCAGACAGATGAATTATGACAGCGTGATTAGTTATACTGAATGTATATATCTTCTATGTATCTATCTTTATATTAATTAAATGTCGTATTTTCTTTACATTTCCTGCATGTTTATTAAATTTATTTTTCCAACTTCCACGGAAAGAACGATTTTACTGAAGTATCTAAAAATTTAGCTAGAGTTGTAGCTCTGAAAATAATTTTGTTGGACCATCAAAATAATTATGTAAAAAATTCAAGCATGATAAATAATGGTACAAAAAATTTTATTTATTCTAACTTGAGTGTCCTACATAATTATTTTGATACAAATAAAATTATTTTTAGATCTATATCTAACTAAATTTTTAAAACTTCAGCAAAACTGTTCTTTCCGTACATGCTTTATTAAGAAATGTAGCGCAGCAAACTACTTCATAATTTCACAGTCTAGCGTCGTCCATTTATCTGTACATCCAATTATCCATCTGCAAGATTTCTCAGAAACAGCTTGACTTTTCCAAATTTTATTTTTATTATATGTCTATAAAGAATTTTAATTTCACCGAGGTAAAGTATGAGTCAAATAAATTGATCACAATGAGTCAAAAATTATAAAAAGTTAAAATCAATGAGATTTTTAATAATACAAGACATATCAAACTTAATTTTTTATCATATTAATTTCGATTTCATTTTTAACGAAATTCTTCAGTCTCAATTACAGGTTTTCCGCTGCACTTAGTTATAGGGTTTATTTCTTCCATCAAAGGGTTTATTTCTTTTTTTAATTTACGCATTTTTTTTTCATAGTAATAATGTTATGTAAATTAAGTCTCTTATAATTAGATTATTACTTTGGTAGGATGGCTATGATTAGATTCTCCTACAGAGAAATTTCTGCTGCAGTTACGAGTAATCGTCATAAATGAAATTGATTGTAAATTCAAATTAGCAAAGTTTGATAGAAATTGCTACTTTTAGTAATATTAAGAAATTTAATCGTGTCGTATCAGTAGAAACAAATCGAATCGCCTGGAATGATTCTGTGGAAGAACACGAAACGTACCTACCTCCGGCGCGGCGGCGGGAAGCAACCCCTGCATTATTCCACCACTGCACCGATGTATTCAACCCTTTCGCCACAAGGTCGTGAGAAACGATTGTTCCTCACGAGCTATCTACGGAGGTGACACTGCCGATATAGCTGAGAATCTCCTTCGCAACTCTGATCGACAAAGTTCCTTCTGGCAGTGCCTCGGGCACCAGCGCGAAAGTTAGTTACGGAGTCTACCAGTATTTCCTTCTTCCGCTCCTGCGACTCTGTCCTTTCGCCTTCTGTTTCTCTTCATCTCCCGCATCCCGTACATGGTGTACATACGATCTATCTCATCCTCAGAGAGTGCTCTCTCGCTTTCATGTCCCTCCCTCGGTCGCCCTGAGAGACGAAGACACGAGCAAGTTTCGCGAAGATGGGCCAACTTTGATAAGATACTGGTTTACCTCTACATCCCGATTGATTATCTTTCTCTGCGGTATCTTCACCACGATGACGGATCCTCGTACGCAGTACCTACATCCTAAGTTTTTTACGCGGCCGAAGAACGATCTCGAGGATCCACTAAAGCGACACGCGCGAGATCGAGAGAGCATCGTGCGAAACTTGATTTCGTAAGATCACAGTAGAGATCGCAATATCTTCGCTGAGCCCGCAGGGCAAAATCTATGCGATTTCGGGAGATCGATTTGAGAGTAAATGAAATTCACGTAAAATCAATTCTTCTTAAATGATCAAAGATTGTTTTGAAACCGATATAATAATTTTGGCCAGTGCAAAATTTCTTGATGATCTCTTGATGCTAAAGATTGGTGACAAAATAATTTCTTTGTTAACCCGAAGCTAGATCTTCAAAATCTGTAACACAGTTACTGATGCTATGTTGTGAGATCAATTTAATTTACATTAACTAAAAAGCATCACTTAATTTCAAGAAATAAAATGGCATAACTTATATAAAAAAACAATAAATACTAAATACTAATTGTAAGTTTTAATCTTTTTTGTGGACATTTGAGATCATCCCTTTTTGTTTTGTAAACTGCTTGTTTTTATATTTAACCTATATGAGGTAATTTGAGTTGCATTCCGTTATTTACTGCGAGTATTAAAAATCTATATATATAAACTATAGATTATCAATATTCGCAGTAAACAATGAAAAGTAGCCTTGATGCTTTATCGAATTTGAAGTCAAAAATAAAAAAATTCAAAATAGTAGCTTCAATATAGCGAACGGAATTATTTTAAAAAATAATTTATATATTTAAATTTAATGAACTATAAAGAACTATAAAGAACTATAAAGAACTATAAAGACAAGACAAATCCTACTAAAGAATTTTACAACACTTGTAAAAGTGCTTTTTTTGCTGAACGAAGCCAATTTGATTATCATAAAGTTTGGTTTTAGAGAATTTTAAATTACGAAGTAACATCAAGTTTCTAGTTTCGCTTCATTTAAAGCTCATCAGTACAACATAAACAGTTAGTTTACTAATTTCCAAACTGACTTTCAAACTTTGATTATGAACCCTGATACTAGATGCTAGATACTAGATTTCATTGAAGATTACTATTCTGTAATTCAAATTTGTCATTTTCATGTTATATTCGAAAGAATTATCTTCTAAAATCAAATTTCACGATAATTAGATTATTGTTTTGAAATTTGATTTTTAGAAGTTCTGAGGCCAGAATCGAATTCAAACCAAAATTCCTTAGAAAACAAGATCTTCCAATAATTAAGTTACTTTTTTAAAAAGTTTCGGTCTTCAAAAGATTAATAATACAAATTTGCAATCTGAAGAATATAATTATTATACATTCAAACTCATACGCACGTACGCACGCACGCACAGTGATACCAATAACTTATTTTCTAAAACCAAATTTTACGATAATCCGATCGATTATATTTCTGATATTTGAATTTTAGAAGTTTGAGACCAGAATCAAATTCAACAATTTTAAAAATCCTTAGAAAACGAGACCTTCTATGAGTTACTTTGTTAGAAAACTGTAGTCCTCAAAGAATTAATAACAATAGCTCAAATTTGCAAATGTAACATAAAGAACATAACTACATGGGAACATAACTACATCCAATAGATCGGAGATTTAACTTAATAACAGAAAAACGCGACGAATTAAGATATTTTGTCTATATAAAATTATAAAAATACGTTTTATAGTCGAAGTTTTAGTAGATAAATTTCTACAATCATCTCATTTTACATTTGCAGTCATATAATCATTGCTTTTTGACGTGCGCTTAAGCGGAAACTAGAAGATATTCTCGATACCGAAAAGATCACTTTGATCTTGGTGGGATCGGTTAAGCTCGTCTCATCTACTCAGAAGAAATAGATGTTCCATTCGGAAAACCGCCATACGCTTTCGGAGAGAGCAACCCGAAATCGTGACACTCTATATGTCGGCGCTCTCGTGTAAATAATGTCTGATCAAAGTTAGCCCCAGGCGAGATCAAAGCGGGATAAGCATGTTTCACACCGATGGAAACGATCACCGATCATCGATGCAGTCCTCTCACGTGAGGCCTCATTAGAATCAATTTCCGTATGCGATATCTCTGCGGCATGTGTTACGGTTCCGCGGCATTAATCATACACCTGCACGTGGCCCCCGGTCCAATGTCGATATTTCCCGGTGGCACCCTCAGGGCACTTAAACCATCACCGTCAATACATCCGAATGCGCTTTGTAATGTGTCGATTCGGGAAAGGACGACTGCAAGCTTCTCTTTCTGCATCTCTCTCTCTCTCT
>NW_012130084.1:3875182-3897114 GCF_000143395.1 Atta cephalotes
CTCTCTCTCTCTCTCTCTCTATCTTTCTCTGGCTATCTATCTCCCTTTTCGTTATCACGAAATGCTTTTGGTCAACCAAATACACACACGCACGCACGCACGCACGCACGCACGCACGCACGCACGCACGCACGCACACTTACATATAAACAAATGCTACATTTTAGAAATGTGTGAGGGCACATTTATTCACATATAATAGACGAATCCATATAGCTCATTCACTAATGAACACCATCACAGTTTCTTCGCCGAACAAAGCAATGTGAATCGCTCTTCTGGGACAGGCCTCCCTTTTCTAGGCACGTACGAACCAGTCTGAGACGGTAACGTCTCCCGCGGGACGACCGCCGATGGCCCGACGCGATTTTCAACTTCGACATTCTCTCGTAAGATTTTTATGCGTGATAAGAGTTCAGTGAGTCTCCTCAATGTGTGCTTTTATCAAAGAATCATGGGGAGACAACACAAATCATATACTAAAAATTGACGATATAAAAACATATTTAGTGATGGCCAACAAAAATCTATATAACTAAGTTTCAACAACTCCATTCAATAACTTCATTTAGAAATCTGATTTTTTATTTTGCATAAAATAGAAAGAAACATTTTCATTTCAATGTCTGCTGATGTATTTCTACCAATTCTAAAAAATTATGAACTTAGTTAACGATATTAATTGTTGTTAATTTTATATAAAATTTTAAATTTTATCTTAAATATTTTTATAATTTTATGGAATGTGTATGTAGATTATTCCACAGAAGAGAGACGTTTATTATATCTGAGAAATATAAATATTTTATATACGAATATTAATATTCTGTTGCAAATTATAACATAATATTTAATTGGTTTTATCAAATATTTTCTTATTGATAATTAATTAAAGTAGAAATTTCAAGAACCCATTCGAAATTATTATGACAGATGTTATTTTTCGTAGCAACTGAAGATATATTCATCAATAGAAAAGATATATTATCAGCATAAGATTCATGAAATAATAAATTAGCGATTGTGAAAATTATTGTTATATCATTTATGAAGTAATTAATTTGAAATCAAAACATAACAAATTAAATGTATGAATAAATGCAGCTTTTGTATAGATAGAATTATAGAAATTTATTTACTGTATATTTATCATCCATTGTATATGAAGCTAAAGCTTAATAAATAGCAATATTAGTTTTATTTAAACATGAAACAATATTATATCATGACATTTGTCACTGTTTGCTGGCTAAACAGATCAGATTGTACAGCATTAAGGAACATAGGAACACTACGCTGTTTTTGCAAATATTGTTCAATCAAACTGCCTAAATTCGCAGAAAAGTCAGTTTCCAACATATCGACACCCTCTTCACCTACGTGGAAAAACAGGAAATCATCTGGCGACTCTGCATATTGACTCGATAACTTGTAGCGACCTTCCTTTGTTCGGTCCACCCTCCAACCGAATAATTGATAGCACGCTTGGCGGTACTCTTGTGAGGATGCTTTGAAAGCTTCCTTCAAACGCGCTATCTTTATTTCATGCGTTTGCTTCAACTCCGCGATTTCTGTATTAAAAGAAAATAAAATTGTATTGCTTTGTATAATGAAAAATAAAAATATGCTTTATTATGCTTTAATTAAGTTTATCTACCTTGCGTCTGCAACGATGAAACAGTTGTGCCATAATTTCCCGACGCCATTTTAGCACGAAGTTCTTCCACTTCTTGTAACAGAGCCGCTTGTTTTTCCTCTGCTTGCTTCTCCGCCATCGATGCGGGATTCATCGTGAAATGCAGAACTCGGGCGTTGCAGTTGAAATCACCCTTTAATGTGCGATGTTCAAGCTCGCCTCTCAATTGCTCGATCTCTTCTTTCAATTTATTGCATTCGTTCTTCTGAGTGCCAATCTCGGCCGTTTGAAGATCTGTTTCCAATTTGCTGACTAAATCCCTAAGAAAATTTTAAATATTTTCATGAAATAATTTAATTTCACTGAAGAAGCGCATACAGGGCGCTCAGGAAGTCGTGATACAACCAAGAAGGAAGTCATTCCTCATATAAAAGTCGAAAATATAGAATAAAATATTTTTAAAGCTAAAAAAAAATAAAGCTTGAATATTTTATGTCAAGTATGTTTGCACTTTGCTAGTCTGTTTCGTTCATCCAAATATCCAAATATCCTAATTATTCACGGCTATTTTTATATCTAAATTTGATAATTTGGTAATAGTAATGGATAATAATAATATAATAATATAATAAGTTTCTAATATATTTATTTTATTAATCGAAAAATTGTTAAAAATATCTATATAAAAAAATTTTCTTCTATATTTTCAATTTACTTTTATATGAGGAATCACCTTCTCGGTTGTACTATCATTTTTACTCTGTATACGTTATGTAAGAATATACCTATATCCATCTATAACACGTTCCAAAGCCGGTATTCTTTCAGTTATTGCATTGTTGCCGTCCACTGTTATCTCTTTCTCATACATATCCAATTGTTGTCTGTAACTATCTCTCTCTCTGGTGACAAGAATCATCTTCTTCTGGAGTCTATTCACGAGCTTGCTCAATTTATCTTTTGACAATGTCATATCAGTAGCCATCTTCCTTGCCTCTTCATAATTATTTGACAAGTTCTGCGACTCTCGTATAACTGCATCCAACTTCGATCTAAGCTGGCCTTCTTCTGCTCTTAAATCCACTTCAGCTTGCTGAAGTCTATTCAATTCCCGCTTCATCGCCGTTGGTCCTCCAGTAATGCCAATAGTTTCATATTCCTGCAAGCGAAGCACAAGCTCAGATCGCTTTGCTTCTAACATTGCCACTTGTTGCTCTACTTTTTCAGTATGCTCTAGCCTGTAATAAAACGTTTTTCGTTAACTAACTAAACAATATTTTATTTCAAATGCGTTGAAATTACCTTTTTGTCATATTAGCCATTTGTTCTTCTAAAAGTAATTTCTCCCTAACTGATTCTTTTAATACTGCAATCGTCCTTTTTGCAACATTCAATTCTTTCTCCAAATCATTTGCTCTTGCAGCTCTTCCTGCTAATAGCTTGCCCTCTTCCCACAGTGCTCTTTCTGACTCCAGTTTTTCTAGTTTCATTTTCATACTTTGTAGTTCCACATTCAACAATTCATAGTCCTGTTGCATTTTGAGATATTCTTTCATTTTCTCCTCCAGTATTGCTGCTCTGGCTTCCACAGTTTCCAGTTTTATTTGTAATTCATTTGATTCGTTGGGATCGTTAGGAGAAGGAGATTTTTCATTTGTAGAAATATTTCTTAGATTCTCGGATAATTTTGCGTTTTCATTTAATAATGATGCTATTTTCCTTTCTAAATTGTTTCTTGCCTAAATAAATACAAAATTAAAATTGATTTAACATAGTTACAAAAAATGTATAATTAATATAAAAAACAATTACTTGGGACCATTCTTTCTCTGCAGTATCATGTGTCTCTCTTACATCCTGGATTGTTCGCCGTGCAACATCAAGTCGGACTTCCAATTGTTGAATAGTTTGTTTATCCTGTTCTGTCTGGATTTGCAAAAGACCTTTCTCCTTCTCAAAGATTTCCTCCATCTGTCTACGTATATTGTGTAATTGTTGTACAGCTGCCTCTTGATGCATCAGTCTGGTCTTTAATGATATAACCTATACAAAAATGTACAATTTTTTTTTAATTGAACCAGTATATAGCTTTCTGTACTTAAAATAAAATAATTATTCGTTTAAAATTTTGTGAAATCAAAAAGGAATTAAGTTTTAATGAAGGGATAAAACACTTTTCTTTCAAAGATTTTCTTTCAGATTTATTTAGATTTTTCTTATATTTGAATTATATTCTTACCTCTCCCTTCATACGTCGCCATTCCCAAG
Source organism: Atta cephalotes (assembly GCF_000143395.1). NCBI lineage: Eukaryota > Metazoa > Arthropoda > Insecta > Hymenoptera > Formicidae > Atta > Atta cephalotes. The sequence goes on from NW_012130084.1 coordinate 3,879,087, forward strand.
GACTACCAGGGATAGAGTCAGACTTAGTTTTATTGTTAATGGATGTATCAGATTCATCTAATCTCAGCCGCTTGGGTGAAGTAATGCTGTCTGAACTTTCATTGAACTTCGAGGATACATAGCCAGTTCCTGAGAAACGTATTCCAACGCTTCTGCGATAAGATTCTGTTCCAGAACGTAAGTCTTTTATCATATTAATAATACTCGTTGGATCCTGATCGCTCATCTGTACAAAATTATATTAATTTGTTTACGATATCACATCATTAATCTGATTTTACTGACATTAAATGCAGTATGTAAAAATACAAGCATAAAATTTATGCAATAATAAATTAAATGTTAATAATACGTCAATAATCACATTTAACGTCAATAATTATATTCTTTTTATATTTTAATAAGATAATTAGTCAGTTTAGCGATTTCAGGTTCAATATTATTGTTTGCAATAAAATGAAGTGAATTCAGATACGGTGAACGCTAAAGTCATGTTCTTTTCTTAATTAAGTATTGTTCATTTTGTTTCTCAGGAGATGCTCAGAATCCCTTCGAATGAACTCCGTACTTGAAATATAGGTCACAGTATGTATGACATTCGTCATATGACATTCATTTTATTACAATGTAGTTAATTGCTTTATATAGAAGATAAGCTGATTTTAGTTAAATTTTAGCGTTTACCGTATTTAGATAAACGATATTGCAAAAACTATTAAAATTATGTTGAGACCGTTAGCTTTAAAAGATTATAATTATTATTTGTTCATATTTGTCTTTCCTTACATTTATCTTGTATATTTATTCTTTTCTATTATAATTCTTACAGAATCAAACGAAACACAATAATTACAGTATACATAACAATTCTCTATCGGCTATTAAACTGCATTGAACCACAATATATACAGTAGCGCAACTCTCCTGATTTTGTTTCCCAAAATGGAGTGCGCATGTGCGAAATAAATAAGTTGTCCAGTAACGTCATCTAAATTTCTATCTTACTTCTTCCTTTTTTCGTTCTCTTTTTCAGGACTCGGGATTTTTCAATACGTGGCGCCACTAGAAAATGAACATGATTCATTTCGTGAGGTTCATCTGTCACTAGTTTATGTATGAAGTTTCATGACATTTCGTTCATTCGTTTACAAGCTGCAGTCGTTTAAGTGGCGCTACTTTCGCCTTCGTGCTGTCGTACCATCACGATAACGCACCGTCACACACGTCCTTGAAAGCGACCAAATTGGACCAACTATGATTCGAATTGGTTGCTCACCCACCGTATTCTCCAGACTTGGCTCTCAGCGATTATTATCTGTTCCCAAACTTTAAGCGGTGGCTCCAGGGAAAGAGATTCATATCGAATGAGAAAGTCATCGCGGAAACCGAGGCGTATTTCGAAGGCTTGGACGTTTCGTACTACAGAAAGGGCATCGAAATGTTGGAAAATCGCTATACCAAGTGTAGTGTACCACCCTCGAAGGCAACTATGTTGAGGAATAAATATAACTTTGCCCAAAAAACGCTTGTTTTTATTAAAAATCCCGGGACTTTTCAGCCCATGTAGTAAATACTGTTTCCCTTTAAGTACGTTGTTTGTTTTCCAGCTGGATTGCTTTCGTTTTAGCTAAAAAATCTGCGTTTTGTGTGGTGCAATTCTAATAATTTATTATAAAACGCAAGCGATCTAGCAGAAAAACAAGCATCGTATGCTGCAGTCGTTAATTAAAATATTTTTACGGTATAATATTTGTATCATACATTTATATAATTTTGTAGCTTCTTATTTTTGTATTTTTTTTATTTTGCAGTGCATTGCAATTATAAATCTATTTCTTTTATTTTAGTTTTATTACATTTAGATTAAACGTTGATGTACAAACGACCTAGAAAGAGAGAGAGAGAGAAAGTGAAAAAATAAAGAGCAACTGAGAAAGAAATTCAAATGGCGCTACTGGGAATTTACTTATTTCGTGCGTACTCCATTTTGGGAAACACTAACATCAAAGATGCCGACAGAGTTGCACTATTGTTTATACTGTGACTGAACTATATATATATATATATATATACACCACAGAGAAATCTGAAACTCCTGAGAGAGGACATAACGGCCCAAAACCTATAACTGCAAAATGTTGCCGCGCATTATTGTTCTCTGACAAAATAAATGTAAATTACATAGCTACATCCACTTTTCTTAAGATACATCGTCCACTTTTCAAAACTGGAGATGATAAATCGATATTTGATTCATATAATCGTGTTACGTGTAGCACGATTAGGTGCGTTCGGCAATGTAAATCTGAGATGCGAGTTAGCAGATGACGAGCTTGGTCACGAGTTTGATTTTCGAGCAATCCGAGTGCCAAGAATTAATTCCGAACACTACAGAGCTAAACTGTCCTTTAAGATTAGATTATAAAATAAAATTGTTTTTTTATGAATAAATAAAAAATATCCTGTTAATTGAAAATTTCTTTTGTTTTATTCGAAACTAATAATAGTCTTATAAACTAAAAATAGATCGTTACATATGAATGTAGCAGACTTATATGCAAGGTGTGTTTTCTTAAAAGAAAATACTACATTGCAAAATAAATTTCAGCAATTTATAAATTATATCACTTGATTTATATTTGTTGGAGTCTTTAATATATTAATATAGTTTGATTTTATTTCATTCTATATGTATGTGCAACATAAGCTTTGATCTAAAAATTAATTAGCAAATTCTTTGTTTTCAAATACATAACTTCAAATTCATAAAGAGGAAAAGAATTAAAAACTTACTTTTCTTGTTAAATGTACATAATGTACTTCATCAATTTCTATTTGATAGTATTTGTTTGAGCGTTTAGACTCAGACATTATAACAGTTCAAATACACTATTTGTAAAATAGAAATATTAAAAGAGATAAATATACATTATGTGTTAACGAATCAGTTGGATTATATTATCATAAATATACAGGTTATGAATTTAATTTAGGCGCGAAAATGTACATTAACTCTGCAAGCTCGGTCTTTCAATCCGGAGATCGAGCAGCTCGATTAGTTCTAGAAATATTAATACCGAACGTAGATGAAATGACATGTAGCAGAAGATGCGAGTTGCCAAACGCACCTATTATATTATGAATCAAATATCGATTTATTGCTATTTTTGCGTTACATATTTTTGTTATAGGTTTTGGTCTCATCATGTTCTCTCTCAGGTTTCTCTCTGTATACACTGGAATGGAAGAAAATTCGTGGCCACAATTTCAATCAACCATCATTTTAGTTGGGACGATATTTGGGACGAATCAAAAGCATTCGCGCGCGCTCTGCCATCAATATATCGATCGATGTACTATCGATGTATGGAAATCTATATGGACATGAATGATATGTAAACAAAAATGTCACTTCAATTTTATTAGTACAACAAAATAACATTAATAACACTTTTAATATCCTACATTGGGTGCGTTCGGGAAGACACTATTCGCGCTATATTTAAAGCGTTACAAACTGTCGCGGAGCTGCAAATAGTGCTAACAAACACGATCATAACGTGATCATCACTATGATAGCGTGTTACGTCACAATCTGCGCGCTATCAATGCTATTTCTTCTGAAGTAATGTATTAGATAGCGTTTATAGATCTGTGAACAATCCTAGCGTAGCGTGGGTAGCGTTTAACATTCGTCAATGGGTGCGTTCGGGCTATGGACGCAAACGTTACGCTATTCTTGGAGCCAATAACGCGTTAGCAAGCTCCATGAACGATCCTAGCATAGCGTTGATTTAACCAAACTTTTATGTAATGTATGAATTTCAAATTTTATCATAATGAATGCAATCTCAATTTTAATCTCTGCTGATGGCTTGCCACTAGGCTGGAATGAACATAATTCTTACTTGTGTATCATCTTTAACTTTTCAAAGTTCTGTGAAGTGCAACTTGTGTATTTGATTTCATTATAAAATGTGAAAGTCAGAGGTATCTTGTTACTGGCAATTTTTAATTCTCGTGTACGGAAAAAATGATTGCGGTATGACAGGATATTCCGCTGCAGATGCTTAAGATCTTTATTAGATGTAGATATGCTTCTTCTTCTGAAATCGACAATGGATGCTCAAGGATTCTTCCTTTTATCTGATTAATTTACCTAGTGTAACTATTAATTTTTTGATCTAGTTTCTACATTGTTCACTTCGGCCTAGCGGCAAACTATCATAGAGATTGCAATTGAGATTGCGTTCTGTTATTCACTACGAGAAAATAAAAAATTTACGTTAGGAATACTTCACAAAATCTTAAAAATTTTAATTATAGGGAAAAGTTTGTTTGGTGATTGAAAACAGAATCCCCTACATTAACTTAACCTCAATGAATATATCTCTCTGGTTAAACTAGAGCATTAGAAACGTAGATATTCGCGTCCATCATTTTTATTCCTTTTCTTACTCCTTGCCCTGTCTCCATTCCATCATTGAGCTGTGATGGGTTATTACAGGTTGTGATTTGTATTTGCTGCTTGAAATTTTGTTTCAATCTCTTTTCTATTTTTGCTCTTAAAATCAATTGAATAATCTAATCGCAATATTAGTGCAGGATCTAAAGAGTGTTTGGCGATTATTTCTAAATAAGGTGTCAAATATGTCAATTTGAAGAAAAGAATTGAAATTTCTCTGCGAGGAAGTATAGTGATGTTTATTCTATATTTATTTTACAGCAATATAGCAAGTTGTCGACGAATATTATCCACAGGAAATTTAAATAAATAAAATTTAAATCGAATATCTTTTTCTGATCTATTGATACAGTTTACTGCAACGCAACATGGCAGTTTATACATTTTTTTGCCTTCGTTAATATATAATATTTTAGTTAATATATATATATATATATTTCAGTTTTTTCCTTCTTTTCATCTTCTCTTATAGTTCGTCTTATATATATAAAAGTGGAAATACATAAATACGAAGTTACAAGGTTTTCAACAGCTTAGAAGCTATAACCTAACCTATACTGTAATGATCATAATGAACAATTCTCAGCTTAGCAGCGGAGAGCGAACAGGGCAAGGAGTGAGGAAAGGAATAAAAATGGTGGATATGCGAATACTCACGTTTATGTCTAGTTAAACATTACCAACGCTACGCTAGGATTGCTAGGATGGAGCTTGCTAACGCTATCGCGCTATTGGCTCCAAGAACAGCATTGGTAGCGTTTGTGTCCATAGCGTGAATAATGTTTCCCTGAATGCACCTATTGTAACACATGTGGAGGAATTGATACATTTAATACAAAACTTCTTACTTATAAAATGACCTTTTTTTCTTCTCTGCCCATACCTAGCACTTCATGTTGATGCTTTGCACATTTTACAGTTATGCGATTTTATAATGTTTCAAAGTAATCTTTCAAATATAACCCCCCACATATGATGATCTTGCTGATATGTGTCTTATTAAAGAACACTAAATGTAAATGCGCATCTGAAAGCTTCTGATTCGCTCTTATGATCAAATTAAAATGGCGTTGATTAATTGGCGCCACTTTCCTATTAGGCCTAGTCTACAATCGGTCGAGTGACGTTGTTGTATGCCAAATTAACCAATCATGGTCGATTGTTTCTTTCCATGCGACAGCCGAGAACCAAATACGCACGTTCGACATCTGACGTCGTATTGTACATACGACGTATCGTAGAACAAACCTTAGCGTTTTCGGTTCAACCGAGTTTACACTAATCTGGGTTGAAGTAACGATGTTTCGTGCTCTCCTATTGATAGAGCGTGTAACGTCAACCAATAGCGAAACATTTTGTAACCTAAGTGCAAATCCGATCGGGCCGAAAACTATATATGATTCTTAATGAAGATGTCCATTCTAGTGTACATATAATTCAGTGGCATGATGTCAAAGAGTAAGGCCATTAGGACCATTCCACACAAATTTGCATAGCCGTATAAACATATGCATAAATATTAAATATGCATAAATAATTTCTTATGCCTCACGTGTTACATAAGAAAATGTACCAATCGAAGTTTTTCGTTTCCTTTCTTTCCATAAAATAAAGAACTCCAATTGGTTGATTTTCTTATGTCTAAAGTTCTTATGTTTAAAGTTCTACATTAATTGCAAGCCGATCGCAAGTTTGTTGCGACAGCCAACGCAGCTTCATATTGATAGATATGATGTAGAACTAGCTTTATATGTTATGCAAGAGTCTGTGTTCTCCGCTTAAGCGTATATGAGAAGAATTTTGTGATTCGAACGCCGCCTATCGAGCTTCACCAATATTAATTCAGAAACCTGATTTTGATTACACTTTTTAAACCCTAGTTCGGTCTTCTTAGACTGGAATTCCTAGTCGTTCATTCAATCTTAGTCTGGTTTCCAATATCAAAACTCGGATTTCTCGAATCTCGAATCTCTGGACCTAAAATTTATAATGGTTAATCATCAGTCGCGCATGGCGCCTCGAGCTGTGCGTTATTTGTGGTTTCATTGTGTAATTGCATTGTTTCGCGATTTATAGGCGATTTAAGTTTTGTTCTCCTATTGTTTGCGCTCTCGCTGGATGTTGGGGCATTAATTTAATTTTTTAGTGTTAAAATTAATGTTAAACTTAGTATATATTAGCTAGTGAGACATAAAATTTTTCTTTATAACTTATGAGCAGGACTTCGGCTTTCTCAGAGGATGGGACTGGACATTCGAATTCGGGTTCCCCCTCATCCCCTCCCTCCCCCCAGACCGTCTTGCGTGCGCGACTCTTGAACACTTTAATGAATTTGAGAAAAAGCAATCTTTAATGAAGTAAACCTCCTTATTTCCTCCTTTTGGTGACATGGAATTCCGGTCTGCATCGGCACACTGGCTGCTGAAATTGTGGGGATGATAACATATAGAGAGCTCTGATCATTCAATGAATGCTTGTTCTGACGCTGAGGGCATGGATTGATAAAAAGATCCTGCATCTTTCTTAAAAACTCTACTACAGACTTAGATGAAGCATCTAGCACGATAAGTTGCAGCAAATCCAAGAAAGCTACTGTAATAGCAGTTAATTCTGGCGCCAATTCTGCGTAAAGCATTGGCGCACGGCCGTTGACGCGTACGTAATCTGAAAAGCTTTCCTTATTCACGAAAATCTAGGGCTGTCAAAGTCTTGCTATAAATGCTTTGAAGCATTTGGTGAACCAATTAGAAGAAAGAATTTTACAAACTGATCAATTAAAAAACACTTCAAAGAGTTTGTAGCATCGCGTTGACCCTAGATAATGTATTCGGAAGCGCAAATCCGTCAAACGCTATAGAAGAACGGGCAACATCTAAACGTCACACGTACACTTCTCGCGATCTTCTTCCATGCATTGTGCATATACAGGGTGCGTCATCAAAATCCGAACAAATTTCAATTTAAATTTTTCGCTATATTGTGCCTTCGCTAGAGCTTGTTGTTGACGTCCAAGAAAGCCTGATGTTTCTAGTAAACATATTCTCAAAATGGCCGTGATTGAAACCAAGTGCGGAGTATAATCGAAGAGTCGCGATCATCAAAGGCCTTCGCGCTGGGCGATCAGCAACGGAAATAATTCAGTTCTTTGGATACTCGGGATCAATCGTTTATGACATTTTAGCAAACATACGGCTTTAGAACAATCCAACGAAGGTTCCAATATGTCAGCGAAGAGTCACTCGAAAGAATGCATCATAGGACCCTCACAGTCATTGAAAGGACTTAAGCGCTGATTTCGGATGACTCAGGACAATCGTTGCGCGTTCTGATGGGTATAATGAAGTCGTGGAAACTGTGGCGTCCAGAAGGCCATATATTTTTCAGCAGGATAGTGCACCGGCTCATACAAATCATTTGATTCAAAATTGGCTCTCGAATAATGTCGATATGTTTTGGTCCAAGGAATTCTGGCCTCCCAATAGCTCAGATTTAAATCCTTTGGATTATTACGTATGGAGCGTAATTGAAGGGTTACAAACAAGTTTCGGCATCTCAATTAAGAACCACTATTGAGGCAGCATCATCGGCATGGACGACGCAACGCTATATTACAGCGTGCGAATGCATCAGACCGAGAATAGAGACCGTTATTCAAATTAATAGGGAACATATCGAATAATTGTGTCTCTACAGAGATCCCCCAGTGCCATGTAAAAGGATTTTTTGTAATATTTAATTTTTCATTAAAAACATTTTATTTAAAGAAATTATTCGATTTGTCCGAATCCTAGTGACGCATTCTGTACACACGATCGATATCACCAAAGATAAAAACTCGATATCGGCCCCCATGTCTCTACATTCTACGATAGTGAGAAAGGTCATAATAGCGAGCGATGACATCCGCGAAATTAAAAAATTAGACAAGGGTAAAATCTTGGCAGAACTAAGTACATATATAGCAGCCAATAACCTCTTAAAAACACGCTTTTAACAAAACATAACTTTAAAGCATTCATCCCTCAACATAGAGTAATAAGAACGAATGTCATTAAGAATATCCTGCAAGAAATAGATACTTGTATCTTTTATCGAATCTCCAATTAAAATACAGGAAGTGGCAAGACTTAATAGACATGTCAGTGTCAACGGTAAGATTATGTAAGAAAGATTATGTAAGTATTGTGCGATCCGTCAGAAAGCGAGAACGATCATCATAGTTACAGATAGATTAATATATAATATTGATCCTGCGTACGCATCTATCGTAGGGCGACAGCGCCGGTAATTGTATAATAAGCCGCTTCAGAGCAAGCGTGCGGATCGGAGCAACGGAGCAAAATCAGATCTGGAGTAGTAGAGCAATGAGTAACACATTTCGGTAGAGTTGTACCACGTGATTTTCTATAGCAGGAAGATATTTAATCGCCGCATCGATATTGCGTTCGCGCTGGAACGGCTTGCTCTCCATTTCTCAAATCATATCTGTAAGTGATAAATTTCTGAATAAAGAATCACATTGTTATTGAATAGCCAAAATCAAAGACTACTGCTTTCGTAAAATCACTAAACTCTGACTATCCTCGATTATGCAGTCGCCTTTTCTGACAATCTAACTTCCTACGGTGTCATCACGAGATAGGATTGCAGAACACAATTCAAATCAAATATTCGAAAGTATAAAATCCTATCTCTTTCCTTTTATAATTTTGTCCCATCGTGCACTTTGTATATCAAATTCGAGGAACAATGACTTTTTAAACAAGTAGTGCTGTTCAAGATTAGGTATGAAGTATCAGTATACATCCCCAGAATTGTTACAATTGTTGCAGAGTTGATCATATTGGCAAGAGTGACGCTCACTGCCTCTATTGTGGAAAAAATTGTAAAGATGGAGTACATGAGAACGATGCAGATTGTCCACATAAATCCCAATCACCGAGATGCATCAATTGTCTGGGAGGATACTTGGTCACGTCCCATGATTATCCCCTAATTTAGGAAACATAAAGTGGTCCTATATTTAGCAGCTACAGAAAATATTTCTTTAAAAGATGAAAAGAACAGAATAAAATATATTGTAGTAGTAACAATAACAGAACCAATAACCTATGAGCGACCCGCATTTTAATTATGGCAATTTCCCTTTGCTCAATCCAAAGAATGCGAAGCACAAAGCTGATTGTACAGAGTTCGCTTCTTGTATCAGCATGGACAATTTTTCAGGTATCAATCGTTATGCGATTTTGAATGATTACGTGGGATACGCATATGATCTGTATGCTGACGTCCTTGGTCACAAGGAAGGTGGATTGCCACAACAAAAACCGCGTGAAGAAATGAATAGGAAATGAATAAGCTCATAAACTGCGTTCGGCAATGTAAATCTGAGGCGTCGGAGTGCTCTTTTTCTATAGCACGTAATATAAGAACATTCTATATGCTATTAGGTTGTTCAAAAAGTCATTGCGTTTTTCTCATTTGATTTTCAGGTGTGTTTATTTAATATATATATAATGAACATTAATCAATGATATATTGGCCGTTTTGTTCGATGACTTTCTGCCATCTCCCGGGCAACTTCATAATATCACGTTCATAAAACTTCCAATCCTTCTCTGCGAGAAATTTGTCTAGGTGCTGTTTGATGAGATCTTCAGAAGCAAACGTTTTACTATTCAAGGAGTTTTGCAAGGAGCGAAAGAGATGGAAGTCTGATGGTGCAAGGTTTGGGCTGTACGGTGGATGTGGTAACACATCCCAACCATGTTGCAACAATTTTTGCCGAGTGACCAAACTTGTGTGTGGTCTCGCATTGTCGTGGTGAAACACCACACCCTTACGATTGATTAGCTCGGGGACGTTTCTGTGCGATGGCATCACTTAATTTCTGCAGCTGCCCACAGTAGACATCGAAATTAATTGTTTTGTTCTTTGGAAGTAGCCCATAGAAGACTGGTCCCTTCCAATCCCACCACATTAACAGTATTACCTTCTTTTGGTGGATCTCCGCCTTTGCTTGCCTTTCCGATGCTTCACTTCGTCTACTTCCAACTTCTTTTTCGGCTGACATTGTTGTAAATAATCCATTTTTCGTCGCCCGTGATCATACGCTTTAAGAACGGATCGTTTTCTTCGTGTTTGATGAGTTGATCGCAGACGCTCATGCGATTCGTCAGATGAATTTCTTTCAACTCATACGGTACCCAAACATCGAGCTTCTTTACGAAGCCTAGCGATTTCAAATTGGCCATGAATACTTTTAACGGACACTTTTAGAGCGGTAGCAAGCTCCCGAACTGTTGAATGCTTATTGCTTATTTGCTTGCACCAATGCTTTCATTTCATCATCGTTAATCTTGGAAAGTCTACCGGAGCGTCTTTGACTGAAAAATCACCATCACGGAATCGGGCGAACCAGTTCTGACACTGGCGTTTTTTGACGACATTTCTACCGTAAACTCGACGCAACTTTTCCCTTGCTTCAGTTGCTTTCTTTCTTTTTTGAAGTAATAAAACAGAATATGGCGAATATGCTCTTCAAAATTCTCCATATTCGAATCACAATTGCAAGCACAAAACTCGACCGAATCGCGTCAACTTTTTTTTTTATTTTAGGTTGAATGTCAACAACAAAACCGCGTAAACATTTGACATTCATGTCATGCTCGCATACAAATAAACGTGGACAACGCCATCTATTGGAAAAAACGCAATGACTTTTTGAACAACCCAATATAATATAAGAGCACTCCGACGCCTCAGATTTGCATTACCGAACGCAGCTAGAGTGAGCTCACCGCCTCCCCTTCCTCTCCAATCTATCAATGCTTGAGTGCCAATTCTCGCTGGGATGCGACATCCAGTGACCAACCAAAGAGAGAAAGCATAAAGAAAAGCTGTTGTATCTTAATGGTAGATCGACATCGCAGTTTGGGAATGGAATGCTTTCGGCAAATTCTTACTCAAAGTGGCCGACATAGGACGAGGATTTTCTCTCCCTTCCCTGATTTGCCTAATTCTTTTGTTAATTTAATAGGAAAATTGCTACTCGGTTTAATGAATCGGAACAGAGGACTGGACATTACTCAATTTATCAATTAGTTTAACTAATTTTCTTTCCACAGTTCATTAATCCTTTCAATTCGAATAATTGCTCGAGGCCTTCTGGTGCCTTCTAATCATCCTCTTTATCTTTGCCGCAACAGAGACGACTACTGCAAGGAAATCAAGTAAGAATCTATCATATAGTGAAATTGTGAGATTTCCTCGGCAACTTGCCCCAAATCCAGTCTGTATTATTCAAATATGATATTATATGTCTACAAGAGACGCTTCTTAAACATAACACCAAGTTTAGCACGGCATCTCACATACAATTTAGACATCTTATTGTGGATAGAGGCAACGGAGGAATTGCCGTTCTCGTAAGGAAGGATGTTCGACTTGTTGGACCTTACCTCATCCATCAAGGATTAGACTTTCTTTTCTGGGAAATCGAGGAGATTGAGCTGCAGCTTAATACCCATAGTACTATATCATAAATATCTATAGACATTCGACAGCGTTACTCCGGATATATTGGACACGCTATTGAGCGCGCTTCACTAACAAATATAAATATGTGTTAATTGTAGGGAATTTAAACGCACACCACATCTGGCACTATGAGTACGCGGACACAGCAAAGCATACACTTCCAAAAAACGAGAATGGATTGAAATGAATTCAGATTTTCAGAAATATTGATTAAAATGAATGCATTTATGTTCATTTATAGGAATTGCATATCTCTATATCTTTCAATCTAAAAAAATTATATTAGCTTTTTTTGTGCACACAACAAACATTATGAATATTGTTCAATTCAAAATTTTGAATAGGAAATTCACTTTTTCAATCCAATTACATCCAATTGAATCTATTGGGTTGTCCAGAAAATTCGTGCCGATTTTTGGTAGGTAGCGTAAGGACAGGTCTGAATATATCAGAACGATTGAAAACAAATGACATGGGTACATATCGTAAAAGATGGTACTTCAGGCATACTTAGAAAAAAATTTGGTTGCGATACGTTAATTTTTGTCAGTTTTATACGCCTTTGAATATGGAAGAAAACAAAGTGCATTTTAGGCATTTAATGCTTTTTTTTTGGAAAGACAAAAATGCCACACAAGCGACAAACAAAATATACGCTGTTTATGGCGAAGGTGCTGTAACTGAAAGAACTGTACGGAAGTGATTTGCTAGGTTTAAAGCTGATGATTTCAACCTTAAAGATCAAGAACGCCCCTCCATCACAGATGAAGTTCAGATTAAAACACTGATCAAGAATAACCCACGCTATACGACACGTAAATTAGCAGAAATGTTGAATCTGTCAAAATCCACCATCCACAAGCATTTTGTGAAACTACATAAACCGTTTTGATGTATGGGTTCCTCACGATTTAACGGAGAAAAATGTGATGGATCGCATTTCCATTTGCGACTCGTTCTATAAACGCAACGAGGAGACACCATTTTTGAAGCAAGTAGTAGGGGGATGAAAAATGGATCATTTACAATAATGTTGAGCGAAAAAGATTTTGGAGAAAGCGGAATGAACCATCTTTAGCCACCTCAAAAGCCGGTCTTCATCCAAAGAAGGTCATGCTCTGCGTCTGGTGGAATTGGAAAGGGATCCTGTATGAGCTTTTACCAAACAACGAGACGAAATTCAAAGAAGTATTGTTTCCAATTAGAGGAATTGAAGACAGCAATTGAACAAAAACGTTCAGAAATAGCGAATCGGAAGGGCGTCGTTTCATCAGGACAATGCGCGGCCTCATATGTCTTTGATAATTCGACAAAAATTGTTGGAGCTCGATTGGGATGTTCTATTATATTCACCAGACCTCATGCCCTCTGATATCCACCTATTTCGATCATTACAAAATTCCTTTAATGGAAAAAGCTTCAACTCTTTGGTCGAGATAAAAAATCACTTAGAAAAGTTTTTCGCTGAAAAACCTGAGAGATTCTGGAAGGATGGAATTTTCAAATTGCCTGAAAGATGGAGAAAGATTGTAGAACAGAATGGCACCTATATAATTTAATAAATGTATACTAAAATTTAAATCTTCTGCATTTCAATTTTCCTTTAAAATCGGCACGAACTTTCCGGACAACCCAATAATTGAATCCAATTAAATCTAATTAAATCCAAAAAAGTTCGCTATTTAAAATATTCATTCGGATAGAAAAAAAATTCAATTCATTTTAATCCATTCTCGTTTGCTGGGTTGTGAGCAGGGAACTGGACAAACATAAGTTCGTGATTTTAAACGAATACGCTCCCACTCTGATGCAATCGCCAAGGTTCATTTTTGATCTATTTGATCTATTTGATCTATTCGCCTGCCCTGGCATTGATTGCTAGCTCGAAGCTGAAAAAGGATTCCTATGGTTCAGATTATTACCCAATTAACATCTTCCTGAGTGAGTTAAAAGAAGCTCGCCAGTTCTATTATAAACTAAAACTGAGTAAAGAGGAACTGAGGTTGCTCACCGTCGATTTAAATGTCATCTCCGAATTCTTTTCTAATACGCCGAGCGGCATCTCTGAAAAATATGAGCGTTTAAAAGATCATTTATTAGAGGAAGCGTGTGCGTATCTTTCCTCGGAACAAGAATTGTACTCAGGCGTACAGAAGAAACAAGCGAAGCAATCTCCCTGAAATAGAGAATATGGGGGGAGAATATTGCTTCTCGCAGACAGGCGGCTTGAAAGTTAAAGAAGCCTACAAGAGAAAACTACGAACATCTGAAGGAGAGTTCCAGGCTGTGAAGATGCTCAAAAGACAAAAAAAGAAAGAGCTGGAAGATTCTGGTTGGCAATCTTCAATGTGAAAACTCCAACTGCGCAGATTTGATCTTATTAGAATCTTTAAAAAATGTGAATTGGCTGGTACCTCGTATCAGATATCTGGAAATAAAATCGAAAAACAAATCGAACTCATTGCGAGACTTACTCCTGTCTCGATCTCAGCGGTAACGCACCGGAAATCACAGACTTTGGAATTCAAGTGAAGAATGCTGAGAAAAGCAATCTGGATATCCCGCCACCAAGGATGAACTTTGCATAGCTTTGGCTAGTACTAAACCCGGCTCGGCACTTGAGCTGAATCAAATAGACTACAAGATTATCCTGACATGTATTAAGACTACTTACTGGATACATATAATGCTATTTTAAGATGTAGTGATTTTCTCTCCTCTTGGAAGAAATTGCTGGTGTTCATTCTCAAATCAGAGGGGAAAGGTTATAAGTCGATCGCTACTACCATGTCTGCTAAAAATTCTGGAAAAAATGAGAAGACTAAAATGGTATCTGGAATCAAGAACAATTCTTCCGCCAACCCAAATGGGTTTCAGATCTTCGCGCTCGTGTATCGATAATCTAATCACTATTATTAACCATGTACGTGCCTTCTTTATAAGGGGAAAAGATATAGTCGTTGCCTTTCTTGATATTCAGAGCCTTTGATAGCGTGATATTGGATATTCTTGCAGATGATCTGAAGGACATTCGGAATTCCGGCTAGAATAAAGCGTTTGGAACTTGACGTCGGATTGAGAAATCTACTTCGTGGCGGATGGAGAGTTGACTGGGCCTCGTTTGGCACACAAAAGCACCTCGCAAAGTTCTGTCCTTAGTCCTATATTATTCGTGGTCTACTTTAAAGATATCAATGACTGCTTAGATGCTAACATATGTATCCTCCAGTATGCCGATGAGCTGATCGTTTACTCCTTTTCCAGATCAATAGCTATAGCTACTTAATCTCTTCAAAACACGCTCAATAATTTGCATGCTTATCTCAGCGATAGAGATATGGAATTGTCTACGACTAAAACCACATTGTCTTCTCTGATCGAAGATCGGGCAGCTGATGTTCCAGTAGTACGCATTACAGGGATGGAAGATTGAGACGACAAATTCAGTGAGATTTTTGGAAGTAACTTTGAACCAGAAGCTAGATGATAAGAGGCAATAGTTATAAAAGGGAATCAGTTGTTGCTTCGTTAGCAGACATCTAGCGGGGACCCGCAGATGCTACTTACTGTATAGTCATGTTTAGGAGTTCTATAGAATATAATTCAGAGGCTTTTGCATTTAATAATCAGTCTACATTTTTTACTCGCATAATATATGGCCGTTTAGAAAACATTTATCGTTCTATCTTCCTTTTCGCATATTGTTACGGATATCCATGGTTTTAGATCTAAGTACCGACTTGACACGGAGCTTGTTCTTAAGGAGACTACGAAGGAGCAAGTATCTATGGAATTTCATAGTCACACATGAGAGATGATAGGCGGGCAGCCGTCATTTTTTACACTGACGGATCCAAACTGGAGAAAAATAATCCCGTGGAGGCAGGCATATTCTCTTCGGAGCTTGATCTCAACGAGTCAAAATCTTACAAATTGCCATCAATGTTATCGATCTTTTTTACAGAGGCTTGGGCCTTATTGGTCACATACATTAGAGGACGAGGACTAACAGAGGCTATAATATTACCGACTCTAGAAGTGTCTTGAAAGCGATTACAACAAACAATATAATTACTACACGAGAATAGTAATTATATTGTTTACCAATTGAGGAATGAGCTATATCTAGCTTCACAGGATGGTAGTGATTATCCTTTACTGGGTTCTCGCCCATAAGGATATCCAGGGCAACGAAAGAATAAATGAGCTACCCAAACGTGCCATCATGGAGGAAATAAGAAGAGATTTATTGATTCCATACTCAGATACTGCGATCAAAACTTGGAGTCATCCTTCGAAGACTAAATACGTAAAATGGGTTAAAGAAACAGCAATTGTTAAGGACACTCTTCGTGCAAACTATTATCAGAATTTTTCCCCATGTATGGTTTGACAAGTCTTCTCTTAAAAGAAGTGAAATTGTACTAATTAATTGAATCAGAAGTAACCATTACAATTTAAATGAGAGTTTGCATCGCAAAGAAATGGTTTCCTCGGCATCCTGTATATACGGAGATTTGAAGCAAAATGTGAACCATGTCATATTTCACTGTGTAGAAACAAGAAACAAAACTGTAACTCGAATATTTGAGAACTATTAAACCTGATTTAGATGATATTTTCTTTTTCTTTAAGTCCTCGCTTGTGCAGGAGATTGCTTGCATTTTTTGAACTTTTAGACCAACATACATAATCCCTTATAAGCACTCGCGTCTTCTGCTACTGTCGTAGGGAGGCGATCTGAGAGATAGTTGGGTGGGGGGGGGGGGGGAGGGAGCGGCCCGGAGGTCGGGCCGTTTAGCTGCGAATGATGGCTATGAATGGTATGATCGGAAAAGAACCAGGAGTATCAAAACTACTAAACTACCGATCACATTTAACGGAATTTCCGTAACCTGTAGCGCCTGAATCTATATTTTGGACAAATACATGATATTTAATTAAAAATATCTGGAAGACTTACAAATGTTTTTAATGATACTTCATAATTCGTCATACGAAATACAAATGATTCCATATAAATATCGTTGAATTTAGATCCGGCTGATTATTTCGATCAAGTATATGGTCCAAAAAAGATTCATTAATTATAATTAATAGAATGACTCACAAATCTTTTTAATTCACTTCAAAACTCTTCATACAAAATATAAACAATTTAAAATCGTAATTTTTATAACAAGAGATTTTGTCCAGTTATGTACATTTAAATCAGTTGATTATTTTAGCATGAAAATGTACTTCAAATCAGCCTTTTTGTTACAACCGTAATGGCTTCTGTACTTTAAAGTGTTACACTTCACATTTGAAAATCCATTCGCGTTTCGATGCGTTTCCGATGAAGACTATTTCTCTAAATCTTAAAATAATTTAATCAGCTCGAAGAAAATTTTCAACAATTGCAAAGTAAATATATATTCAACTGAACGCAGAGGGAGGGAGTCAATGAATTTTTATAATGAATAAATTAAAGAAGGACAAAGAAGTAAATATAAATAGAATAAAGGGAAATTTGTTTAAAAATAAATAATATAAAAATGAATGAATTTAAATATAAGATTTGAGTATTAACTATCTTTTTAAAAATATATTTAATTTTTTATTAGATATATAAATATTTTATTATATTATATACACAATTTGTTAAATCAAAAACATCAGTGACGACAGAATTGCATAATGTAAAGTAATAAATCAATACAATTACGTTTTCTTTCTATTTTTATTTTTGTTTTCTTTCTTCTTCGTTTTCATACGTCAATGTTTCAAACAAATCAATCTGGATAAAATTAAATAAAGAAATTATGTGCATAAGCAAATACACACACACACACACACACACACACACACACACACACACACACACACACACACACACACACACACACACACACACACACAACAATAACTAACTAAACTAAATAAAATTAAAATTAAATTAAATTATTAATTAACTTAATTAATTAATTAAACTTAACTTAACGTATTAATTTTAATTTTAACGTTAAGTAAAATAATTAAATT
>NW_012130084.1:3897134-3901237 GCF_000143395.1 Atta cephalotes
TACCTTTTTCTTTCCTTTACTTACGTTACGTACTAGTTACTACTAACTAATACTAATATAGTAAGTAAATAAATAAATAATAATATATANANANANANACACACACACACACACACACACACACACACACACACACACACACACACACACACACACACACACACACACACACACACACAATCAATGAACCATAAAAAATTAATAAAATAATTTATCTTAAATGTATAAATTAATTACCGAGATTTTATATTTCAGGATAATAATATTATAATAGAAATCAAAACAGAAATTACAATATCATATGATAAGTAAAAACAAGTGATACATGTTAAATAAAATGCAAATATTAATGCAAATTAACATAACATATGCCGATAAAATTTAGGGAGAGTCTTGTGCACTTTAAACTTTAAAACATGTTTCTGTAGAATTTTGATGCGTTGAAAACGATTTACGTTGTCTGTTTTTTTCCATCACTTTCCATTTTTTTAAATAATCACAAAAACAATTTTTACTGGAAGTAACTTTTTTATTAACTTTTTCCGGCTAAAAAAAAATGATTGAGGTCTGTTTTACGATATTTAACTCAGAAATGTTCTAACAATATTAAAAATATTTTTTCGATACTTATTAAGTGTACAACTTTGCTACCGCCGTTTTCATATAGATGGCTTTAGCGGTAAGTGATGGTCGAAATAAATAGATCATAGACGTCATACAATAAACTTGGGCATCTGTCAACCCCATAGAAACATTAGTCGATTTGTGTCTGCATCATAAAGTTATTCTCGATTGAAAATGTCAGTTTACGAGCCAAATTCTCGTCATTTGCGGGAGGTTTTAATTTTTTGCTTCAATATGAAGAAATTTGCGGCTGAGGCTCATCGAATGCTCTCAAATACTTATGGTGAGGCCGCTATTAGTGAAAGAACGTGTCGTGAGTGGTTTCAACGCTTCAAGAACGATGATTTTGACGTCCAAGGTCATGCTCTGTATTTGATGGGACCTCGGCGTAGTATATTATGAACTGTTAAAACCGACTGAAACAATCACAAGCGATCGGTATCGAACGCAATTGATGCGTTTGAGCCGAGCATTGAAAGACAACGGCCGCAATACAACGAAAGACATGATAAAGTGATTTTGCAGCACAATAATGCTCGACCCCATGTTGCGAAAGTGGTCAAGACATACTTGGAAACGTTGAAATGGAAAGTCCTACCCCACCCGCCGTATTCTCCAGACGTTGCTCCCTCTGACTATCACTTGTTTCGATCAATGGCAACGGCCTGGCTGACCAGCACTTCCGGTTTTATGAAGAAGTAAAAAATTGGATTGATTCGTGGATAGCCTCAAAATATGACCAGTTTTTTCGACGCGGGATTCGTACGATACCCGAAAGATGGGAGAAAGTAGTGGCCAGCGATGGACAATACTTTGAATCATAAATGTATAATCAGTTTTTTACAATAAAGCCTCGAATTTCGGAAAAAAAACGGCGGAAGTTGTACACCTAATATAAAAATGTTTTATCCAAATCGCAAACAAAAACTTTGAAAAAAATCATAAAAAATCGGAAATAATTAACAAATTGTAAAATATAAAATCAAATAATAGAAAGAAAAAAATTGTAAAAAATATCTGATAATTTATACTTATAGTTGTATGTTTCTAGTTTAAATCCTTTTTTGAAAAATTAATTTTCGACATTTGTTAAGAAGTTATTGAATTTAAAGCGTCAAAGCAGCCCGCGCATTACCTAAAGTGTGCGATATCCTTTCAAATCTGACATATAGCTATCGAATACAGGAGCATGTTGTTGTGTAATCTTTTTTGGTCACTGATTTCAAATCTGAAAATGTGCAATTCAAAATGGCGGATGCAAAATGTGCAATCCAATATGAAGAATTTTAAAAAATCCATATATTAAAAAATCGATATTTGATGGTTTTATAAGTCTCTGATTATTTATACTGTAATCACAATTGTTGAATTGAAAATAGCAGATTCAATGACGATGAATAATAAGTAAATGTACACGAAATGGTGATTTTATATATATTATTATTAACAACTAAAAAAGTCATTACATTTCGCGAAATAATATAGCGACTAAAAAATCACATATTTTTCAAATTATGTTATGCAAATTAAAGATTTTATCATATATACTTTAGAAAATATTAAAAAAATTATATATTTTTAATTTTCGTAGAAAAGCATAATTAATATATAAGAAAAATACTGTAGATCGCTATATAAGATTTTAAACTTCTGCCATCATGCTATGTACTTATTTAAAATAAATAATTCAGTGTATATAACATTGGATTTTGTCTTTGGAGTTTACTCTTAGAAAATAAAATATGTTATTAACAACCAAACAGTTATATATTACATGTTGCGAAAAAGTATATTACAGCGACAAAATCACATGTTTTTCTACTTATTATATGTTACGTAGGTTAAATTGTGTCTCGTATATATACGCTCAGTATGAAATGGGCGAGTTCAAGACAGCAAAGCAGCTAAGCATATCGAACGATTGAATATGATTTGTTGGATCTATAAGAAACAACCAATTATGTTCATTTGCTCGACGAGCAGGCTAATCGCTTTGTCAATTTGAATGCGCTCATTGTGTAAATAGTGTACATACACTGGGTGTTTTTCAATAACATACACAGGTGACACGGTGTAACACTGTGTCTTACACAAATGTTCCAACAATGTTCCAACTATGACACAGTGTTATACTACTCGACACAGTAAAAAGCTAAGCGAACGTGTAAAATATGTCAATATTATCAACTTTTCAAAAAATTATTTGGTAGCCGTATTTATTTAGCAATAAAACCTTAAAAAATCGTCAATTTTGAAAAAATTATAACTTAAGTCTAAATAAAAACCATAAATCTGTTATACGTTAAATATAATTATAAGAATAGAATGGAAGACATTCTGATGTTACACGATGAAACTAACTGCGTTCCAACAAGTACACAGTGGAACACAGTGTAATGTCTTTGTGTCCTAGTTGGAAAATAGTCACTGATAGTACACACGCATATGAAACTTCCGCTTTTGCCTCAATTTAGCAGACCAATCACTGATCACCCTATTGTCCGTACTCTTATTATAGATACATACTCTAATTGTGTCATTCTATCTTGTTTTATATCTAATAAATAACGAAGATAAAATGACAGAGTAGTGCTAATAGCATCTCAAACGCACCACATGTCGAATCTTAAGCAACATCTATGGATTTCGTTCATTATTATGTAATTGACATCTATTTCTTCAGAGGGCGATAGTGCGTCTTTGGCACTTGGCATTTTGCGGTTATAGAAAAAAGGCTTATGCTCGCTTTCAGGTTTCTCCGGTTCCTCTCTGCTATAGCTATTAGGCATTCACCGTGATTGTAGTCGAATTGCGTCGTGCACGCCGTCGTGATTTGGTATGCACGTCTTCCTGTCTTTCTTGGTCTTCCTCCGTTCCTCCTAAGCTAGTTGAGTCAGCCGTAATAGTGGCACGTCGTTAGGCTTGAAGACAGCTCCGAGGATGTCCAAGAAGCAGGACAAGGTGGACAATGGCATCGTCGCCGTGAAGAGTAAAGTGGGTGTACACGTTGTGCATCAGTCATGGATAATATGGGATATGGAGGACATTCGCAGGATTGCGCATTATTTAAATTATTTTACAGTTTGACGCTGACATTATCAGATTCTCCATGAATCGTAACGAGCCTATGAGTTACGAGGACTTTGGAAAGCTACTGGCGCAAAGACATGACCTGGGAACAGACTTCAGCTTTTCAATTTGGTACACGGATACAGATGGTGATCTACTTCCCATCAATAATGATAACAATCTGGCGAGGGCTCTAGCAAATGCCAAGTGCCTGCTCCGAATTTTTATACATAGGAAAGGTAAGATTCTTGCATTGTATATTATACTCCTCATTCTGTATATATATATATATATATATATATATATATATATATATATAGTAGTAATAAGTTAGTTTACGTTTACTTTACCTTACTTTAACTTTACCTTAACTTAACTTATTACTTTAGTTTTTATTTATTACAGTAAGA
>NW_012130084.1:3901257-3906274 GCF_000143395.1 Atta cephalotes
GTACGTACGTAACTAAATACGTACGTAACGTACGTCGTCTCTACTTTATTATATAGTAAGTAAGTAGTATTTATGTATATATATCTCTCTTTATATATATATATATATATATATATATATATATATATATATATATGGATGCAAAATGTTTAGGTTACTTTCCATTTAATTTTCCACAAACATTCTATTTTTTTAGTATTCAGAGAATAACAAAGATAGAATTACACCTGTGTTAATGTCATCAAATGGAAAGCCCTATATATTTTGCATGTATATATTTAGAATGTTTTCTAGCAAGAGATACAGATGACATAATATAAGAGACTAATATTACATTTGTCTGTTTTTTTTATATGATAAATTTTTCAGCTTATTGATTGGCTGTAGGATAAAAAGATCCAAGAACCTCTCCATCCTACTGCCAATTAAGGTTTGAGAAATTTATTGTTTGAGAAATTTGTCATTTAAAAAATTTGTCGTACTACAAATGAAATACCACAAAATCATATTCTGGAATTTTGTGACAGAACTCAACACAAATGTAGTTTTATCTTTTTTGGTATTCCATGATGAAATAAAGACATAAAACATCAAGTGAAAAGCATTGTTGTGTTGGCATTGCCAATGTTAAATAAAGTTGAAATAATTCACAGTGACTACTTTTCTTTTAGAAGACATAATTGACACAAATATTATTCTATCCTTCTTCAATGATTCAATGAATAATGAAGATAGAATGACATTGTTGATTATGTCTTTTAAAAGAAAAGCAGCCTATGTTACAATGTGTTGTTTATGTTTTTTGCTGGAAAACAACTTTAATTTAA
The DNA here is from genome assembly GCF_000143395.1 of Atta cephalotes. NCBI lineage: Eukaryota > Metazoa > Arthropoda > Insecta > Hymenoptera > Formicidae > Atta > Atta cephalotes. The sequence goes on from NW_012130084.1 coordinate 3,902,085, forward strand.
TTGTTATAATAGGCGATGGAGCGTGGGATAATGGATATGGTACAATGAAACCTAAAAATTTGATATCCAGTATCTTAGGTGGTACACCAGGCAAGCCAAAATCTATAGTCATTTCAAACCCACATGATTTTAGGCAGGTAAGTTTTCTTTTTGCATATTTTTCAATACATGATATTATCCGCCGATCATTTATTTGCATTATTTATTGATTTGCTGTCAGGTATCTGCAATTATTGATGTCGACATACTGCCAGAAACCTGTCGACGTGTACGTCTATTAAAACATGGATCTGATAAACCTTTGGGATTTTATATCAAGGATGGTGAAAGCTATCGCGTACTGCCACCATCTGCTGGTGGTGGAATTGAGAAGGTTCCAGGTGTATTCATTAGTAGATTGGTACCGGGTGGCTTAGCAGAAAGTACAGGACTTCTAGCTGTGAATGATGAGGTTTTGGAAGTAAATGGTATAGAAGTTGCAGGAAAAACGCTTGATCAGGTAAAGTAATTTTTCAAAAATGATAATTTTACAAAAACGATTTATTAAGTTGCATTAAATTATCAAATGAGAGATATTTCATTTATTACAATAATGATATAACTCAATGATTGTCATTTTTTAGTTAGCTTGCAAAAAAAAATGGAAACTAAAAAAACATATTTTAAAGGAATTGTTTTATTCTCCTATTCTCAGTTATTACATCAAAATTGCATTTTAAAATTAATATTACAAAATTTTAATGATTTAATAAACAATTTTAAGATTCAAGTGAATAAATCAATTACGAAGGGAAAGTTTGTAAAGCCGACACAGAAAGTAAAGTGTGTAAAAGATTATAATAATAGATTTAATATAATAATAGAAAAACGAAGTAATACAAATTAGAATTCTCATTCATAAAAACAATTCGCAATAGTAAAAGAAATACGCATACATTTCAACTCCAAATTTGGATCCTCTTCAGTACAAAGTAATAATAAGAAAAAAAATATATAAGTGTTGAAAATTGCTAATTCTCTTAAAAAAACTATAATTTTTGCGATGTGTCATTTTAGTGAAACCATTAAGATGTGGTATTGTTGTGAAGGTCGTCTCTTATGGAACATGTCTGATTTATTTAATTTGCTAATTCATTAAATTGCCAAATGTATATTACAATATTTTTTGTTGTGCATTTGATTCATTGAAATTTTATTTAAGAAATAATAATAATTAATGGAATTAAGTTAAACATGAATTTGATAGGCGATATGTCATCAAGAGATATCGATCGTTCGATAGTTAGCGTGCGAATGGAAACATTTTATGACGAGAAGTCAAACGACAAGAACAAGATAGAATTGGAGAGAGGGAAGAGACAAGTCAAATTATATTAGAATATAAAGGACTGAAAGGTGTTGTATAATTTTTTAAGTTTAATCCATTATTCTGTTGTTTTATATGTAACATTTCAGAGATAATTTTTGTAAAATTTTTTTATATATAATATCTTTTTATCATAATAATAATCTTTATATTTGTTCAGTCAAATTCATGTGACGTATCCAATCTATATTCCGTGATTATAGAATGTTATGTGATGTTACGATTTATGTGATTCTTGTGCTCATTTTGTTATTAAAGTTCTGCTTGTTTGGTTTACATAGGATGCATCACAGTCTATGCAATTGATTTTATAGACATTCCATGTAGGAATGTAAATTCGAAGAGAGTTTATCTTTGAGTACTCTAATAAAATGTCTCATTTTATTCATCTCCTCCCAGAGTAGGCCATCCGAACAGTGAAACATTTTTAATAATCTTATTAATCTTTTCAGAAATATTATTTAGAAACGGAATGGTGAAATACCTCTGTTTGACTATATTCGTTTTTTTTTATTATGATGTCTGTTTTTTGAGGATCTTGATTGAGTTGCTGGAATTTATTATGTAATCTTTTTATGACGTTATTAAAAATTATTTTTAGAAGGTATCCATTATTAAACAATGTTTTTATGATATAATCAAAATTAGTTTTATGGAATTTAGGATCTGATAACAACAGTATTCTGTCCATCAGATTCAGAATTAAATTCTATTTCTGACAATGGAAATGATGAAAATGATAGTTTAGGTAATGTCCTGAGAAGGTAACTTTGAAATAAAGATTGTAAATGAGTTGGTTATTTTCGTCAATTAACGTGACGTCAAGGAAATTTAAGGATTTGCTTTCTTCTATTGTAAATTTGGGGGGTTCTGAGATGGTAGTTATTCAAAGTTGTTAGTATGCGAAACGTATGTATATTTCTTTTACTTGCGAACTGTTTTTATGAGCATGTTCTAATTTATATTACTTCGTTTTTCTATTATTGAATTATAATCTTTTACACGTACTTCCTGTGTGTCGGTTCATTTACAAAATTTTAATGATTCCAAACGTTCAAACTTATTTTTTGAAAAACTTCGTTTTTTTGAGTTGTATTATTGTTATGTAGCAAAAGAGGAATATGAGAATTATAGTCACAAGCAGAATTACGAAATAATATTTATTCACTTGATTTCAATAAAACTATATTTTCACTAAATACATACAATATATTAATTATATTACGTTGTGTTATTCTAATATGTTTTCTAACATCTGAAATAATATGAATCTTACATAAATAATAAGTACATCTATATAAAGCAGAATACTTACTTTTTCTTATTTTTTTTTATTCATGTATGGGACAGGTGACAGATATGATGATAGCAAATTCCTCTAATCTCATCATAACTGTCAAGCCGGCAAATCAGAGGGCAGCATTAACAGCACCTCGTCGTGGTTCGTTCTCACGTAACAGTCAATTGTCGTCAGGAAGTCGTCAGTCTACGCAGAGTGCCGGTAGCGATGAAGAGGCAGACGAGATTGTCGATCTTACAGGCATGACGATGCAAGATGATGCTTCGGCATCGTCCACTCAGCACCATCACTATCACCATCATCATCACCATCAGAATTATGATCAGGGTGTACTGCATTTGTAGGGTAACGCGTTTTATATTTACAAACTATAGAATGGTAATAGATAATTCGTTATAAAGTATCGAAATATAGGCATGAAAATAGGAAAATGAAATATATAATAGCGAAAAGAAGATAATTTCTACATAGTATTATAAATTGTGTATGACTGATACTCTGAGATGATGCTCCGCGAATTCTATGATTAAGAGACCTTTTATCTCGATACATTGTAACTAGTTGTCTATTGCTTTGGGACGTCATGTATTAGGCAGATTAGACTACACTATCGCGAAGAAGAATATAAATTTTGCTGCCTGACAAATAACGTTCCAAAAATAACAGTGGCCTTATATAATATATCATTCCTGCTAGTTTAAAAAAATAATAGAAAAAGAAGTTCCGTTATAATGCAGCCACACGCCTATTCGTGTATCTATTTCGTCCACCACCGCATGTTTAGACTGTTGAAGTTTTCGAATTTTAATTTCATTTTTATCTATGTTATCTGTTATCCAATTGCGGACTAAGGATTGAAGAGTAATACTTCATAGGACGGTAAGTATTGACAGAAATATCAGGAAAAATGATTGTATTTTTATGAATGTAAAATATTGTTCTTTGCGTGCCTTCATCAAAGTGGAATTAATATGTTAGGGAATGTTAAATTCCAATTATATTTACATGAAAACATTGATGAGGAGACATCGTTTTTAAGATATCTATACTGCCTTCGTAGTTACATGAGTCCATTTTTATATACGCTCAAGCCTACTTTTTCTACTTAATTCGAAAAGACATGTACATATATAAATATATACAAAGATATATTTATAATATTCTAGATATTTTTTTATTGAGTGTATTTTTTTCGTAATCATAAATCTATCACTTGGACTTCCGCAATAAGCCCTATTTTTAACGGGCCATATCGTGCATCATTGTCAAATTATTAATCGCATTAATTACATTATTAATTCCGCGATATCTGAAATATATTTCTTTTTAAGTTTAATGCGTTTCTTATCTTATCCATCTGTCCATGTATCATAGATCATGTATAATATCTAAAAAGTAATATCTTTTTGAAAAAGATATTTGTAGCATGTGAGTCCAAGAAAGAGAGCAAAAGAATACGCGCGCGCGCGAAAGAGAGAGAGAGAGAGAGAGAGAGAGAGAGAGAATGCTTGAACGAGAATATAG
>NW_012130084.1:3910070-3913323 GCF_000143395.1 Atta cephalotes
ATATATATATATATATATATATATATCTATAAATATTTATATTTATACATATTCATGCATGAAAAATTTTTTATCGGGAATTCTGAAAAATTACGAAAAACTTTAAAAAAAATTTTCAGCAAGAATAACACGTTATATTGTTGAGTGGGAAATTATAACTAACGGTTATATTATTATTAGTCGATATTTGCTAAATATTTACTAATTTTTAATATTTATCGAAAATTGAAAGAAGTAAAATCGATATTTTTTATAAAAAAAATTTTTTTGTTGGTTTGAAATAATCTATTGCAAACCACGATAAATTTTGCAGAGCACATGAGCATTTGCATAGAGTATGTCGACGCATCTTCCCAAGCGGCGCAAGATGTTCGTGAAATGGGTGTGCAAACGGAAGAGTATAAGGAAAACGATGACAAACAGTCTAATGTCGATTCGCCTTCCAGTCGATATTACGAGACTACCGAAAGTGTATCTACGTCTGAAAGTGAATTAGGGATGAACTCGGATCCTGAGATCTGCGAGAAGAACCATAAGGGAGTGATTATTCAAAAGGATTCAGAAATTATTGTTCTGAAAAACGAGCTTGGTGTATGAAATGATACATTCGATTTTCAAAATATCGTCATCAAAATAGTCTTTTTTTTAGAATTTTGTATAGTTTTTAGACTTTCTAAATTTTAAAATATTTCAAAAAATTCTTGCATAATTTCATAATTTTTTAAAGAAAATTTCTTAGATATTTTTGTAAGAATATTTCTAAAAAGTGCTGCAAAAGTTTATTTTCTAAAATCTATTTTTTAAAAATTTCTTGGAAAAATATTCTTATAATATCTTATAATAATTTTAAGAATTTGTTATATTTTAAATTTATGAAGATTTCTAAAAAATATCTAAAATATCTAAAAAATATCTTAAATTTCCTCAGATTCTAAATTTCTTCGGAAATTATGGAATAAGAGAGACATATTAGAATATTTCGAACCATGTATATAAAAAAATTTAGAACAAATAAATTTTTTTCAATATTTCTGAAAACCATTCTAATTTATATTTTCAAAATCTGAATAATTTTCTAAAAACTTATAAAATTATACACAGAAATTCTAAAAAATTAAAAAATTTATAGAAAAACTTTGAAAAATTACATTATAAAAATTCTTAGAAAAAATTTTTGCAATTTTACATAAATAAATTCTGAAATATTCTAAGATTTTTAAAACTTCTTATTCTATGATTTTTGAGAAAAACTTATAAAATCTAATAAAGTTTAATTCATTTTTAAAGAAATCTTTATAAATTTAATATATGAATTAATATACGAATTCTAATAATTATGAAATAATATGAAAAATTTATTTACAAGAGCTTTATATATGATTATAATGAATCTGTGAATTTTATTATATGTTCGCTTTTCAGATGAAGGAGGATGAGCTGGAAGAGCTGCGGGAGCTGAATAAGCATATGCAAACGCTGTTAAGAGAGAAGGATGAAAATACATGCATTCTGAGACGTAACATTAATGTAAATCGCAGTATTTACTCCCGACTAGTTCAATTAAAAGTTTGTGTAATTATTTGAATCTCGCGTCTCTAGACCCTGCAAGAAAAGTTGAAAGTAGTGAGCAACAGGCGCGACGACGAGGTAGAAGATTTAAATGCAAAAGTAATAGTATTGAATAATTTTATACAATTTTATACATTTCTTTGTCCTAAAATTTGTGGATACTATCGTATTGTTTTTCTTACAGCTTTCTTCCTTCGAGTGTCTGGTGGATCAGTTGAAAGCGGAGTTAGCTAGAAAATGTCAAGTTTGTTATTTCCAGACGCAGGAAATCCAGAAACTTAGAAAAGAAGTTAAGGAGACAGAATTACTTTCCATGGAAAACGAGTCGCTTACGGTTCGTACATACAAAATGTAGTAAACGCTGTGCAATATATCTAATTCCTTAGAGCAATCATCTTTTTAAAGAGTTATTTTTAAAAATCCATTTTCAGAAACAGATAAAATCTTACGGTTCGTATAATGTTTTTTATTTTATTTTTTATTATTCTTAAAATAGAAAATATGATTTTATATTTTGAGCTATGCGGGCCATAAAAAATTCGCAAGCGAGCCGTAGGTTAAGACTTCACTGTCTTAGAAGAAACCGCGGATTTGTTTTAATGTATTAACATGTGTAAATGTGTGATGAATTAGCGGAAGGTGAAGGAAATGGAGCATTTATCAAGAGAGGCTGAGAGCTGCGGTATCGCTTTAGAGCAGATGAAAAATGTCTGGCGGGAACGTGATATGCTTCAAAAGCAATATCACGAGCAAAGTTGCACGTTGGCGGACAGAGAAGACGAAATAAAACGACTATTGACGTTGATAAAGCAAATGTCTGTTACGGCTGACACTCGTGAGGTGCGTCATTTGGCTACGTGCGTCACATTGCAATCCATTAATTTTAATGTCGATTTAATTAATAATAGGAAATAAATTATTCGAGAATACCGGTACGGCTACATTGTCTTAATTTATAATTAGAGTGGAACAGTATAAATACAATCAAAGAGATTTTACGAATTGCAGATTTTACCGATCATTACGAAGATATGTCATCAAAAAAAATTTGTAGTTTTAAATAATGAAAAAAAATTATAGGCTCGTAGAGTAGAGATCATTTTTTAATAAATACTTTCTTCATTTTGCAGATATATCTACAGTCTTGGCTATAAGTATCTAAAGCACACACAGAAAAATACATGTCACGTAATTACACGTAGCACACAGCAGCGCTTGTAACGCGCTCAAAAAACGTTTATGCAAGTAAATTTCAGGCACTGCTGTGTTACGTGGAATATATCGCCTTTAATTATTAATCACTTGTTTAAAAAATTTATACGTCTACAACTCTATTATAAGTTTATCATAAATTTATTTTGAATTCTAGTAAGTTCAATACTTAATTAATATTCAAGATTACCAAATTAAAACAAATCGATTTATTATATAAAATCTCCTTTGAACAATTTTATAATATATTCTTCAAAAGAAAATAAATTCTTTTGAATACATGATAACGAGTTTTTCTCTAAAATTTGTAATAAGTATATTTTAAAATTATTATTAAGAAAATATTCTTTGTTAAAGATAACTGTTATTTTTTAAAGGAAAGAAAGTAAAATGAACAATCACTTTTCTTAGTGAAATAATATTTTTCTGTGTGTGTGTGTGTGTGTGTGTGTGTGTGTGTGTGTGTGTGTGT
>NW_012130084.1:3914245-3922739 GCF_000143395.1 Atta cephalotes
TGTGTGTGTGTGTGTGTGTGTGTGTGTGTGTGTGTGTGTGTGCACCTTTAATTATATTTTTTAGAAAAGATGTTAATAAATAAAGTAAAAATAAATAAAATATTAAAGTTATCATACAAATAAATATTTTTTTAATAAACTGTTTTTTAATTTATTCTTTGTTAGAATGTTAGAACGTTAGAATGTTAAATTGTTATTTTTTATAGAACATTTGCTATTCTTATTTATGGGAGTATTTTATATTTATATAAAGTACTTATATAAAGGCCAAGACTGTTGCATAAACTTGCAAGGAAATGTAAAATAACAGACAAAGAAATCAGATTATGATTAAATATTTAACATTAATAAATTCGATTACTGTCTAGTATATATTATGATTCAAGATCACAACGTCGTCATCTTTAAAGAAAATATGTAAATAGATATATAATATAAACGTGGTTTAATTCACTTATGTATACATCTTCTTGAAAAATTTTTTTGGAAACTTTTTTGAAATTTTGTATCTTTTTTCATTATTTGTTTATGTAGATTTCTTCCACTAATAATTTTCACGACCAGGTAGAGATGAATGATGTAGTGGCGGACTTGAAAAATGAGATTCAGGCAAAAAACGACAAGATCTCGCAGTGCGAAATGCAGCTAGTTTGCATGGAGCGGGAAGTCGGAAATCTGACTAACATGCTGAAAAGTAGTCTGAATAATTTCGACGAGTCTAAGATAGCGTATGAAGGCGTTTGCGATTACACCAAGTGCGAGCACGATACTTGCTTAGACATGCAGAGCGCGTTGTCTGCTTTAAAATCGTTCATAGCCGAGTTGGAGGAGTGTAAACTAGAACGACGTAATCGTCTGCGAGAGATAGATAACTTAAAGGCTTATGTGACATGTTACAGCCAAGAGACCGTCAACGAAATTACAAACACAGATTTTGATACCGGACACGAATTGATTCAGCCGGCTGCAGGTATATCTCGAGACACAGATCTTTTCATCTTGCCAGGTTGCTATTCCAATAATCCGACGCCGTATTCACGTCAAGTCAATCTGCGCTATTACAGTTCGGATCAGTGATTTTTAAGAAAGAAAGAATTATTTCTTATTCTTCGTATTAGTTGCTCCGATACAATAATACACGATTCAATCCTTGAGATATCATAACTCTAAAAATCTGATCCGTTCTTTAATTTCTCTCCCATTAAAAGTATAAAAGTTTTACTAATTAATTCTATCAATTGAATATGTATATATAAGAAAAAAATATTTAGATAAATATGTCTTTTAGTGTTCTATTGTGCGCTTTAAACAAAATTTATTTGCTATTTCTTGAAAAACTTTTTTAAATTTTATATTTTTTCTGTTTATGTATTTATGTAAACTTCTGTTATTTATATAGAATTCTTCTACTAATAATTTTGTCTCAATTTTGTATTCTTTATTAAATAAGCAAATAAGTAATATAGTAACGATATTACATTGTGTGGAAAAAATAATTAATTGCACATTAATAGATAATCTGATGCAGATTTGAGTCAAGTTTATAATATTACAGAAGATATTTCCACATCGAGTAATGGTGGCTGTCATTCATCTAAAGAACTAGTTAACGTTCAAATTCAGTCAGATGACATTGATACTACAACAACATGTTCGGAAGAATTGGAAAAAGTAGAGTTGAACGAAATAATTTCATATCGAGACTCTACAGTGTCTCCTGATAAAGATATCGATCGCGCTCTCGCAATGCATATCAAACGTTCCATCGATAAGATGCATAAAATATCTGCGGCTCTTCAAGGTATTATTATTACATCTAAAGTACATCTCAGGTATAATTTTTTTAAGAAGACTACTTTTGCCGCGCTGGTCTTTTAGGAGATTTTTAGGTACTTTTTTTTTTCAAGGAAAAAAAGATAAATATTTTTTAAAGTAATTTTTTGTTCTTTATTTTATTATTTATTATTTATTATTATTTATTGTTTTAAATAGATTTGTTACTGTTTTTAGAAAAAGATTTGAATAATTAACAAATTTATTTGACTTTTACACATGTACATAGTGCGTACAATTTATCTGCAATCATGATTTCAAATCTCTCTGGGCTAAAACATAAGATGTCATTTTAATCAGAATAATCATAGATATCTTTGAAATTAGAATTTATTCCATTCAATAAACAAATAACTGAGTTGTTTATAACAAAAAACTCGATATTCTTTTTCTCTCGAAAAAATATAAAAAATTAACTTATCAAAACAGTTCCAATTCTGACAAAATAGCCGAAAAAATTTTGATTAAATTAACGTCTTATTTATAATAGGAGTTTCCACAGATACTTTTTATAATGAAGCTATACATTATGCCAGTTAATATTTTCAAATTCGAATCTTGATTCATTGTTAAATGCTAATGACTGACAGGAGTTATACAGTACCCGGCTGCTTCTCGCCCTTATGAAATAAACTGCAATGTTTACAAAATGTTGATATTCAAATGGATCTAGATATGGAAAGATAATCCACAAAACGCAGTTCTTTATGATGTCTCATTTTTTTAATTTCAGTTCACTGAGAGTCCTAAACTATGATCGTAGATGAACCTTGCATACGATAGGTAGAAATCAAATAAATCTTATTTATATTTTTCAATTATAAAAGAAATTGGAAAAAATAAGGGCACTAGGAGTCAGGCGCAAAAGATATTGTGCAAATAATACATGTGAGCTTACATGTTTGAATGATACTTGTTGGAAAATAGATTCCACTCGGGTACAGCTTTTTCGACTTGCACGTGTTATTTCCCATTACCTTTCTATTCATATTTGTGACTTCTTCTTTAATAAACAAGGGAAATCTTCATCTTTTCTTCTTGCGTGAAAGGAGAATTGATTCAAAGTGTTGCTGGCTGTTGTCGAAACAGAGAAAAGAATTACTAAATAATAATATTAAAAATATCAGACCTATTTGCTATTATCAAAGGACAGTGTCCGCTGTTGATGTTGATCTCGGGCGTCGGTGATTAGACACCTTGTGCGTTTCGACTTGTGTCTTACCATTCCGAGTTCGAGTTTTATGGCGTCCCACATAAGGTCGATTTGTTCCAAAAGATACTATCTGATTATTTGATTGCTTCAGGATAAGCCAATATATTTTAGCCTTTGCAGGGAGGGAGCTGATCAAATTGAAAGCTTGGCACCCTGCCTTGGGGCTAGGCCCGGAATCGGGTTGCTATGAAGCTACAGCGATTCCTGTGAAGCGTCTCCGGAGAGTAGCGTACCGGCGGCACCCGAAGTGCTGGCTGACCAGTCGCGTGTGTAAGCGCAAAACTGGGAGTAGCCTACGAAGATCCGACCGATGATCGAGATCGGTATTGCAGGGACTGAACAATTGCCCACGCCTAGTCATGGATAGAATTCGCGGGTAGTGGTTGATAGCTACTTGCTGATTAGGGGCTTCTGGCTTCGACAGGTGAGCTGCGTTACATGCTCAGGAATCAGCCTACATAGCTGGTAGAGTGTGGATAGTTTCTCGCTCCAATGAGTGAGTTGCTTGCTGGGATCTACATTCCGCGAGCACACTGGGAGTCTTGACGCGCTGTGATGTGATGTATTTCGATTCCACGCCCATGGGCCGTGTGAGTTAAGCTTAATTAACAGGTATCGCATGTTAAATACTTTCTCTCTTCTGTCGATGTCATTGTAGGGATAGAGTGGTAGAAGGTAGTGTTAGGTTGTATCCTAATGTGCAAAATCCAACTGTTGAAACAGAGAGATACAGATTGATCCTCAGCCCTTTCTTCCACTGATTCTTTCTCCTTCATTTACCTCACAAAGGAATGGCTAGTTCGTGAATCTGTCAACCGTTTCCATACCTCCAAATATACAGAACTTTTTACAATTGGAAAATAATTTTGCCTTGCCTTTAAATTACAGATTAAATTTAATGGTCGATCGATCTTTTTAAGCGTATTAAAAGCAATATTTACAAATTGTCTATTGATGAAAGGATCTCGATCTCAATCCACTCACTATATTAAATAATTTAATTCCCTGCATTGTACGGAGATAGGAGTTTGTTTACAGCTAGCGAAAGACACTAGGATTTTTTTAAAGTATATGAATGACAGGATTATTTTTACTCGTGCGGATAAGGGTAATATGACGATGGCATTGGATAGACAGGTGTATATTTCCAAAGTAAATGAGATGCTTCAGGATGTGAATACTTATGAAGTCATTGAAAAGGATCCAACAAGGAGGATTGTAATGAGCTTATGCGCTTTATTGATACTGATTAGTTGGAAGGAAAAAAAGTATATCTAATCCACATATAGAATTCCACATATAGAAGTTTGATATGTAATGATGAGATACCTCCGAGAGCTTTCGCTCTACCGAAGAGCGGAGATATACAAGCAGAATTGTCCCTTTCGTATAATAGTTTCTTCGATAAATAGCCCTTTGTATTTGTTGGCAGTATTTCTTCATAGTATTATCACTAAAGTAAGGCGGATAGTCATATCAAAAATAATTTTAAACTTGTTAAGGAATTTGTTGGTAGATGGTTGAGTGATGAATTTTAGTTAATGTCACTGATGTTGTTAGTTGTTCTCTTCACTAACGTTCCCATTAACTATGCGATCGACTGTATCAAAGACCATTGGCGATTTATTTCTAGAGATTGTTGTTTACTTGAGGAGGAATTCATCAAAGCGGTTCAGTTTGTTTTAGATTTTACTTTCTTTGTTTTTGAGTGTTATATATAAGCATTAATGTTATATATTGGCAGAATTATGGTTCTCCTATGAGTTATCTTTCGTCTTGCGGATTTAGTCTATGCGAAAGTTGGAAAATAGAGCTTTGTTCTTGAGTCGGTTTCCCTTTTATGTTGACGATATAATCATGACAGCGCCTGATTCTTCGATTAGTTCCATTCTTGATATTTTTAATTCTCAGCATCCAAAACTTCAGTTCATTATGGAAGTAGGAGGGGTGATTGAATTTTTTGGATGTTACAGTGATTATGGATAATGAGTTGATAGAGTTCGATTGATGCCACAAGCCGACCTTTTCAGGTAGATATTTGAACTTTTGGCACCCGATTTCTCAAAAAATAGGTACAATCGCGGGATTAGTTGATAGGGTGATTTTGCTTTCGAATCCTAAATTTCACTTTGATAATTTGTGTTTCATAATTAAAATATTGTTAAAGAATTATTACCCATTGAACTTTATATTTGAGAATATTAGTAACCGTTTGAAGAACATTATTATGGTTAGTAATAGGAAGAATGTCATTAATGATAATAGCATTGATATAGTTCACTGTTCCTTTTGTATTACTGAGAAGTTTGATAAATTGATAAATAGCGATCATATTTTATAGTATCAACAAATTGCGAGAATTTATTAGGGTACATAAGGACTTCTTATCGTGACAAGAAGTCAAATGTTATTTATAAGATTTCGTGTAAGAGTTGCGACGTGAGTTATGTGGGACAGACGTGTAGACAACTGAAGTCAAGAATCACGGAACATAAGAACCATATCCGATGGAACATATCTTCTCTAATAATGTTATAACGGAGCATCGGTTACAAGAAAGCCATGATTTCGATTGGGACAACGTTACAATATTGAACGAGGAATCTCACTACAAGAAGAAATTGATGATTTTGGAGATGATATTTATCAAGAGATAGACTCAATTTGCAGACTGAAAGGGCTTCCCAAGGCCTATCTCCCAATTATAGATAAGTTATAAAAGTCGAGTTGTTGTCTTAGTCAGTGTCGTTCGTACACAGTTTTTCTGGCGTTGAATTTCGATTACTTTCCAACTTTCATTTTCTTGGAATTGATTAATGTTTTAATGTTACATTTTTTTCATTTGTAATCTCGAATAATACTAGCTACAAAACTAAAAGTGATTCACTATGTCTGATACTGACTGGCCAACAGATCAAGAACCGGTTTTTGATTTATTCATAGTTTGCGATGTGATCATGGTGAGCGTCCTTATTTTCGAGATAATTAATTATAATCTTAAAGTTTTTTGATAAATTAGTTTTTCATAGTCTCTATTTTGATATTTCCAATATTTCTTTATTTTCGTTCATTTTTCTTTTTCTTTCACTCTTTTTGGATTTAATTCTAGCATTTAAATTCTCGATGTAGAGGCGCTCATCATGACAGGACTTTCACAATTTATATATGTTAGTTTGTGTTGTCTCTGAGGAAGGCTCAAAGGGTGAGCCGAAACAAGCGCGTTTAGTAGAATGAAGAAGTTTTACGCTTTATACTACATTATTTGCGCGACGTCTTCTGCACCTGATTCCTAGTGCTCTTATTCTTTCCAATTTTTTTTTTATTTATAAGGAATCTTTGTTAGTTTGATTTGTTATACAGATCAATTATTTATACTTTTTATAAGGAAAATTAATAAATTTATTTTAAAACAATAATGAATGAACATAAATGAAATATATAATAGAAGATAAAAAGAAATAAAAAAAAATATTTACCTACTTTTCCAAAAAAATACCTAAAAACTTCCTAAGAAAATAGTGACAATAAGAAAATCCCTGAAAAAAAAGAGAGAGACACATGATGAGAGAAATAATTGATAATAATCTAAGATGGTAAAAATTTATTAAGGTGCTGGAGATCATCACATACAAATCGTTAAAGAGTACACGAGGCAACAGCAGGAGCTGCAAAAGAAGGATCTTGAGATTACGGAATTAAAGCAAAAAGTGGCGGAGCACATACGAAGGGGCGAGGGTGACTGCGCAATTCAGGAGCAGTTGAGAAAAAAGATGTTGGAGAAAGAAAAGGTGTTAGAGGCTATAATAAGTAAAAGGGATTCGAAGATCGAAAGGCTGAACGGACACCTTACTGCGTTGGAGAATGATAATTTTTCTTATCGTGCGGAATGCGATGCGTTAAAAGTCGAAAATACCGATCTCGTCGATGCGAAAAGTTTACTTTCGGAGGAGAACAACGCGCTGAATGAAGAGCTGAAAGCACAAAGGGACCAGATACGTAAGTTAACTCAACAGATAGACGAATTGAGCCAGACTATCGATATCTTAAAGGAAGAAACGAAAAATGTTGAGTGCATGAAAAAGAAGTTAGTAACTTCATTATTATTTTTATCTTTATCAATACTCGATCCATCATCTTTAAGTCGATTTATCGATCCAACAGATTGATTGATCTGGAAATGAAGAATAACGATCTTACAAATAAGCTTATAGAAGCGAACGAAACTATTTCTAAAAATGCTGAGATCATAACGGAGCTAGAATGTAAGGATGAGAAAAACAGGGTGGCTTTGACTCACGAGAGCATTAAATACGACGAGATGTTGACGCAGAAGCACAGCGATATCGTGAAATTGCGAGACGAGAATCAATCGTTGCATGATCTGTTAAGAAATGCTGAAGTTAAACTCGCTCAGAGTAATGACATAATCTTATTGTTGAGGCAAGAGAGCGACAATGTGGCGGCGATAAATGTCCTGCGGGCGAGTCTGTCGGACTTGGACGTGGATAACGTGGAGAGATTGTTGGAGAAATTGGACTATCTAAAGGGTGAAATAGCGAATTACCGGAGTTCCACCGCAAGCGTCGAAAACAAACTGCAAGCGTTATCGCACGGAAATGAGAAATTGCAGGCAGACACAGAGACAGTAAGAAGTACTAATGATCAGTTGTTGTATCCTCATGAAAACGCAATAAAGTTATCTCTAAAGGACGCGCTATACACGATTCCTAAAAAACTTTGTGAGACACTTCTGCGTCTTCGAAAAGAAATTAAGGAATGTGATAATGAGACCGAAAACGCATCTGAATATTGTCTAAATAAAAAGATTCTCGAAATAAAAGATGAGATAGAAAAGCAACAGATAAAAGTATATGCTGATAAGGTACACGTAAATGAGCTTATTAAATTTCATTGCTCATTAAAATTTTTTAAACTTTTTTTCCAAAATGTTTATTATAAATGTCTCAGTATTGCAATTGGACTAACGCTCCCAGTTTTCCTTAGTCTTGTCAACAAGAGGAGGATACATTAGATCCGGTCGTTGGAGAAGTAGATTGTAATTCTGAAAATACTGTGCACAAGTTAAGAGTCCTCGAAGGACAATACGAGGAAAAATTGAAAGAAATTCAAAAGTTGATGGATGATGTAAAACTTAGAGAGCGGGAAATAAAAAGCCTTCAAGAGTATATTACCCATTTGTTGCAGGAGAAAAATGATTTGCAAACTAAAGTTAAAGTATATAAATTTATAATAATATATAATATTTATAATAATAATAAAATTGGAAATAAGATCGTTTTATATTAGATACATTACTTTAAATACGAAGTGCCGTTACGGTCTAAATGTTAAAATGTTGAATTATTATATATATTCATTTAAATGAATTAATTTCAGAAATTATAATTGCGTTGAAAGTTCAACAACCATATCGGCACGCAAATGATA
>NW_012130084.1:3924219-3930011 GCF_000143395.1 Atta cephalotes
AAGTATTTGAGAGCATTCGATGAGCCTCAGCCGCAGATTTCTTCATATTGAAGCAAAAAATTAAAACCTCCCGCAAATGACGAGAATTTGGCTCGTAAACTGACATTTTTCAATCGAGAATAACTTTATGATGCAGACACAAATCGACTAATGTTTCTATGGGGTTGACAGATGCCCAAGTTTATTGTATGACGTCTATGATCTATTTATTTCGCCCATCACTTACCGCTAAGCCATCTATAGGAAAACGGCGGAAGCAAAATTGTACACCTAATGTGAATATGAGTAATAGAATGATATCAATTATGATATCAATTATTTTATATATATAATACAATAGATATCAATTATATATAGATAGAAGTAGTTTTATTTATTCAAAATTTTCATATATTCCATATATTTATCCATATAATTAGTTTTTTCTTCTAAAAAATAAATAACTAGTTACTGTTGTTTGGAAATTACTAATTCTGAAAAGTAATACATTAAAGTTACAGTTAGTTAAAAAGTAATAAGTCGTTACTTTTCAGTTACTTTTCCATTAATTCTTTTATAACTTTACACATTGCTTTATACATTGCTATTTTAAATATAAGACTTATTCATTTCTAACTTAATATATCTTATTTTATTGATTATAATATATATTATTTTAATATATATTAATATATATTATTTTATTTGATTATACCAAATATTCAATTATCAGGGTTGGGTAAGTTAATGTTTTTTTTTTAACTGAATAAAGTTAAAGTTAATGGCTTTACAAAATTAATAAAGTTAAGTTAAAGTAAAAGTTGAAGAAATAAAAAATTAACTTAACGTAAGTTAAGTCAATATTGAATTAACTTAAGTTAAAAAAAAAGTTAATTTAAAAAAAATTATTTTTTAGATTCTAAAATAATGTCCTAATTTTTCTTAAAATGAGATTAAATAATTACAATATAGATTATTAAATAAATTAAATTTTTAATTTTTTATTCATATGTGATATAAGTATATAACACATAACGATATAACTATATAAGTTATATGATTTTAAAAAACAGCCAGCACATAGAGAAGATACAAGATCAGTGATTACTTTTTAATAAATCTTAAGTCATAAGAAATTGACCAATTACAATCGAATGCAAGAAGAATATTTGACTATAATTGGTCAATTTCTTATGACTTAAGGCTTAAAACACCTATTGTAGATCCGGATTAAGGCATAAGGCATAATCAATCAGAGGGCTGCATTAGCATCTTAAGAAATTACTTAAGAGATCTTAAAATATGAATAGATTACGAATATACGCCCTTAGTTTTATTATTTTTCTAAAATATTTAAAAGAGATAAAACATTTTTTAACTTAAAAAAAAATTAAAAAGTTAATATTTAAAAGTAACTTAGTTAAGTTAAAATTTAATACATTTAAAGTTAACTAAGCTAAGTTAAAAGTTATTAACTTTTTAACTTTTTTTTTTAACTTTTAACTAGTTATTACCCAACCCTGTCGATTATATACTATATTATATAGATATAATAAATTATAGGTATTTAATATATACACATTTAAATGTTAATATATACACTTAAAATGACAATTATAAAATGCGTTTACATACTGAAAAGATCCTAGCTTAATTCTTAATACAGATATTTACACACGCAATGATTTAGAGGTAAAGATATAATCCAATCACAAGAAATAATCATTGATTGTTCACTGAACGTTCCATTAGGCGACTATGTGTTGACGTTGTGTGCATATAGTTTAATATAAAGTAATTATAAATATAATTATTAAATTAGTTATTAGAACAATTACAGTTACCATAAAATATAACTAATTGTAAATTGAGTTATGGCTATAGATGGAAAAAATTGAAGTTAAATTACAGTTACTGAAAAAAAGTAAACTAATTGTTACTTCGTTAACAAGTAATGAGTTACTTCTTGACTAACTTTGCTTGACTTATTTACTGTAAACAAGTATAATCGCTTAACTGCTCTGATACAGTCTAATATGCTGCCTTTGAAATATAATTATACTAAAAAAAAGAGAGCTATATGACCAATGCTTTTACTAAGAAATGTATTAAATAATGTAGTTATGGTCATAGAATGAGAATGAATGTGAAATTGAAAAAATTCGTAATCATAATCACAAATATATTTATTCAAATCAAATAAAAAGATGTACTTTTTGTATTAGGTTATTAGTAGATTTAAGATTCTTATTAATATCAGATTATGTATATTAATACTCTTACAAAGATATCTAACAATTATTTGTTTAATATATGGTATTGCTACTTTGGTTCTGTTTACGATTGCGTTTTGAGATCGAAAAAGATTTGCGCGATTTGCAGAATCAGATAAATTCAGACATAAATATTTAAGTATAGATTTGCTTCGACCGAAAAATAGGATTTTTCTTATTTAATCAAATATTTATTTTTATCCGTTTATTTCAAATTGTAATCGAATAAAAAGTATTTATAAATACAAGAAATATTCCAATTATAATTACATACTTATATTCAATTCATTTATATACTTATATTCATTCATTTTGAGTATTAGATATATTTATCGAATGCTAGATAGAAGTTCTTCGAATTACATTTTATCAAATTTAATTCAATTGTATCATTTGAAAGCTACATTCGAGACTGAAGTTACAAATTAATATCAACATATTTCTCAAAATTAGTGTACACATCCGCAAAACTATCTGCTACCTGTTGATAAAACTGAAATGTAGCTTTTACATAATGTAATAAACTAACGACGAGTAGCTATATTATAATTTGCGATCTGGGATTCATCAAAATTACTTCTATGTAAACAGACAGAAGTAATTTTGACGATTGCTTCTAGAATGAACTACAAACTATACCGGATATTGTGATATTCTATAACTCCCCATCTATTTCATAACTGTCTCCTTTTCTTTAATTATGATTAATAACACTATGTTACAAGGTTTTTATTTATTTCTCAACATCTAAATGGTGACTTTTATATATTTTTAGCTACTGAAAGGAATATAAAGAAACGTTTCCATTACCCATAGATTTTGAAAAATCAAGAATGTTATTTTTTACAAAACTCTGCAAATTTAAACAATTTCAAACTTTTTTTTTTACTTTACGTAGTAAGAATTATTATTTAGATAACGAGAAACAAGAATTTTGTGAATTATAATGATTTTTTACATTATATATAAAACTTTCCAATAAATCTTATTATTTTAATATGTCACTTAAAATTATATAATAATAAAAAGAATTTTATCATCACATTTATATCATTACACATATTATAAAAAATTTTCACATATTATAAAAAAAATTTAAATTTTTTGTAGTTAATATTATTGATATCACTTTATTAGATAAGAAATTCAAAGCAGAGTCTGAAAATTAAAGGTGATAAAGTTTTTTGAGAACATATCCTTTTTCAATATAAAAAGTCCTACAAAAAACATTTATTGAAAAACAAAAAGTTGATTAATATTATATATTTCACTATAATTTTTAACAATTTAAAAAAAATTTTAATTTCAAGTTATTTAATTTTAAATAATCTAATTTTTCAATTTAACAGCGGCAAGTAGAAGAATATCAGAACAAATTGACGTTACTGAAGAAAAAGTATGACAGCAGTTTAATTGCTTTTCATAAAAGGCACAATGAAAATGTTGAAAGATTACAAGCAAGATTCGACGATATTTTGAAAATCGAAAAGAGTTCATTTGACGCAGAGAGTTGGTTGCAAGTATGTGAGGAAATCGATTAATAAGTAACTTTTTACATGAATTCGTTATTGATTATTCTTTCTAGTCGTTGAATTTGAAAGAACTGTCGGAGCTGCATAATCGAATCAATATTTTGAGTTCCCACGCGGCCGAGAGTACTGAATCGAATATCGCACATGTCGAAATCAAAAAGGATCACGATAGCTGTCGGAATTCTCAAGAGCACAGGTTTTATAATAAATTCACCTTGTGTAAGCAGTACACGAGAGAGGATGAATCATCTTTAAGTAAAAAAATAAATAAAGATAAGTTCCGCTCCAAAATTCTCGATGCTGAAAATAATGAGAAAGTTGCCATAATGGAATTATATTCCCAGGATCTAAGGCTTAAACAGGAACACAAGTAATTTATACTTTGTATACATTTATTATAATTGTTAATTTTGAAACGAGTGTTTTAATCTCGTATATTCTTGTCGTGATAACGACTCAGTTTTCACGAGGATGAAAAGAGACAAACAGAAAATATGGGATTGCCTAAGTCTAGAAGAGACAGAACTGTGAGTATGCAATTTTTTAATCTCCTTTATGTTGTTACATTAAAACATAAATGGTAATAATACATTACAGCTCGATTGGCAGAGAGAGAAGTTTATTTATCAATGTAGCATACATCACAAATTAAGTAACACTCGTTGATATGTGCAGCGATATTTTATGATGCAGAGAGATCTCCAGCGCGAAAAGGGATATAAGAGGTCAGATTTCATCACCTTTATGTAATATCGTATTCCGCAATTTCGCACATTAAGATTGGCGATGTATATTTTATAAACCCGAGAGATAGAGAATATTATTTTTTTACTTGTCTTTTATTCTTAGTATACATACAATTTTTTATGAAGTTTTTCTCTCCTATGCACTGTTATTATTTGTCTAAACAAAGTTGTACTCCTGTTATTTCATTCGTAAAAAAAACATGTACTTAAAATGGACTTTGTAATAAATGCATAAATTACATAAAAAAATGGATCTCTGTATATGTAAATTTTTACTAATTGCCAATAACATGTATGAAAAATATTCAAACTCAACTTCTCTAGTTCTAATTTGCTGAGTAAAAATCAAATAGAAATAATGTTGATTAAATATTCAATATAGTGAATGCAGAAAATAGAGTAATATGGGCTCTCATTTTATATATTGCAACTTTTTATTTTTTTATAAGTATACTTAACAAATAACCGTACAAGTAAACAATACCGAAAACAATACTTTATTAATACGCTTGAAAGATTAAAATAACTTATAAAAATATTGTTTAAATAAAAAGAAACATAATAATGTAATTACTTGAATGTGAGGTAAAAAATGAGTATTTTCCTTTTATTTTTTATTTTGATTTCTTTAGTCTATTTAAACTTTCCACGAAATTTAAGCATTTCCTTGAATTCATAAAAATTCTGAATATGTTGAGATACTATTAGATTTAGAAATTTCTTTTCATGAATATTTCTCCTAGCAATACTTTTGCATTGGTTATTGCATGGTTTTGCATTGGTTTCTATTCTCGTGAACATTTATCACAATCTTTTACCGAACACTTTTCCTGCTATCTCTACTTCTTAAAATTATTTTTGAAATGGTAACTGATGAATACAAAGATTTTTAAAAACGAAAATAATGCTGTAACAAATAAAATATACCTTAATTATAAATAAAAATGGAAAATAATGTATTATTTGAAAGCATAAAAAGTATTCGTACAATTGAGAAATTTAGCTTCTAAGATCATATAAACACGGTTATTTTTGTGAAGTTCTTTTGTTTATATTGGAACAGGTACATAAGAAAGTATTCATTGTTAATAAATTTGCTAATTAATGTTTATTTTCAAAAGCTTTTTTAAAATTTTCTCTGTACGAATATTTTTTTCACTATGCGTGCGCGCGTCTCTCTCTCTCTCTCTCTCTCTCTTTCTCTCTGTGTTGTTTTGTGTGTGTGTTTTGTGTGTGTGTTGTTTGTGTGCGTGCGTGTGTGT
>NW_012130084.1:3941648-3948589 GCF_000143395.1 Atta cephalotes
CCGTCCGTCTGGCGAGACTTCTGTCAAGCGCTCTTTGTAAATAGAACGAACTAAATTGTTGAAAGTTTTCCACCATTTTGCAATTTTCGCAATAGTTAACGAAGATATTAATTATTAAAAATTGCTGAATATTGGTTTTTAATAATTTTTACTGAAATACTATAATTTCAGAATCTTTAATATCTTCTAGTATTTTCTCATGTTAATAAAAATAAGAAAATGCAGCATTAAAAAGTTGATAAAAAATTTTGAAAAAATTCTGAAAAAATTCTCAGAACTTTATGAGAAAAAAATAAGTAATTTTTGTCTTTTGCTGTTTTTCTTAAAGTAATAATATTTGAGTAAAAAATTATTGAAGATCAATATTCGAGAATTTTTAGTAACTAATATCTCGTTAACCATTACGAAAATTGTAAAATGGTAGAGGATTTTTTGACTCAGTTTAATTCGATCTATCTATCAAAGAGCACTTGGCAGAAGTCTCATCAGACACACCCTGTATATATAATTTAATCAGGTCTAATAAGTACTTTACATTTCAATTTTTTTTTTATTATGCATTGTTATATCTTTATACATTTTGTTTTATTATACATTGACAAATTTTATTGTTTATTATATGTATTTTATTGTATTTTTTATTATATATTATGTATTTGTATTATGTATTTAACTAACAATGTTTAAAGATATAGGAACAATAATTTTGACTTATTAAGATGGTTTTATATAATATTCGACTTCATTATATTCACTTGTTTATATTTTTAAAATATTGTGTTAATGATAATCAAAATCAGCACAAATATAAACAAATTTTTCGCAATAATTTACATATTTATGTAAATAAATGAAAATTTGAAATATAACAGAATATTGCGATATGGGGTCTAAAAATAGACAAAAATTTCAAGCTTCTAATTACGTTTTTAAAAATCATTCTAGGGTAATTTTTCACAAAATTATACGACTTTAATTTTTACGTTTCCTCAAGAATTTTTGAAAATTATTAAAAATATCAATCGCTCGATTTTAAAGAAAAAAATCTTTAACATGTTTTTCCTCTCAAAGTATGAAATATATGCCGTAATACTCTGTAAGCAATTTTTTTTTAAACAGTTCTACTCATAGCTAATTTTAAAAGACAAAAACATATGCATGTAACATATTATTTAATCCATTCGAATTGTTAAAAATCGTAGAATAAATGAAACTACTTTCATTAAAAAGATGAAGATTTCAGTTTTTCAACGCATCTTGGTCCATTTCTGTATGATAATTCGTTCGTAAAAGTTATGATATTTTTGATATGCGTGTATAACATTCCATTTCGCTTTGTTTCTTGAAGGCGTGCTTGCAACTTCACTGCGCACATCTTGCATAATTTCTTACGTGAAAAATTTTGTTCGACAAAAATTTACACAGTCTTTTTTATGTAAAATTTTTCGCTCTTTAATTTTCCTCTCTTATATTTTTTTTATAAAATTGATATTTATCGAGATATTTGTAAAAAATTTGCGCCCTATTTGTTTAATTATTTTTCTTAACGACTACTGTATAATGGTAAATTTTTTTTCCTTCAATCTTATGCAAAAATAAAGGTTTGTATTCAATCTTATGCAAAAATTCAACTTGAATTTTCCGGGGTCAAATTCTATAATGACTGTACTGACATAAGTATTACTTATAAAATGCAAAGAAAGATAGAACATTTGCATCGATTTATGTCATTAATGAAAGACACTTATTTCTTGTCTACACAGTTGGATAATTTATGTTCAATTTTACACATGTCACGTGTCTCAAATGATCTTTTTTGTGTTAAATTCAATATAATACGAATATGTTAGAAAATAACATAAATATTGTATATGTAGAATTTAATACAAAAAATGTAACACTGACACAATTTGTAAACGGTGGAAACATGTTTTTTCAATAGATTTAACATTTATAATATGTTAAATTAATACATTCATTTTATTCATTATCGTTGAAATTACATTGTAGAATACATTATTTTTATTTATTCACTTATGAATAATGCTATTTTAACGCTAAGAAACGTGGAATATTATTTTAATATAAAATATTTAAATTATAAATTATATTATATTAAATTAGCACTTGGATACATCAAAAATTTTACATAAAGGAACAAGTATGAATTTTAACATAAATATAAAATGCTTTTTATTGTGTAATATTAAAATAATTCTCCGTTTGTTTAATATAATAGTACTTCAAATTTGAGGAGATTAACAAAGTATGATAAATGTAAGATTAGAAACAATTTAGGACTTTTGATTAATTCTTTAAATTAAAGATCATTATTATATTTATTTTGAACGTATCATGTTATTAAATAAAATAAAACATTGAAAAGGAGACATTAATTACGAATTCATACATTTTTATGAAATTTTCTGATTTCGTGATCAATATTATTACATAACGTTTAATATTCGAATATGCATCAATATTAAATGAAATTGAAATATGACAAATAAACGCACTTCATAAAATTCGCATTTTAGGAATTTATTTAGAATTTATGTTTTCAAGAGATGCATTAACCATCATTTAATCGACAACCACAAAGTTTAATTACAACATGTGTAATGAAATCTATGAATAAAATCGCACAGATTTTCCAGTGACTTCTGTTTCAACAAACAAATAGTGTATTTTATTGCGGGTTTATATATTAAATATACAAGCGCGAACATCAAAGATATCAAAGATGTTCGTACTCCCCGTTCTCGGAACTACAATATTTGTGTTGGAAAGTTTGCCTTCTCTCGTCAAAATTTACGATAGTGCTCGTTTTATATAAATCCATTGTTTGCCGGAAAATTTTCCATGCTATACTGAGATTAGATTTTCCATTCCATGCAAGGATATAAATACAAATAATAATCGCGGTCTCGATTGCGCGCTCTTATCCTTTTATTCCATTTTTCACACGCGGTGCACGTATAGCGGCGTACTCGTATATGTGCTGATATATACATAGGTGCGGATTATGCGATTTCCCCATTCATCGACGCGACACGACACGATGGAACGAAACTTGCAGCTCGATTTCTCCGAATGGAACAAAGTTCCTCAAATGTCACGTATCTTTGCGCTAAAGTTAAACACTGCACGATCTCGACAAACGGAACGAGGAACGACCGCTGTAACTGCGCGAGTTGCGAACGCGGCGCAGGCGGCAGCTCGGAACTCGCGTCGATCGAGCGAGCTTGCAAAGCTCTGTAGTTAAACCAAAGTTGCATTTGCACGGAACTGAACTAGAAATCATATCGGAGATTGAAATCTAGTCTCGAAAGTAGCTCTCTGATTGCACGCGCGACGGACGTGGACGCCATTTGCGGTCGCCCAAGTGTCCGATTAAACTCCTATTCGGTTGTGATCGATCGCGTCGATCGCGCGCAATTTTTTAATTGCGAATTGTTTCCTCCGCGCAATTTTATGAGTTTGTTTCTCAACCAAACGCTTTTTTTAATCACAAAGGCTTTATAACTTATCGGATGTCGATTCATTGTAATAAACGGTAAGATCTGCCGTTGTTTGTTATCGTGGATTGCACTCGGCGGATTATTAATATTTACGTTGATGCGATGCGGCAAACAAGATTCGCCGATACTTTGAGCGCTACTATTGGAACGGTTACATAGCGAAATAATTTAATGCATGATTGTGATGCAGCGCATTGTTGTGCCATGTGAAATATATAGATACATCCAGTATATGATTTTGCAATTCGGATAATTTTGCGTTTGTATACATCACGTCACGCTGATTTGCGCAGGTAGATCTCTGTTCGCGTAATTAATGCATTCTCAGAAAAGCAACGATGTAAAACATAAAGTAGACGCGTTTCAACGCGAAATTTCACTGCCAAATTCATTACAAAGAGTGACGATTAATTGAGATAATTTAGATAATTTAATTATGTGCATGTCGTAATATTTTAGATAACAATCCTGATATTAAATTTTCATGAAAATTTACAAACAGATTTTTTTCCTCTAGAAACGAATTGTTCTCTGTACAAATTTCATTTCGCAAACATATCCAGAAAATTCGCGGGATGACATATTGAATTTTTTTGTAAACGTTAAAATCTGAACAGCTACATGAAAAAAAGTTTTACTGAATTATCTAAAAGCTTAGCTAGATACAAAATTGATAATAATTTTGTTGAACCAGCAAAATAATTATATAGGATGCTCAAGCTAGTTGCTATAGAATGTCAAAATTTTTTACACATACAACGTTGTTCATTTCTTTACAAAAATCTAATATTGACTAATTTATTACTAAAAGATCGTAATTATTAATACTTATTTAAAGTATTAAAATATTATTTAAGTATTATTTGAAGTATTAAAAATTGTTATTAGAATTTTTAGTCAGTGCTCCAAATAAATAATTAATTCCTGTTTTTCAATGTATAATAAATTGGCCAATATTAGATTTCTAAGGAATATACTTGAATAGGTATATATTAATTCTTACATAATTATTTTAATGATCTAATAAAGTTATTTTTTAGTTGATATCTAGTTAAAGTTTTAAATTGGTATTTAACCTAATTTTTTGACACTTTAACAAAACCATTTTTTTTTCGTGTATGCATTTAATTGCTTTCTTTACAAGATTTATGTGTCTGTGTATGTTGCAGTGAGAGTAAATGATTCCCAACTGGTCATGCTCTCAGAGAAAGCACATTATGATCATTTGCTGTCAGGATATTTGTACAAAAGGACAGCTGACTCCACCAAGTGGCAACAACGATGGTTCGTCCTCTATCAGGTCAGTGAATTTTGTGTTGATGAATTGTCGCTTATTATATATATACATTTGTACCGAGCAGGGCGAGATTTAATTTATGATGATCCAATTTGTGAGAGTCTTACGTCTGAATCTGAATTTAAATGTGAATCTACCTTTTCATTATTCTGAAATCTGGAATACACAGTTTCTTCCTTGAAAGTCTAGAAAATCAAACTTTGCGATTAGCATTACTTCGCAACGACACACAGTTAGTAATTTTCCGAGATTAATCGCCGAGACTCTTCGCCGAGATTCTTCGCAAGAAGTTTACTCACCGCGGAAAGTTATAGCAAAGTTATCATCCAGCCTATAGTCAGCATCATTTTTAATAAAACGACGTCATACTTTAATGTAAAATTTTCAACTATTAATATAGAGGTTGAATTAAAATAACGACAATATCTAAGTTTGCGTAAACTTGTACGGCATAAGACTTCATCGTTGATTCGCGGAAACTTCTTCGCTCACAGGGATGTTGTCTACTCGTGGCCTAACAAACTTTGGGAATGAAACCTCATTAAGACTTATGGCAGGTTAGCCAACTCGCTGATACAATTAAGGGAAAAACTTTCGATAGTTCGCGACAGATACTTGATGCTCGGGAGCATCTATGCCAAGAATTCAGTCGCGCGCGCTTCTTTCTCTCCTCTCTCCGTTCTAATATTACGCGATAAACTAGTGGCTTTAAACTAGCAGTAAATCTTCTCGTTATATGCTTTCATGATTATGAAGCTGCTCAATTACGGTACATAAAACTTGTAATTATTCTATTAAAAGTCGTGTTATCTCTTAGAAAAAAGAATTGATTAGTGTTCAATAAACTAATTAGCTCTATCAATAATTGATGATACTGCATTAATAATTAATAAAATACATCAGTTAGTGTATAGTTAAACAGTTTGTTTGGGGATCGTATCGCAAATGAGTTTCAACTTTTTAAACAAAAAAGTTTGTCATTTTGTTGTTTAACTAATTTTAGTTTTTAAAGATAAACAATCTACCAAGTGAGATTTATCACTTTATCTATTCGAGTTCGAAACAGCTCACTGGAAAGCAATAAGTAGATTTAAATAAATATTTAATACGAGAAATATTGCCTTTTTTTCGTTTTGATGGGATCAAATAAATACGGAGCAGGCACAATTCCGCTTCTTTTTACTTGAGCAGGATCTCAACTAAGGTAATAAAGGAATATCTTTTTATGATAATTCACTGTGAATTATTTAGGCATTGAAAAGATCTAGCTTTGACCGTTATAAGCTTGAATATATTTATACTTAGTATTTAATTTCATGTCGGTCTTAATAAAATCTTATTATTGTTTATACATGCTGTTTGCAAGAAGCGTTATTGTTCTTATTTCGAAGAATATTACTAAGGCCTCGGTGGTCTAATGGTTTAGAACATTCGTACGGAATACAAAAGATCCGGGTTCAAGTCTCGATCGAGGTAATATTTTTCGCAATAAATTTATTTAAGGTTTTGAGCATATTAACACCCTTATAATGATATTGGATATAATGAAGATTGAGAATTTGCTTGTCACTTTAATTTAACTTGCAATATTATTGCAGTAATTTAATTGCGTTTGATAAAGTTCGGAAAAATTTCGGCGCGTAGTTTGAATAATACTACAAAAATATGATATATATGCATATACATATATAGGATATAGATAATTCACTGTGAATTATTTAAGCATTGAAAAGATCTAACTTTGACCGTTATAAGCTTGAATATACTTATACTTAGTATTTAATTTTGTGTTGGTTTTAATAAAATTTTATTATTGAATATTTTTTTGTTTGCGAAAATTTCGTTAAGCAAACAGAGATATCATCACGCACAGTAGAATCTCGCTTCGCTCGTTGTGGATCAAAATTTCCGATAATAGAGTGTCTTCAAAACATTTCAAGTCATTGGATAATAGAAGTAACTTGCGTGTATTTAGCTTAATAAATTTATCTTTTAAATCTATGAAGATCAGATACTTTAGCGCTGTAACATGCAAGAGTACTTCTGAACAGCGCGAGTTCAAAACTAGTAAAAGGAATCGGATGTTCTCTCTCTCTCTCTCTCTCTCTCTCTCTCTCTCATAC
>NW_012130084.1:3948609-3955028 GCF_000143395.1 Atta cephalotes
ACGTACGTACGTACGTACGTACGTACGTACGTACGTAACGTACGTACGTACGTACGTACGTACGTACGTACGTACGTACTACGTAACGTACGTACGTCTCTCTCTCTCTCTCTCTCTCTCTCTCTCTCTCTCTCTCTCTCTCTTCTCTCTCTCTCTCTCTCTCTCTCTCTTTGCGCGACAAATTGTGTACATGCATTTTCCGAAATAACTTCATCTAAGGTTTGTCTCCAAGATTTCTTCTCTTTCCCTTTTCTTACTTTGAGAAGTAAGTTTGTTTCATATATTGTTATACATAAATGTTGTCATTGCAAATTGCACTATACCGGCAATCGTGCAGCATCCTATTTTGTAATTCACATATAGAAAAAAACAATTCAAACAATTCAAAACTTCACTGATTTAACAAATTTACAACCGTAATATACGGACAGTTAATTTTCTATGTTAAAGTAATAGCAAAGTATAGCTGAATAAAATTAGCGATTATAATTTATAAATAGTCATATTTGTTGTGTAATAATAGCTCAAAGAGCGATCGAAAAAAGATGTTTTTTTCGTCCGTTTTTCCGGGCTTTCAATTTTTGGACTGAACTGTGTGCCAAATAATATCGTTTATGCGAAAATCCATTTTTTATATTTAAAACAAATTGCTTTACAAAATCATTATAATAAGTGTAATGTTCAGTTGACCTTGCCTTCATCGGCTGGATCGAGAGTGGCACATTTGTACACAGTTCAATTGCACACACCACTCACATTGGCTTCTAGCGAATTTTAACTGATTTTTATCAATAAGATTATATTATTTTAAATTAGTCAATTAGCGATGTAAGCAATTGATATATACCTAGCTGGATTAATCTTCTTAAAATATGAGATCTCGCAGAGCTATGATAATTTGATAATGGACTTTGATTCCATCCTTCTCAGTTCTGATAATAATTATCACTTCAATTTCAAACTTTTCTGTGTCTCAATATAAAATTTGACACATAATTTAGTTCCAAAATCGAGGATTTAAAAAAATGAGCGATTTTTTTCTTTACTCTTTGTTAATAAAACAAGATAATTTTTCTATGAAAATCAATCCAATATATAAATCTAAATTTTTAACAAAAACATGTTAGCTACTTTTACTGCTGTAATAAGAAAAACTTATTACATTAGCAATTTTTGTTATAACAAAGAATTAGTTGAATTAGCATACAGAAATAATTTCTTTATACAATCATCAAATCTTCTCAGTTATAGATGTTGAACTTTCGCAGCAAGTTATAGCTATGCTGAACTATCCAATCAATTTTTGTTCGTGTAGTTAACAATTTTTTGTTTACAAGTATGAGTCAAAATTGACCTAAAATTCATGCAATTAAGTATATTATGGACGATTAAAACTTTATTTGTTTGTCAATACTATTACACTACTATTTAAACCGCTAATTACAACATTTCTAGATGCTTGTCGATACTGTCAGATCGACAAAAGCAAAATTGTTCAGAAATTATATCATGTATCAGCAATGTGAATTTTATCCTGCGGATTAACCGGAATATAATTGGCTTTATGAAATGAGTGCATATATAATTGCAATATTCATTCCGCAAAATCTTGTGTCGACAGTACACGCGTACGTTGTATAATTTGATTCAACGTTAACCTGGACGTTTATTATTTTTTAATAACGCAGCTGGTAAATTTGTGCAATATTTTAATACGCGTAGACCCAAGGTAAGCACGATTTCTGCTCTCTATCCGGTTTGCTTCGTATAAACGTGTATTACAAGCTATTTTTGTAATAAAAGATAAAAACAAATTTGGATTTAATATATTTAACACATACGATTATATAAGATAATTGAAATGTGCGAAGTATGTATTTTATGTTATATGCACATGATCTTAAATAAGTTAAGCTTTAATTACCGTATTCTCCCCGAATACCTCGTTAAAATTTCTTGCTATGCAAGTATGGAGGATGGCTTCGTATAATGCTTTATGCCGAGTTTGAGTAAGGCAGTCTCAGTAGAAATGGTCTGGATGTGGTCAGAAATTCCGGCTAGCGCGAGGAAATATTATACAAGGCAAAGAGGTTTCAGTGGAAACTTAAATTACATAATATTGAGACTTAGGTTGACTTAAATTAAATATTTTCTAGATATGCGTGGATTGTTATTGCAATTAATTTATTTCATTTCAAAACTTAAAATATAATGAAACGTTTAAGTATTTAAATACGAAATATTAAATATATATGTATATGTATATATATTGTATATATCACATCTGATACTAAAAATATAAAAATTTTATAGATTGTTCTGTTATGATATCTATGTAAAATTTGGGCACAATTTTCTTATTTTTATTGGTTCAAAAACTATTCAATTTTTTATTTATTTTGATTTCTTATATAAAATCGCGTTTTATAATAGAGGAAAGTCACTGAGATCGACATATCATTTGTTTTTGAACAATATTTCTACAACAAACAAAAACTAAAAATGAAATTTTAAAAACATAAATACTAGAAAGTACGTGTTTTCCATCAGATAGTTTTTATAATATTTTTTGCAATAAAGTTAATTTTTTTGTAGAATAATAAAAAATAAGCATTTGATAAATGAGCTCCAAAATTGATATAGTAGGTATAATAAAGCACATATTTTTATTCTTTTTCTTTTACAGAAGTCATCCATATCCACACAAATATCTACAAGTGAATGTATATAAGATTTTCTAAAATCTTTTCAATTCAATATAAAAAGTTTTTTGTTGATTTATATGTATTATACTTTTTGCTGTTTTATAAGACAAACATGTAATGTAATACTTTTCTTTTGTGAGTTAATTTTCCGTAAATACACAATTACTTTCAATTCCGATAGAACTATTTGACGCAAGATTATTAAGATTAGGTTAGCTTCTAGTCTGTTTTATAGGCAGATTTTATGCTGCATCCCCAAACAAATGTTTTATATATAATTATATAAAATTATATACAATTGTATGTAATAGATATATTTTATATATAATTGTATATAATATATATATATATATTTATATATAATTATATATAATTTATATATAATTATATATAAAATTATATATAAAATTATTATATAATTATATATACAATTTTATATAAAATTATATATAATTATATATAATTATATATATATATAATTATATATAATTGTATATAAAATATGTCCATTTATATACAATTACACAAAATTATAATTTTATATAATTTTTTATAATTATATGTAAAATATTTTTTCCGAGTTCCTATTTCACATTTAAAATACACATATTATAAAAATAAAATGAAGAAGGAAAAAATCTAAATAAAACTGATTTAGGAAATTATAAACATGTAAAACAATATTATTAATAATAATATTATTAATGATGTAGCTACTATTATTTAACATGTTGAATGCCATGAGGCACCGATGACCAGCGATGTCAAGATTAATATTATAGACACGTAATTCGAATAAATGTCAATATTTCTAAATCTTTCAATATTATAATACTATCGTTATTACAATCGTGTGAAAAAATTAACGCAGTATAGAACATATAAAAATAGTTGGCAAATCATGTAATATCAGTAGCATTCAACGTGCTAAAGCATGCAATTTGTAAAAGAAAACCGTAAGATTTAATTTTCGCATTTGTAGAATTCATTTTTAACTGATTTTGTACAAAAACAAGTCATCAAATATGAAAAGTATAAGTTTTTATTTCTTTAATTATCTAATCATCTCAAATAGCACAGCAGCACTTGTAAAGCAATAAAAAAGCGATTATATGCGCTTTATTAATATTTTGTAAGCGCTGTGTGCTACTTGGAATGTTTTTATCAGTATTAATAAAATGCAATATATAATTAGTTTTTCTATGAAATAAAGGTGTATTTTTAGGAAATCTATGTCAGTATCGGCGATTTTTCTTTTATTACTTTGTAAAGAACCTCTTAATAGTTCTTGGAAATGGAAATAGGATCCCGGTCAAAATGGCTGAAATTTTGACATGGTCTAGATTTTGACTCACTGATCAAAAGTCTCAATGGTTACCAGATCGAATAATCAATAGTTTTGAAGTTATTGCGACTCAAACAAAAAATATAAAATTTACCTTCATCATCAGGTGAATATGATGTGATGTTAGCAGGACTAGGTAAAAGGTCTTTTAAATTCGATTTAAAATATTAATTGTAAAATATAATAATTTAAAAAAGTGTATTTAAAATGCAAAATGCAAAGAAGGTTTTTCGAATCCATTTTAAATGTAAAATAGATAAAAAAGTATTTTAAATGGTTTTCGAATGCAAAATGATTTTTTTTTGCCCTAGCAGAAAAAAAATTTTTACGAAAAAGTACAGAAAAATTATATAGATTGAGACAAGATTTATAAATTCTTAATTTTTTGTTGATATTTATAGTGGGACATACAGAGTGAGAAAGAACTTTGTCTCAGAAATAGTTTTTCTCAAATTTTCTCTAGAATTGGCGTATTTTTATTAATCTTAATAAAAAATGAATAATAAAGCTGGAACATTCATTTTTTATTAGATTCGATATTTATGGACCATCTGGAATTAATTTTCTCTTTACAGTTGATTTGCAGTTTATATAAATATTCATAAAAATCTTTGATCAATTATGGGACTTGATTCTTTTTATGCGCCAATGATTCTAGGGAAAATTTTTGAAAACAGAAAAATCATTTATCTATTTTCTAAATGGTTAAATAATAGACATGATTCTATTTCAAATGTAAAATAAAAATGGTTTTCCAAAACCATTTAAAAAATGCAAAATGCAAAATGTAATTTCTATTTCAAATACATATTTAAGTCAGAATTATTTTAAACATTACTCAGCCCTGGTTAAAAATAATTATTAGGGCCCGGATTTTGGTGTGTTTATCATCGGCCAAATTGTCCTCTCGTCTTCATGTATGTGTGTATATTCATGTGTGAATGTGTGAGTGCGTGTACATAAAAATATAAGTAAATGAATGAAGATTTTTAAGAGGATAAAACACATTAAATTAAATCTCACGTGCCTAACAGTACGTCATACCGCCTGATGGAGGTTAAATTTTGAATGTTTCAGTTACCATAACTTCAAAACTATTGATTATTCAGTCTGATGACCATTGAGACTTTTGATCAGTCCAAATCTAAATCATATCAAAATTTCAGCTAATCTAACCGAGACTCCATTTCCATCACAAGAACTGTTGCGGGGTCTTTTGATGAAGAAGTAATATTAAAAATTAAAATAAAATTTTATACATATACTAATCAAACAAAATGTAGTGCAAAAGTTTATTTGTATCCACTTATTCGTTTAAAAATTATTGACTTAAAACTGCAGAAAAATATGTTCATTTTAATTTTTAAACTATAAAATCATTATAAGTCAAATTAATTGTTGTTTCGTTTTTTGCAATTAGTTTCAGTTCGTATTCATTGAATCAGCTGATATCATCAACACTTTTTCGATGATATTGGCTAATATTATCTTAGTTTGTCTCATTGATACTTTCTGATATTGCAAAATAACCAAAATTTTCTTAATAAATATCATTATTTTTCGTATCCGTACATAAGTGTACAAAAATATGACGGATGCTTATTTTTTTACGTTTTCTCCACTGTAAAAGAAAATCGAACTTTATCATAGACTATGACGTCTGTTACAGAATCTGTTATTCTATTACGAGAATGAGGCTTGCTCACGACCCAGTGGTGTCATTCTGCTGGAAGGCTGTTATTGCGATCGACTCATCACCGCCAAAGGCAAAGAGCCAGATAAACAGGTACGCAATGTGTTGCAAGCATGAGTTTTCGGCTAAATATGATCGCACTCGAAGAAAGAATTTTAGCGATCTAAACATTCGTGTTTTATTTCCATTTTTACTTTAATGTAGCTGTAGCACGTTTCTGCTCTATTTTAATATTATGGATATGTAGATAGGAATTGCCTACGAGTTATCGAAATTGCCGAAGTCTATAAAGCGCACCGCGCTATTTTCGAGCTTTTTCTGAAAACGTAAAGTTTCATCAAAGTTTTTTGATATTCTTCAAAAACATGAATAAAAGTCATTCCAATAATACAATTTGTCAAAGAAGAATAAATTTCACGATATACTAATTAATTTTTTCTTCTCTTTTCTTTTCAAACTATAAGATTATTACACTCGAAGAAAAATATAGTAGTGATAATTATAAAGGTGACAATTATATAAGTTTTATATGTAGTTTTATATGTTAGTTAATTCAATTAGTATAATTGAATTAAAACGTATATAATATAATATTATTTGATAAATTATTTGATAGTTATAATAACTATAAATATTTATTCGTATATATATATATATATATATATATATATAATTA
>NW_012130084.1:3958064-3965951 GCF_000143395.1 Atta cephalotes
TATATATATATATATATATATATATATATATATATATATATATATACATATATGTGTATGTATTTATACATAATATGCCATAACGTCAATGTTTTTCATGTTACTGTACGGGCGAAAATATTTCTCCGTAAAATGTTGTTGGATTTGGCACGATTGCAACAACAGGGACTCGAATAAATATACGCGATAAATAAGAGGACTGTAAAAAATACGCATTTCCAATATCGGACATTGCGGTGAACACGAAAATCGAGAGGAATATATGTATATTGCATTTTCGTTTGAACAGCTTATTAACTGCATATTTACCCGGAATTATCTGATCGTTCCGTATAGCCCGGTTGCACAATATTTCCGTTTGTCGATCACGACGACAAATGATTATGCAAATCTCCTGAATTAGCATTATTAGGGTTCGTTTAACAACAGTATTTGAATTATTCTGGCGACGCAATTGCGTTGAACGAGCTTCTCATTTCCAATGCGCTTCTCGAGGTAACGTGGACCGTTTGAGCCATGTTAAGTTACAGGAAAGTTATGAAAATTTAAAGCGCTGGCTAACAAAATGAATAGCTGGCTAATTAAATACGCCGCGCACTGGTAGATATCAAAGCAGCAAGGTAACTGAATCCCTTGAGTTAAAAAATAATATTTTAATATTTTTAACTTTCATGTGCGTTAAATCAATTCATTTCTGTTGAATTTCTTACATTCAAAGGAAACAACATTCATATTAATATTTGCATTTATTAATTAATAAATTAAATTTAAATCAAATTTAATATATTTCTTGAGTTAAATTATAATAATTTAATTCTACTGTTTTAGTTAAATTAACATTGAATAAGAGCATTAACGATCTGTAGAAATGATTATAAGTAATTCAAATTTGGATATAATTTGACATTTTAAATTTGACAGCGTATTACGATTAGTATAAGAATAGATTATCGCACAGTTTATTGTTTTACCTTGTGTGAAAGTATTTGAAGTTTTTTCTTTATAAATTATTTTTCTTTTTGCTAGGAGAAATGGTCAATCATTTGCAAAAGTATTAATTATATTACTATATTAATATACTAATATAATAATATATTAATACATAATATATTAATACATATAAATTAATGCAATAAATACATATTAATATATGGGATGTTTCGCATCAAGCAGCTCATCACATCTACCTCTCTTTCCAAAATTTGACGCAACGGAAAAAAACGTTTAAGACCTCAAAATATTTGCACATTTGTGTACTTTTGAATGAAACATAGTCTTTTGAAAAATTCAATATGGCGGCTCATATAGTGTCTGAAATTCGCAAAATTCACAAATTTTTATAACATTGTCGATTTATTTATGAAAACTTGATGAATCGGCTTGAAAATGATTACTATAAATGATTACGAACCTAGAGATAAAATTATAAAGTTCAACATGGCAGATTTGGAATCATCATATATAATTCGCCATATTGAATTTTTCGAAAGGCCATGTTTCATTCGAAAGTATACAAATGTGCGAATGTTTTGAGACGTTTAAACGTTTTTTTCTGTTCAAATTTTGGAAGGAGAGATGGCCTACTTGATGCGAAACATCCCATATATTAATCAATATATACATATACATATATATTTATATAAATATATACATATTAATACATTTATATAAATTATTGGATTTTTTGTCTCTGACAATATGACGCGAGAGAAGTAACTATTAATTTTAATCATTATTACTAATTTTGACAATCTTGTGAAGAATGATAACAGTGCAAAATATACAGGAAAGATATCTTTTTAAAAAACTTTGTTTTTAGAAAATACACATTAATTAACAGTGGATTAATGAAGAATAAAATAGATTTTACATTTTTGAAATCATATTACTTAAAAAGATAATAGTTAAAATATATTTTATCTTAAATGGACCCATAAAAAGTATTCAGTAGAGAAATTTAGCTTCTGAAGTCAACAATTATTTTCGCGAAGCTTTTAATCATATTAAGAGAGAACATTATATA
The DNA here is from genome assembly GCF_000143395.1 of Atta cephalotes. Classification (NCBI taxonomy): domain Eukaryota; kingdom Metazoa; phylum Arthropoda; class Insecta; order Hymenoptera; family Formicidae; genus Atta; species Atta cephalotes. Next base: position 3,960,088 of record NW_012130084.1, read on the forward strand.
TATATATACTATTAATAAGTTGCTAATTAATTTATTTTACAAATAAAAATTTATTTTACAAATAAAACTTTTTTATAAAAATCTTCTCTATAGGAATATTTTTTGCGATTTCTGTATATAATTATTATATAAGTTTTAAGAATTTCTCGATGGGCACATTACGAAAATTCAAAAATTATATGACATACAAAATTATATTTTAAATCCATATTACTGCGCAGTATTCTCTTGCCTTTTTAATTTTGCTATCGCGACCTTAGGATGCGGACAAATGTGGATCTTCTTTTCTAGGAGAACACATGCTGGAATATTCTATGTCTCTGCCGGAGGCAGCCGCTTTGGATTCCTTGAATTATCGAACATTGTTATTTGTTCAACGAGCGAGACATTTTTCTTTTGTAAAATAACTGTTGTGCTCAAAACCACAAGTCTTATATTTATCTCCTTTATTAATGAATTTCTTGATCAATTTTTAATCAGTTATTCTAATTAATTTATAACACAACAAACAGGAGGAGGTAATCATGTTTTAATTGATTATTCGCTCGCATTAAAGCGCATGGAATTGTCATTCTGATTCACAAGTGTCACTTTTTATTTAAGAATATATCAATAAAATAATAAATAAGTGTATAAAAAATAGTCTACAAAAAATGACTAAAATTGGACATTTATTTACTTTCTATATAAAAATAAATTATATTTATGTAGTAGATGTATATAGATGTGCGTGCACATGTGTGTGAAACAATTAAATCAATATTTATATTTAACAATATCAGTCTTATAGCTTAAATAAAAATTTCTCATTTCATCTTAATTATTTTTGGAAAACATCTATTTGTTGAAATAATTTTCCAAGTTCTGTTTTTAAAAAAATCGCTATCAAATTTTTTATATTACTTTCAAATACATAGCAATGTATGTAGAAAAATCTGTACCCTTAATTATACGCCCTTAATTAATAGACTATCCAATTGTATTCTGAAAATACGAAGAACAGCCGAAATGTGTTTCCTAAATTATTTTTCCATTGCTTAATGTGTGAAATAGCCGAGATGCTTTTCACTTGCTCATGCTCGCATGGAGGTCAAAGATAACGATTCTATATAATATCAACTAGGAGACATTAAATCCGACAATTCTTAATCGAGCATTTGCATTTTCGAGCCTTTACGTTCTTCTGGAGATGCAGAAATATTCCGCTGTCACATATGATCTCTGATTGACACGCAAATAGTATCAGCTATTTTGTTATTTTTGAGTCTCTTTCTCTTTCGCAAGAGCGTCGTGCATCTCTCATTAATATTATACGTACTATTTCTAGAAATATCTCGCCAGTAGCTCCACTAATAAAAGACAACATCGGCTTTTTATATGTATACATCTGTTTTGCATAGCTGCAATGTGTAATGGAGGGATGGAGGGATTGAAAATATTTTAATGAAAATGTTGTAATGAATATTGTTGTAAATAATGAATTATTTATAAATGGAAAATTATAAAATAATAAATAATATTTTGTATTATATGAGAATATAAAACATAAAAATATAAATTACGTTCCTCGAGCTGGTTGATGACTTTCATGTTGAAAGAGATCTGCCGGAAACGCCTCCGCATTTGACATATCTTTGATAGCTGCAATCTGCTTTCATAATCATATGCAGGCTGCATGATTATTATCGACGATGTATGTTCGCTGACGCTTATCCGCTTATACGCTTTGGAAGCGTGGTACAGATAATAGATGTCGGAGAATATCATAGTAACTTCCGCTTCCTACATATGGAATACTGACATTACTGGTTCCTCTAATTGATCGTTTTCTTGCGACAAATTAATAGCAATCTTTTATTGCGTTTTTTGCTTGATATGATTTATTATAATATGTATGCTCAATATTTAATACTATTTATAAATTAAATTACGAGTAAAATATTATGAAGAAATCGATCAAAAATCATAACTTTGAAATTAATTAATTAACAACTAAAATAAATAAAATTCTTTCTTGAATAATAATTTTCAAATGTTAAAAGAAAGCCTATAAAAATCAACGCATTATTATTTATGAATTATTGTATGTATTTATAACAATTAACGAGGGAATAACTATTAGCTGAAATATTGTTCCACAGATTACATGATTTCATCTGATTATAAATAATTTTTTTTACTGTATATAAAATAATTTGATAAAATATACGATTTTATTTAATTAATTTTAATATTATACAATGATTTCTCATGGTTGCGTATATAATTATCGGATTGTATGTAGAGATTTTATATGAATTTTGTAATGATTTTCGAGAACTCTGTGGGATCCCATGATTACATTAAGTGGGGGTTATCCCCTCGACAAAATTAATATATATATATATTAAAACTACAATCGTGTCACAAACAATCTGAATTTCAATCTGAATTTTAGTTTTCTTCAGTGCTCATTATATATATATATATATACATAATGTGTGACAGTTAAGTTAAAAAGCTCCTGAGTTGTCATCATCATATTGAATCATGATGTTAGAAGCGACAAATGACACGTTAAATTTTATTACGTGCCATTTGTTACATAAAAATAATTTGGATAAAGCAAAATAAGAGATTGCTTTAAAACATTTATAAAAATGAACGAAACGGTAAATATCTGTTTTAGATGACACCTCATCGATTTCAATATCTTTCAGATATGTTGTAGGGGAAAGTGTCCTGATTTCTCACAAAAATTAAGTGGGAGACGTCATTGATTTAAAAAATATAAGAAATTAAAGTTTCATAATAAAGTCATAGCATACGACTTTCACCTCCCTCCCCCCCCCCCCTCTCCTGCTTTGGGACACTCGACTTTCATGTTGACTTTTATCACTTTTTACGATTATTTACTGACTGTTAGAAGGGGTATAACTTTCGTTCATTACAATTGTTTTAAAGCGATTTCATTATTTTGTTTTATCCAAATTGTTTTTGGAACAATTTGTCACAAATGGCATGTAATATAAATTAACGTGTTGTTTTTTGCGTTTGACATCACGATTCAATGTAGTTGTGATGACTTATACTTAGGAACTTTAAGATCTGTAAAATCTTCTATTCATGTAGTCAAAAAGAGTCAAATTATTAAAAAAATTAAAGCCGTTATTAGAAAGGTTTATTAGATTAGCTAAAGTTAAATGGTTGGAAAATTGGATCGCAGATAATGAGATAATGACCAGTCTCATGTTGACAGACAGAGAGCTAGTCAGAGTATTTAAGTGAATTAAAGCATATATTTTCTTTTTCCAATAGTATTTATTAGTGTGCTATTGCTTTTTTTTATTAGATTTTTCCTTTGGTATCCAAAGGTATCAATTACTCTACTTGACCCTATATAGAATTCTTCAAAAAAAGCTTGTGGATTCTAATTTGTTACAGAACTCAAAATCGTTGTGCTTTTTGATATCAGAATCCTGGTATAGAGTTTCTCCAACGATCGAGTGTTTGAGAGATAAATTTCTTGAAAGTCGGTACGCGCGTTTATTTAAAATGTTATAATGTCTCTGAGAGATTCTCAATTTACATTGCGGTAGAATCACAATTTCAATCGATGATCGGTAAATTCCGATTTATGTATTATACTATACTCCGAATATACACACATTGAGCATTTTTATTTTTATTATTACACGCGTTGTTTCAATTTCGCAAACTATGTAATTAATTATTTCCCCACCATAATGCGCAGCGACCAAAGTTCGTTAATTAACGTCGCGATATAATTAACATTGGCGCATTAAAGTTAATATTACAGTGCTGATGATAAATACGGGTCGAAAGATAATCGATATCACCATATGAGGAAGCAAATTAAGGATATATTACACATATTTTTAAAATAATTAGATTATGAAAAAATTACAGATTACTCTAAATCGCATTTATGAAAATAATACGAAAAATTTAGTGACGATTTAGAAACTATAATTTAAGAATTATTTCAATAAGAAATAATATTTTTTTATTTGTGTTGCTCTAATAAAAAGTTATAATGGAAATGTCATTATAAAATAATGACAAAAATTTCAATCTTTTTAATACAACTACTTTAAGTATTCAAGGGGATTTATGTAAAACGAGAGTATAACTTTCACTTTTTCCATCCGTTCTGGAATGATTTTATTTCTATTGTACATTTTTTGAATGTCTTTTTCTTCATGGATACTGAAAATTATCACAAAGAAAAATTGGTACTTAAAATACAGAATAAAATCTTTATTCACATCGTTACGAAATTATTATCAGTTATACTTCAATCATTCTAATTTAGATTTGTTAAGCCAATTCTAAAGGATAAAGATTTTAATCTTTATTAGTTTCGGATGATATCGAGAGTCCGAATTCGAGACTGATATGAGCCTTTTTATACCGAGAGTCTCGATGATACCGAAAGTCTCGTCGAGACTCTCGAATTTTATAATGTCAGATACAATTTCTAACGCCTAAGATACAAGTCAAACCCGGTTTCTCATTACCTGGTTAACTTGTGCTTAATCTGATCATTGCGATCACTTCAGCAGAAAATTGATAGAGTTAATTAAACAAGAAACTCAACATTCTTTCAAAAACCAATCAGAAGGAAAAGACTTAATATAATAAAAGTTCCCTTTGATATATTTGCAATTTTGTAATATTACATAATTGTTTTACCCAATGAGCTTCATCACAGATAAAGCCCATTGGATAACATCAAGTTAAGCTTAATTACAAGTTAACTAGATGATAAAAACCGGACTTTAACTATACGAGAATCGAATAGACACTATATTATGTAATAACGAAAGAGAAAAGAAGTTAGAAATCGGAATATTGTATGAATTAAAAAAAAAATGTTTTAAAAATTCTTTGAAATTAGATTTAATAAAAAAAGAAATTATTTCTTAAAGAAACAATAATAAATAACTCATAATCGTTTTATATGCATTTAGTTAAAAAAATTTCATTGAATTTTATGGTGGTACTTAATATCTAAAGTATCTTGGTAATAAAATATCTTAGTAAACTTAAAAACTACGAGTTACTAAATTAGCCTACATTTAATACACATATAAGCATGTACATATACACATAATTATATAAATTTAATTGCATAGACTTATTTGATGTAAGTATCTTATTCATACGTTTCTGCTTTGCTAGAAATGTTTCAGAGATTAAAAATGATCATAACGTCACTCACTAACGTTGAAAAAACATGTTGAAGATAAAGGAAAATGAATAAATAAACATATTCGATAATAAAGAAAAACTTATAAAAATTAGGAAGGACATAACCTTCAGTTAATGGTAGTATATTTATTTTTATTTTATTAATGCGAGTAGACATACAGATTTATACGATACTTACTTCACGCATACTCTTATATCTTATCAGATATTATCATAAAAAAGGGACAGAAAAATTATACAGAAAAAGGAAATAATATAGTACATATATTTTAATAAATATCTTAAAAGCAGAATCTTTGATTTCGCCTTTTCCTTTGCTGAATATTCTTATCCTTTTGAAAAAAAGGTTGGTTGTGATTTTGTAAATTAATTGTTCGAAAATTGTTATTCTATATTTATATAAATCTATATTTACCATATATAAATTTTAATGGAAATAGCTTTTGAATTTACTTGATGAAAATGCAATAGCTTTCTTTAAAAATCATCCGTAATTCATTAAAAAATTGTATGAGATTATATATATATATATATATATATATATATATATAGTCACATACGTATTATTTTAGTTAAATAAAAAATTAAAAGTAAGTTAAATTAAACGTTAAACTAAAACTTAAACTTTAATTAAGTAAGTTACTAAGTTA
>NW_012130084.1:3966813-3972133 GCF_000143395.1 Atta cephalotes
TTAGTTTAAATTTAACTTTTACGTATAGTAAAAAGTAAGACTAATAAGTACTTTACTTTAAAATTAACTACTACTACTTACTAATTAAAATTAAGTATAGAGTATATATATATATATATATATATATATATATATATGCACATCGATATTTTTGATAAAAAAAATTAAGATTAAAATAGTTAACAAAAATTACTTATAAGATTACTATAGTACTTTAATATTCTATCTAGAACTTATCTTTCAGACTACAAGTCAACCAAGAATTTATACATAAAATTATACGTGCCGATGTTTCGTTCAACTACCTATGTTTTCTAATGATGTTTTGGAAAATAATTTTTCCGCTGGAATAGAAGTAGCAGTAATACCAAAAATATCACTTTTGATAAAATAGGATAAGTTGTTCCATTTTTGTTTCGACCAGCTTGGTACTGAACATTCCTTCGACGCTCTTGGCGTCGTATGTTTCAAATTCTTGAATTGGCATATTCATTATTTGTTTTGTGTATAAAGAGTCAATATGTATATCATCGTCTGTTTCAATCATTTCCGTACAATCATTGTTATCATTTTGTTTCTGATTATAATAACTTTTATAGTATTCGAAAAATTGTTCTATAAATTCTGCTTTCGTTTCTTTGCCCCACGAGTTAAATCAAAGTTTCGATTTTATGGATCTAAAATCATTGAAGCACAATAGATCCAATTAGTTTTCGAATAATGCTTGAGCATTTTGTCGCGTCCTGTTTGAAATGCAGTTAGTAAACACGTCGATTTCATTTCTATCGATTTTTCCGTCCTAGTTCAAAAATTTGCTTCTCGAAAGATAGAATCTAAAAGCATATTAAATCCTATGATTACCATTGCATATGGTAATGTTGCATATTTATCATCTTCTAACAAAGTCGTCGGTTTTAAATACCTTAAAATATTTATAAAATCGTTCAAGAAATAACCATTCATTTTCATTAAGTTTTAAACGAGAAAAATTCTCATTATTCTCACAAAGTATATTTAGGGGATTTTTTAAATGCAATCCGGTTTTTATTATATCATGCGTACTGTTCCAACGTATCGTTAGTATTGGGTGATAAATATGTAACATTTGTAGTTAACAATTACGTAATTTATTTTGTCGTTCCGACAAACGTATGCTTTTAAACATTTCTCATAGTTTCGATAAACACGATTCATCATTTATGTCGCCTTCTATTTCTTCATTTTCGGCGTCCTCTATATTGTGTGTCATGTCTCGCAGCTTCATCAATTTCAAAGTACTTGAACTCCTAAATTTAATATGTGAGCAAAACAACGAAAATGTTGTTGTTTTACATTAAAACGAATATCATTTTTTTTCATAAGAACCTATAGTTCTTCCATAATCGTGGTATTCGCAATTGCATTACTACTGTTATTCTCTCACATTATTTTCAATGTGAAAGAATTTTAATGATTTATAAAAAACTGCAGCAATCTTTTCCTGAGTGTGTTTTCCATTAAAAGGGATAAAATCTAATACTATAGACTGTAGTTCCCAATTACTGTCTACGAAATGGGTTGTAATTCCATAAAATGATTTATTTGTCACAGAAGTCCATTCGTCAATAGTAAAAGAAATTTTTTATTCATTTTTCAAAATTTTTTAAAAATTTGTTTCAAGCATTTTTGTAATTTTTCGAACTTGTGCATTGTTTTCGTTCTCATTGAATCCTGTTTTGGCATTATAATTTTATCGTTAAGTTTTTGAAAAAAATACCGCGTAGCGTTATCTTCGAAAAGTTGAAGGGTAAATATTTGATCACATCCAGTCAATCAAATCATCTAATTCTCTTTGAGATAACTGGGTTTGTAATGTTTGTACATTTTTTGTCTGAAAATAAAAAAAGAACTTTAAAGTAAGTATTTTTTTTAAATATAAATTCAATTTATACTAAAATGAAATGAAATTCTTCTGTGTTAAACATAAAATTTAAATGTTTTCCGAATTTATCACTCAAAAAAAAATTATTTTTAAAATAGTCGTAGAAAATCTGACTATTTAATTAATTACCGTTATGATTTGAAAAATGTAAAAAATTTAATAATATTCTGTTGATAATAAAATATTAAAAAAATGATAAGATAATATTTATACATTTTTTTACAATAACGGTACATATTGAGAACAAAAAAATATTCATAAGTGAAAATATAAATTAAAGTTTTTTTAATAACTTTTGATTTATCGAAACTTTGTTCACATACGCGTCAAGAATACTGTGCTGAAATTTTATTTTAAGAAATATATAATACTTTAAAATGACTTTAAAAATATCTTTATATATATGATATCTAAAAAACTAGATATTAATTTTTAGAAAATTAATAACTTCACTTTTTCCGAAAATTTGTTTATATATCTTCTGTAAAAAGATATTTTGGATTAATACATGATTCTTTATTCATTTTATGTATATTTTACGTGAAAAATGTTTCGAATGATTTAGTACAGATTTTTTTGTTTGGCCAATTTGAACAAAAAGAGGATCTACATATAAATATATTTCTAAATATATGTATAAAAATATTTTTTCCAAAATATTCATATTTTCATAAATATTACCTTTTATGAAATCTATCTTAACTTTTGAAAATGCGTACAAATCATATTACAATACGAATATATTATAATACGAACTAAATTATTTAAATTATTTATTTACACACACTTTCTATTAAAATAAATGACTATATTTTTTGTTTTCATTGTACTTATTGAAGAAACAAAAATAAAAACGATATTGCAAGTACATTTTATATAAATATACGAAAATATTTTAAATTATATGAATTACACATAAATATATGAAATAATAAATAGTAAAATAAAAATAAAAAATACTGAAATTCAAAATGTTTAGAATTTTCTGAAATATTGTCTTCCAATAAAGATACATATAAAAATATTATACCTAAATTATGTTTACGCTATCTGTTGAAAGGCTTGATTAAGTATAAGTTGTTTATTTGCCAGTTGTTTTCATTTTAAAAGTATCATTATAAATTTTTGGATGACAGGATAACACATGCTTTCTTAAGCTACTTGTATTACTATCTTTCATTTTTATTAATTTTTGTACGTTCTTTTTTCTTTTACATATTAAACATTCTCCAAATTTCATATTGTCTTTTTGTTTCTTGAATAGGAGAAATAGTTTTTATATATACTCGACTGATTTGACGTCGACGAAGACACAGATTTTGTACTCTCGGTTCTCAATTGGAACCACTGAAACTACTGGAATTACTGGACATTGTTTTAAATGTAATCCTCACTTTCAGAAACTCAATTACGGAGATTATTCTATTGCGAAGGCAACTTCGTCTATCGATTATTTTCAAAGAAGAATTCAGAGTTGGACGCGAAAGACTGATGATATCAAACAGATGACTATAATAGAGTAATTGCCGCGGGCGCTGCGTCTGCTTGTATTTCAGCAGATCGCTACCTAACTTATCTGATTTATCCAAAGTCAATAAGTCAATACGCTGAAAGTGTGTACACTTCGGAAAAGTATATATCGGAAAAGACACATTTTCAATTAAAAATGTGTCACTGCGTGATACATTTTGCTATATTTACATTATACTGCTATATTTATATTATACTGCTATATTTATATTATACTCGAACGAAATATTTTACTATTATGTATTGTAATTATTTTTATAATGTTTCTAAACTATTATAAATAATATACATTGTTATTATTGAAAGAAATTTGATATAAAGATTAGCAAATTAAAAATTTTGCATGTATACAATTACTAAATTTTATATTGATTATTTAATGATAAATAGTCTCAATAACTTTTCTCTAATAATAACATAATCACAAGATGCAATTTAGTCATTAAAAAATCATTAAAAAAATAAAATCATTAAAAAAATATGCTTTAACCCAGATATATTCATTTATTTTTCAAAAAATTTAAATTATTTCTATTATTAGTACACAAATCAATAAAAAAGTTTAAAAATTTAATTAATTCATAAAATAGTGAATAATAGTGAAGTTTAATCACAGAAGAAATTGATCATAGAAGAAATTGAAAAAACGCTTATGATTATCGAAATCGAGAGTCTCGATTCGAGACGGAGATCGAGATGAGATTATCATTATCGAGATCAGGCCGATACCTATATATATATGATAGATGAAAATTTCGAGACCAAATCGAGACCGAGACGAGATTTGAGCTAGTCTCGCCTGATCTCGGCGAGACCGAATCACTAGTCTTTATTTCTACCCATTTTTTCGAGTACAGTATCGTTATTATATGATAATTTTCGATTTCCATAAAGAAAAATACATTAAAAAATATAGAAATAAAACGATTTGATGAACGGTTGCGAAAACGGTTGTTCTATCGTTCTTTTATTGCGATGCAAAGGTTTAGTTGTTTTGTAAATAAATAAAAATATTTCTTTGTTCCAAATCTTTGTAACTAATTGGTAAATCACAATGAAATAATGCAAAAATAATATTTTGAGTACTTAAAGAACTTATACAAAAAATTGAAATTTTTGTAAATATTTTTTAAATTTTAGTTTATAAAAATAACACAAATAACAAATAAAACAAATAAACTATAAAAATAAGTTGTTAAAAATAGAATGATGTGGACATAACTTTTATATAATATGTCCAAACTTTTTAACATACCGCTTGTAGGTAGGTAGAACAGATTAAAGTTAATCGAAAAGTTTCTACCATTTTGCAATTTTTTTTTAGTTATTCAATAAGAAGAATGTCTAAAATTTACGCATAAGATAACTTTAAAATATCTTTAAGAATTCTTTACGAAACATCTTTAAGGAATTTATAAGAATTTCTGAAAGATTTCTGAAATATCTTAAAGTTGTCTTATTTGCTTGTTTGACAATATTTAGAAATTAATATTTCGTTAACTATTACGAAAATTGCAAAGTGATAGATTTTTTAACTCACAATCAGTTTAGCCGCTCTAGCTGTCCACAAGCGCGAACGGTATGTCAAAATGTTTGGGACATTCTGTATGTAGATAGTTTATTTGAAGTATAAATATTAACACATTTATAAAAATGGGTGCAATATATCCTTAAAAAAACATCTTCAAAATTCGGCATTTTGCTTTTAATCATTCTTTTCCATTTTTGCATTCAGTATTTATATATATATATATATATATATATATATATATATATATATACTACGTACTGTAGTATATTATTTAGTTATTAAGTAAGACGACTACCTACTACTTACTTACTTATTATTACACTAACGTAATTAAACTT
>NW_012130084.1:3972153-3986962 GCF_000143395.1 Atta cephalotes
ACTAACTTACTTAACTAACGGTTACGTACTTTACGTTTCGTTTTATACTTATTCTTTCTTTACTTTTTTTTACTATCTAGTATTATATATATATATATATATATATATATATATATATATAGTATTCATACCTGATAGATATTGTATTATAAGAGAGCCTACATTCTTACATTTATATCACATACGAAAATTTATAATAGACGTAAACATAATAAACATATATTTATAATATTTTATGTGATTTTTCAAGAATAAAGTCACAATAGCCATACCGCTTCGTCATTGATATATTTTCATTTTCATGTAAAATCTATACGCAATAAATTAAATTAAATTAAACATATCAGACTACAAAATCGTGAATTTTGTATTCGCGATTTTTTCCTTGTATAATATTCATAAATGCACAGTAGACTCTCTTACAATTCCAAATGTTGGAATAGAAGCTACGTTCGAAGAGAAGGTTAAACAAGCTAGAAGAAACGATTAAGCAATCAAAAAAGCAGTAGACGAAAAATGAGCGAAATTTGTTGGCGATCATGCGCTTGCGTTGCGAAAGATTTTCAGATATACGTCGCCGAGAAATATGAGAACACGGAGGGCAGGATATCAGAAACCCCTGCGGAATTGCAATTTTACGCGAAAGACTGCCTCGAGGGTTGTTTCCTCCGACCCTGCGGGACGGAATTTCAAAAATAAATTCAACAGGACGGTCGATGTTCGTTCCTCTAGAATTTTTTGTTCATATAGTTAAAAAATACAAGAGATTCTCTTCGGCAGAGAGCCATGCTGCCCTGCGGGATGTCGGTTAATTAGATTTGATAAAATTTTGTTCCACACTGTTCCTGCAAAATTAAATTGCTAATCTTCGAAATCAGAAATAATGATTCATAAACGTCGTTAATTTTCCCTCTGTCTTAAAAAATTCTAATATCAAACTTTAAAAAGAAAAAATAAGATTAATGTTAATTTAAATAAATTTCGGTCAATATTTCTCTGAATGAGAATCTCGTTAAAATAGCTGAAATAGCGCAATGCGTATTTATATCGTTAAATATCAAAGAAAAAATAAAATCCAATTTCTTGAGTTGAATAACATTTTGTTATTTTTAATTTCCATATATGACAAAATATAAATTAATCTATTTCTGAGATTGATTTCGAAGTAATTAATGTCTATTTTAAGGGGATATTTTAGTCTAGAAGTTGAATTTTATGCTATTTTTGCGAATTTTTTAAAAATATAATATAAAGTTTTTTGAGACGGGGTTTCTTTCTACATATTTATACATGTTTGATATATGTTTCAGAATTTTTTTATTAAAAAGTAATTATCAGAATGCACTGTTAACAACAAACATTAAACAAAGTGATGAACAAAAAAAAATAGATCCGTAGCTGCCACGATTCCAGCTCTTCTGCTCATCTGAAACAAAAAAAACCAAAGAAATTTTTAATTAGTATGAGTTTCACTAGCAGGTACCTAAACGAAAAAAAATACTGAAAATTTAAAAAATGATGTCATGTCAAAAATTAAGTTTCGATTTTTGCTGTTTTTTTCTTACTAAAATGGTTGTAAAAATTACAAAAAATATATTTCGATTTCATCGTGGCACTATATGTGCTGAAGATGTGTGCACATGTCCAACTCGATTGATCAACTGGTTTTCGAAATATCATGGCAGCCAATTTGAAAAACGTGATTTTGAAAGAAACGTTTAAAGCTTTTCATACTGATTATATAGAGAAAATTTTATTTATGCTCAATCAGCTACTCCGGAGCCATAGAGGAAATATTCCTTTTCCTCCTAAAAACGTTGCGGAAATCCTCTTTCTTCCCTACAACCTGACAATTGCTTTCCTTTTTCTAGCGAAATCAGTAGAGCGTCGCTTCTCCCGAGCGAGTGATACAAGCTTCATTCCAAGAGTTTGCGTACATCTCCGCTTGCTGACTATTCCTATTACACTCATAATTTTTAAAATTGGTATAATATATACGAACTTGATTAAATTTCTCACCTTTTTTATCCATTTTTAATATTGCGTGTAAATAAACAATTTGCGTCCGCTCATTTCAACGTTCAAAGCTACACTAAGCCGAGAAAATAAATGCTTCTTCACAAGGAGATCAAACTTGATCGTTAGAAAGACCTCTCTCCAAATGTACACGGCCTTTTAAGAATAACGATTTTCCGACCTTAGCCGAAATAAAAATGTCGATTAATGTTTTATTGTGCGCCGCGCGGCCCGAGTGTCGAAAATGAGCTGGAGACCGCTCCCTATTACAGATGCTATAACTTTATTAATTTTGTGAATCGAGCTAATTCCTTTTGACATATTTTTTATGCCAAATACTTGCGAATATGTAAAAAAAAATCGATTTTTTTGTTTCGTTAGATTAGAACCCTCTTAATGTATGCACTTAGTAAATAATGGACTAAATTTGAGTCTTTATTATATTTTCTTAAATTATAAATTGTTTATTGTTTTAATTAAAATAACGACATTGAATAGTAATATATACGCTGAAAAAAAAACATTTTGATATGTAACTGTAGAGGATAGTTCTTTTATAAAGTAATTTATTTAAGTTACTCGGTACTGATTTAAAAAATAACTTGTTACCATTACTACAATATTATTAAAAAATGAGTCGTTGCAATTTCCGTTATTTTTTCATTAATTTCATCATTTTAGAATGATATAAAATTTTTCTTGATCATTAGTAATTGATTAATTCAACACGAGAGTCTATACACTTTATTTCCTAATATTATTTATAACTCTAATCACATGTTATAATTATGATTATTACTGCTATAACTATATGTATAATTATATTATAACTATATGTATAATTCTATCTATATTATAACTATATGTATAATTCTATCAATAAATATGTATATTGACAACAAAAAATAATAATTATAATTATTATTACTGTAAAAATAATTGAAATTATTATAATTTAACTATCGTCATTTTTAGGATAATCATTTTAAGTTGCCTCTTTAAGTTATGGCCAACCATACTATAAATTATCTCGAAAAGTAATTATAAATTATAGTTAAATAATAATGATTGTAATCATTTTTGTGATAATAATAATTATAATTACCATTATTTTTGATTACCAACTATATATATTTGTTGATAGAATTACAGTTATCATTACATATAGATATTATTACCAAAAGTATAGCAATAAAAATCATAATTATAGTAATAGATAATTAGTAATAGATAATTATAAATATTGAAAAATTTTTTTCTTAATACAGAAATGATTAAAAATAATTCAAATTGGATATAATTTGACATGAATTTAACAGTGTATAATAGTCTGATGGCGACGTGAGGCGATCGCAGTGGCAGGCCGCGGCAAATTTGTCCGTTAATTGATTCTCGAGAAGTCCCTTGACAACCTCACCCGCTCTCTGGGGACTGAATGCCGAGCTCGTGATGTGCGGGCAAAGTGGCGTAAATGTAACTCGTTCGACTCGCGGGGCTTTAATTCGACGGCTGCCACGTCAGGCGTACAACGCGGTGACAATTGAATGGGCGCTGTGGGAAAAGGGCTCGAAGGGCTGCCGTTTCGCGATATGCATGTTGCACTGCAGCAATGCAGCGCTGCAATGTGAGATTGCACGCGCCGTTCTCATCCTATCGCGGTTCTTATCGTCAATTCCGTGTCGTTTTAACCGCCATTGCATGCCGATAGCTGTCTTCCATAACTTCCCGCGTGCTTTTCTCTCCGTTCTTTAATTGAGCTGTGAAATTAAATCCATTCCCGCGAATATATCGTGGGAGTTGAATTCACAAGCCGAGCTGCAGAACTACAGGAAGCCGACGCTTATCCCCTCGTGTAAACGAGAGGTCAAGCGTGACTCGAATACCTTTCATCGCGTTTTTTCGCTGCGTCTCACTGAAATGTCAAAGCGACGCGTACAAATATTTCCTAGCCAAGTTCAAAAATTTGAACGGACAGTGATCGTATGATACGAAAGATAAATGTGCCTTATTTTGTTACTCAACTCTGCTAAATAGCATTTCACTTTACAGAAATGCCATTTCACTCATATTAGGCGCCTATCTCATAATAAGAGACTTTGTATATAACCTTGTATAACTCTAATATGTATATATAATGTATAACCTTTCTGGCGGATCAAAACAGCTTATTTTAATGTTTAATGCTACATATATTTCCATTTCCAGTTTAATATAATTATAATAATTAATTAGTTTGCATTGATTCTGAAATTACTGCAAATTTATCTCGAATTTAATTTAAAGTGAACGTTGCAAATTGACAATCTTTACTTTTTAAGGATTAAATTATAAAATTTTATTGCTAAATATTTATTTGACCTGTATTATGTTACCTATATACATTACTATTACTTATATAATATTTATATTTATATAAAAAATATAAATTTTCCATTCACACTTTTTTGTAGAAAAACTACATATATCCTTACAACCAGTAATTTTTCATCTTTTCACTACTATATTTCAACAGATTTCTACTAAAAATATAAGTGAAAACGAGATAAAGATGCAAAATTGTTTTTTATCATATGAAAGTAGGGATTTGAACCATTATGATGAAATTAGCACGAAAATATAAAAGTTTTTTCATTATTTTTAATTCTAAATTGATATTTGACAGAAGATCAATCATTGATAGAAGAAATCTGAACATTATCAAAATTTGTGCAAAAATTATCTCATTTTCAGTATGTAGAACTTTTACTGCTGGAGAAATTTTACAATATATAATTTTACAATATATTGTATTAAACTTGCAGTTATAAACTTTGATAGACTGTGATTTTTATGTCGCGTATAAACAATGAAATTTTGCAATATGCTAATTAATTTTCGAAAATTCTATCTGAATCCAATTGAGCTCGATAAGAACTGGCAATCCGCGCTAATGTATACCGAAGTCTATCAACAGCGCTTCATGACACTATTGAATGAATCCATTGCGAACTATGAAGATTAATGGGCCGCGGTCATCACAGTAGCACGCATTGGCCATCCAATAGGTAACGATGCCATCGATGCTCTTCATCCATCAATCGATTATATTTGCGTTTAATCAGCCGTCAAATTAATCCTACATGTTCCTGCCAAATGAATCTAAAATTGAATATTATATTATATGCACTAATATAATATAAACGTCGTTGAAATATATATCGTCGTTGAAATATATATCGTCGTTGAAATATATATCGTCGTTGAAATATATAATCGGGTTATTTAAACAGTAACATCCAGTTAATATCGTTAAAATTTGGAGTGATATTTATGTAATACTTTTAATTTAAAATTTGTTCTCTCTAAATTCTACTGACAAAGAAAATATTTGCATTATATTTCCTCGCAAGATGTTGTATAAAGCACAATTTTTCTGAACCTATTTACGAATCAAAGAGTGACGTAAGTATTATATAAGCTCATAATAATTATCAGACTAAAAAGTCTTTGGAAGTTTAATAAAGTTGTGGTAAATTAAGGAGATCCTATTTCGTTGGTGCGGGTATCATGATCAAAGTGGAATAAATAAAAGAAATAATCAAGAGAGAAAAAAGAAGACGAAGGGAAGCACATAGTTTGAGGGGATAAAATGTTCCGGATACTGAATCAAAGTGTACTGAATTTTACATCAGCATGACTACGCGGATACTACAGGCACATGCGGAACAGGGCTACCGAGTAAAGGCGCTAGGATAGACCGGTAAAAGGGGTCAGAGGAGCATGAAGATGTGTGTGTGCGCGCGCGCGCGCGCGCGCGCGCGCGTGCGCTATTTTTTGTTTTTTCCTCTTTTATGCCTCTCTGTTTCTCTCACTTATAAACATGATGAGTGGCAACTCTGCTACCGCTCGTACCATTCTTATTCTCACTGCCATCCCTCTTCGATCGCCGCGTGGCTTTGGGCTCGACGTTACTGGTACCATCGCGACAACCGACATAGCATCAGAAGGGATGAATCGATTCTGTTTTCAGCTAAAAATAAGCTTCTCGTGGGAGCTTACTTCGCGCGGAGTAGCTTCCGCGCCGCTTATCTCTTATCTCTCTCGTTTCTCTCTTCTCCACGTCATCTGTCTCTCTAGTCTCTTCTCCTTCCCACTTCCCTCCCGCTTTTGCTAATTACATTTTTGCAAAGGTCTGAAATCTAATTTACGCACATTTTTCTTATGACGTTTAGCATAATGATATTCCGCAATATGTGCGACATGTCATTTCCCGACATGTTGTTAATTTATCTGTCATTTATCTATAATAATTTAATTATTTTATTAATAACTTGTTTCTGGCTGTTTTTTGCTGAAAGATTTGCATATTTTAACTTTAATAATACTTTAATAATATTAATTTTGACTTTATATCCAATAATTATTTTGTTAATTTAAAAAAAATATATGTATAGTGCATATTTATTGTTAGACACTGTGAAATTGGAACAAAAGACGTCTTAAAGAATACATTATTAATAAGAAGTAGACACTTTTTTGAAAAATGATGAAGATAAAATGAAAAAAATTATATTTAAATTATAAAATTATATTATTAAATAAATATTGATTTTATTGAACTATTTTGTATATTGTATTGTATATATATTCTTTTTTATATGTGTATATGTTTATAAGTATATAAATTTTCAACTTCAGTCATTTTATACAGATTATTTTTAAAAGAAATCTAATATTGGTCAATTTATTATACAGGCTCACAAAAAAATACTCTGTTTCTGGGGTGGAGATTCAATTATTCTTATGTATTCGTTGAATATGAATCTGATATCAAAATATGACTATCCAGCGTAAATTTTCAATCTAAAGCGAAAAAATGAATCAAATGGGAAAAAATAGGTCATTTTTTCGCTCTAGATTGACAATTACCTTGACATTTATCCTGGATAGTTCTATTTTGATGTCAGATTCGTATTCAGTGACTCAAAATACATAAGAATAACTGAGTCTCCACTCCAATAGGAGTGTATACTTTTTTTGTAGATCTGTGTTATTAAAAGATTATTTGGAGTAATTATTTGGAGTACTAAAATTCTGAACAATAGTACACTTTAATACTTAAAATAAGTAATAATTAATTATTAAAATAAGTAATAATTGATTATCTTTTAGTATTTGCCAGTATTAGATTTCTATAAGAGTATACAGTTGATGCATCCTCAATTCTCTAGGAGCAAACAATTGCAATTCAATGTTCACTTGAAAATTAAAGTTATGCGAGTTAAAGTTGGAATAAATTCAGGATCTGCGCAAATTAGTATTATATTCAAGAACTAAAGATGGAAATATATAGCATTGAAGATTGAAATATTATAAACACATACTACTTTTCAGAAAGGCTATAATCATTGATACATCAATAGTATATATATTGATGTATATACTGTTAATGTCAATAATAAATGATAGATTCTTCACTTATAAAACATTTTCTAGCAAAACTGTAAAAAATTATTTTTTTAATTACAAGATGATGCCACTTTTTCTGTGAATAATGTCTAAAAGACGTCTTATGTCCTGATTTTAGATTTTATGTTGTCTGAGTATTTAATCAATTTACAATTTATAAATTTAATGATACATAGTGTAAATATTATTATTAATTTTTATTCTTTTAATTAATTTATCAATTTTATTTTTTTTAAATTAATTTTTCCATTTTATGATTAATATTATCTTTCTAATTGTTAAAACTTTTATGTGAAATTGTAAGTGTTTTATTAATTTCAATTTTCTTTAATTATTTTTTCTTTAATTATTTTTATGTACTAATTTTATAATATAGATATAGTAATTGAGATTTTATCCTCATTTACCTAAAAAAACGGTAATTGCTTCGATATTTCTGCGTCTTTTTTATTCTCATTTTGCTATCATATCAACAGCCAAATCAACTACATCCGACTTCTCCCGAGAGATACTAATTTCTATCCGTTCCGCGGAAATGCATCGTGTAACTCTAGTGGTGCATCGTGCAAAGGGTGACAGGAGGTTGCACATGCGGTAACTATAGATTGAACATCCGTCAAGAGCGCAGACTCCTGTCGATCAGACGACTTTGAGAGTAGGAATATCTCAGTGGCAATGATGTATCGTAATTAAGATTAACAGATGCTCATAGTGACCTCAGCGGGTCAGGAGGGCGAGGCCAGGGGCAGCGCGAGATGTAGGTCGTAGGTGAGCAGAAAGGCGCGCTAGAACAGGAATCTGAATAATGTTCTTAGCCGAGTCATCGAAAGAATCCTGGGGAACTGCCCTTCTTCACATGCAGGAAGTTTCCTCCGTTACCGACATCTTCTTACTAAAGAACATTCCTTTCCTGTTATTGTGGTGCCGCTATACTGCATGTTGCGCGTGACTTGGTGCGAAATATTATCGTATCTCTTGATATTAATCTTTTGATTACTATTTGATTACTACTTACTTAACAGTATTAAATTTATAATATTAAATTATATTCAATTTCAATTATTTTTAATCATTTTTATAGGTTACTACTGCCCCTATTTAATATGTCATTAATTTTATTAAAATAATGGAGTTAAATAATTTAATTAAAGAAAATATAATATATTAATTTTAATATATGTTATAATAATATATTAATATATAATAATATATGTATTAATATATAATTAATATATAATAATATAATAATATATTAAATATACATTATCTAATATACATGTAGCGTTAATATAATATATTAAATTTGATTCAAATTTAATTTATTATTTATTAAATGCATACGTTAATATGTTGTTCCTTTAAAATTAATCACAGAAATGGATTGATTTCATACATTGAAGTTAAAAATAACAAGAAGTTATTTTTTTAAGAAAACCAAATTATCAGAACATTGATAATCACATTAATAGATGTATATTAATCAACACTTTGTTATCACGGAACATAGATTGAAACTCAATTATGAATTTGATTGGAATTAAGGATTTTAGATAAAGAAAAAACCTATAAATGATTAATCTCAGAGTCAATTTACATAAAAAAAACAAAAATGAATTAAATTTACAAGAGAATACTGATATGTTGGATTCTTTATATCATGAGTTATTTTAAGAAGATTGATATTTCCAAGATCTTATAGTTAATGTTTACACTTAACTTTTGTAATTTATTTACATTTGTTCGTATTATTTATTGTATTCTTTTCCCTATTTAATAAGAATAATTTCGTTTGACCTCTCACACTTTCTCGTAATGCCTTGCTGTAAGCACGTTCCACATTAATTGACGATCGTCAATATTTAATATCAGTTTTATCCAATTCTTTAATGACAATTTGATTAGTATTTTAAGAATTTTATTATACTACTTTGATCAAAAAGTTCCCGGAATTCATTCAGAAAATTCAAAATACAAGTTTTATTCAATAAAAGTGATATTGTCCCCTTCAAAGTACTCCCCATCGACTGCAACGCACTTATATCAGCGCTTGATCCAGCTCTCGAAACATTTCTGGAACTCTATTGTCAGCATAGCCATCAGAGCCGTCTTTGATTTTTCCATTACTTCCTTTCGGCTGTTAAAACGCGTTCCCCATAATGGTTTTTTCATGCCACTCATAAACGGCTGTTTTCTTTAGAGTATCACTGCCGAAACAGTTTCCCAACATTTTCAAAGTTTTCACACCAATCCATTTTTACGCAAAATTTAATACAAACTCGTTGTTGCAAATTCAACTCCATTTTTAAAACTGTAAAAAATCGAAAATATGAGCAGAGGTAGATGTACTTAAGACGGCGTAACTTTTACAAATGTCAAGCTATGGTGATAAAATTTGGTGGGAATGTCAATGATAGATGTGGCAACCTAACCAAAAAAACAGAACTCAAATCAGCTGACTCAGAGCATCACTTGGTGATAATTCCGGAAACTTTTTAATCAAGGTGGTATTTTTTTATGTATTGTATATTATAGATAATTTTATTGTTTAAGTATTCGTTGTATTAAATACAACAGACAATTTTTAAATTTTAATTATTGACGACATTAGTTAAGTGACATTAGTTAACATTAATTTAACTGTTACATTGTTTAATTTGCATGGATGAATTGTTTCAAATCTACATTGAGGATAACCCAATAATAAGGATTGACGTCTATAATTCTATTTTACTTTAAATATATGGAATTCTTACAAACAACCTATGCTGGCTCATATTGGTTTTCTATCTTTACTATTGGGTTGTCTGGAAAGTTCGTGCCGATTTTGAAGGAAAATTGAAACGCAGAAGATTTAAATTTTAGTACATTTATTAAATTTAAATCTTTTGCAGCACGAACTTTCCAACCCAATATTTTAATCTATGGGGGCCTTCAATCAAGATTAAGAATGGTTTTAAGAGAAATTTTTTTCTGTTTCTCGAACATTTAATTTTTTTGACGAAACTTGTTTGGTTTTTGTGAAAAATGTTTTTTTGATTTGTTTAAATGTTTTATGAAAATCGTGTGTTTTAATTGAATATAATAATATAATTCCGCATCCTGCTTAATCAA
This sequence comes from Atta cephalotes, assembly GCF_000143395.1. NCBI lineage: Eukaryota > Metazoa > Arthropoda > Insecta > Hymenoptera > Formicidae > Atta > Atta cephalotes. Next base: position 3,982,729 of record NW_012130084.1, read on the forward strand.
AGAGTTAATCATTATTTTACACGCATTTAAAGAAGAATAATAAGTATTTCTATGGAAGAAATATTCCGAAGGACTATCCTCCTTAAAATAACGTATTGTTCTCGATTGCACGATCATGTTTAAATGTAGAACGGGATGACGTCAAATGCACAAGAAAAAAAAGAAAAAGAAAACGCCGCGTCACCAAGCAACTTATCCGGAAATTTCATGTTAAACATTTAATTAAGCTTTTAATTAAGGTATCTCAGGAATTAATGATCTGATAAAAGATGTAACATATTTTAATACTTTTTTTTTACAGAGTTGGAAACGTTATTTTATTATATAAACATAATTCGTTACCATTACTTTTTCCGAAAAATAATTGGTTATTTGTTACTGATTTTAAATTACTTTCTACCGTAAAACTTGTTATCTTTACTGTTACTCAAGAACTAACGAGTTGTTAAAGTTTTTTGTTACTTTTTTACCTTTTAATGACCTTTACCTTTTTCTTAGAGATCCAATTACACTGAGAAATAAAATTTATCTTTCTATCGCGAGTGTAAATAATCATTTTCAATGTTTTTTTGCTTGCTAAATATAAAACTGTTGTTCAATGGTTAATATTAAGATAGAATAACACAGCTTTTCCATTATATCTTATAAAAGAAGAATTATTTTCAAATTGCTACATTTCGGAAACGAAAAATCATACTAAAATGAAACAATGCTAAAGCTGAAAGTTGATATTCTTGTGTGGCATCAAATTTAGAAACAAGTTAAAAATACTTTTGCTGTTGGTAATATGTCATGAAAATCTTCAAGATCGTCGTTTTTTAACTCTTTAATAATATTTTTCTCAAAATTGTTACAGAATATCAAATTTGGACAAAAAAATTCAAGTTTAGCAGACAAAAATATACTGGAAATGGTTGCTTATATTGCAAAATGTTGGAGAATATCACTCACTTATTTCTTATTACACAATGAAATTATTGATATTTGTATATTTATAATTGATGTATCATGAAAACCAGAATTAAGATTCAATTTTTATGGACATATCTTATCAAATTAATAAAAATTGATAGTTTTTATATAGGATATATTTTTATTATTGCCCATGAGTGTTATCTCTGTTTGTTTATATTGCTGATTAATCAATTTAACACGAGATCTATAATGATTATATGGATGCATCATATGTATTGTACGTGTATTAAGTAATGATGACAATAATGTTTTATTCCGTTACCCAAAAAATAGAATTGCATTACCATTAAGAGGATCCTATATTCATCTCTTTTATCGACTCAATAGAGGATTTACGCACATATAATTACGTCATTGATACATCCCTACGTACCACTATACCAATATTATACGCACAGTGAGTGCAAAAAGTACAAGGAAAATTATTTTTTTTTAATTTTATTTTTAAAAAGTAAATATTATTCAGCGAAAAATGACTCATTGAATTGATGTCGAATCGATATCGATACGATAATTTTGATATCAATTCGATGTCAATTCGATGTTTAATCGACGGTAATTTCTTGCTAGATAATTAAAAATTTATTAATAAAAAATAAAATGGACTGTATGTTTTTCAAAATTATATAATATAAAATTCGAAACTCGAGTGAACTAAATCAAATATATTATATAAAAAAACATGCCTTTGAGCAAGATATAGATTTTAATGTATATAATAATTTATTTAGTTTAAGTAGTATATGAAACACAGACGTTTCGACCCAATTTTCAATATGATAAATAAGTAAATCTGCCATAAATATTCAGATCAAAATTTACAAATTGTTAATTGTATGCAATATCACAGCTAGATGCGCAAATTCCAACAAGAATCATTAGACTTCCAACTTTAACCCGGCGCTATAAAGGCTGGTTATAATGATCCGAGACATTTTTAAACATCTATATCTTGTTACATATTTGCTTTTAACTAATGTACCTCTCAGTGCTTTTTATGTATACTTAGTAGTTTATTTTATCTATATATAGACTAACTATATTAAAAGACTATTATTCCATAAAAATTATTAACTTTCCAAAACCATAATCGACGTTCGACATTATCAAAATATATCAAAAAATATTTTTCATATTCATTATGACCTACTTCAACGTCTGTGTAACAATTTTCCATTTTTATATGGCGTCAGGTTAAGGCGATTATTGTTGGTCGCATTCTTATTAGGATTTCAAAATTGAGATCTTTATCATTTCTTAGTCAAATATGGCGCTCTAGAGCCACATCACGACATTTGCTTTATATAAAAAGCTATGCATCTGTATTTACAAAATTGTAGTCTACAAACAAGTAATTTGGAAATAATGTGGAGTTCTTATAATTGGAATTCTTCTAATTAAAACAATTTCATTACATAAAAACTGATATATATGTGTGCGTGAGATATTGATATAATAATATGTAATATCACAATATCACGTAAATGGTTTGTGTGTATCTTTAGTAGTCCTTTTTATACTATAACTAATCGTTTTCAGGATTTCCTTAACGTTACAATTATTGAAATGTAACGTCGTTATTCATTCATTGTTAAAAAAGTAATTGTAATAATAACGAGTTACTTCCCAACTCTGCTTTTTTATCTTCGATTACAACCAATTGACCGCGCTATAAAATTAATATAAAATTGATATATCATGCTGCGATGAGTTTTATCTCGTTGTCTTGATTTTAGTCTTAGCAAAACGATTGTGTTCTTCAAATGAATTTGCAGTGTTAAAAGCATGTTAAAAACAATATTATAATAACTATGTTAATAATAATAATAATAATAATTTCATGTGTTTTGATATTAAAAGGTTTGATATTAAAATTATTTATTAGTTTAATATTTCGATTATGATACAGTTACATTCTGCAATAATATATTTACATTTCTAATAAATAAATGTAATAATCTCGCTCTTTTCTGTTTCTTTTCGCTTTAAATATGTTAATTATGTATAACAATGCTAAAGTATAAAATAATTTGTACTTTATCAATATATGAAATGAATTGCGTTAAAATTGTAATGTGTATTACAAATGTAGGTATTGTATGCATTGTCCAATAATTTAAGTTTTATGATATAGAAATATGATTTGCATTAAAATAAAAAAAAATTGTGCATATAATATTCACGTAAACAGAAAATTTTACATAAATGTTTTTAAGTTTTAATTTATTTAAAACAAAAGTTAAATTTTTGTATGTTTTATCAAAAATTTTATATATAATTTTATATAATAATTTTATATAATATCTTTTATATGTAGGGGAAACCCGGATAAAAAATAGATATTCTGGATAAAGCGAATACCTTTTATTTTCGCTTATCTATCTAAGATTGCGCTATGAGTCTAATAGTTGAAAGAATGATCGAGCGACGCTATGAAACGATATATGATTCCGTGTTTGTGTTTAATAGAGACATATAGAAAATTGAGTGTTTTCTTGTGATTTTTCCTTAGGTACGTAGCTTAATTATTATCTGTAATTGTTCCTTAATCAGTGTGAATAATTTTAGAGATAATAATAGAGATAATAATAGAGATAATAATAAGAATTCTGTGTCTTTAAACATGTATTCGAGTTAAAATTTTTCACTTGGTGCTTCAATTTATTCTATCCTTTCCAAATTCGCATCCAGTAGATCCTTTGGACAAAGCGGGTGGAGACAAAGCGGATGATCCATCCTCTTTACTCGATATACAATGAAAATATACATGATTACAAAATGAAAATATTGGGAATACGGAAGGACACACGACTTTTCGAGTGTACGATTACAATATAAAATATCTAAAATATCTAAAATCTGTGGATTCAAAATTTGTATATTTTCCTACATTTCTACATTTATACATTTCTTAGAAAGATTTTTTAAAAAAGAGTTTATGCAGTATTTTTATTTTGTATAAATGCGCATGATTAAGAAATTTCTACGCAAATCTTGCGCTCGGAATGTAACAAAAGAGAAATGTCAATATATCAAAACACATGGTTAGCTTGATTTAATTACTCAACGATGCGAATAATTTTTAATCCGTTATTACGCTATTGCATTTTTAATTTAATTTTTTGTTGGTAATTTACTTCTTTCGCTTTACGCTAAAAATGCATTTCTACTAATAAATAATTCTATATGCACTTACGCGTGAATTACATATATACACATTAATTACTAGACACGTTAATTTACTAGATACAGTCATATA
>NW_012130084.1:3987175-3994158 GCF_000143395.1 Atta cephalotes
GTACATATAAACGGCCAATATATATTATTTTATTATACGTTAACATTAATATTTGTTACACGCGCACATAACTGAATAACATTTGGTCGTTTTCACAAATTAAAATTTACGGTTTCCATCATATTTAATTCGAATAAATTGCAACGCGAATATTACAAGCTAATAACATTGTGGAACATCATTTTGCCATGCAAGTGTAAATAGTCATTTTTGCTAAACACGATCAATCCGTTAGAAGTTAGCTATCATGTCACAATATGAGAAAAATGGCATTAAATAGTCCAAAAACGACAATTTTGAGGATTTTTATGACATTCTACTTCTAAAATTTTGCTTCTAAATTTTGTTAAGGTTACACGAAGTAATTTTTAATTTTAATATGCATTTTGTTTCATTTCGATATGATTTTAATAATAAATTAAATTTTTTATTTTCAAGATATAATAATTTAAAAATAATTTTTCATGTAACATATACTGTCCAACGAAGTTCGATATTTTCTTTTCACCAGTGTGAATTCTGACGTATTTTTACGACGTATTTTTGCCTGCTGAATACGAATCTGTTGATAAAAGTTGGCTTCACGTCAAAATTTTGAGAAAAGTGGATCACGGATCAAAGAGGATCACGTTTTTTGCTCCTCTGACGCCATTTTTCTCAAAACTATGATATTCAACTTTTGTCAACGGATTCGTATTCAGCGCGTAAAAATACGTCGGAAATGATTATTCACTCGTATGGTGAAAAAAGGTCAAATTTTGTCGGATATACAAGATACGTCACCAAAATCCGAACAATTTCAATTTCAATTTTCTATTGTGCCTTCACCAATATTGTTGTTGAGTCCTAAAAAGTCTGATGCTTCTAATAAACAATCGTATTCTCAAAATAGCCGATATTGAAATCAAATGCGAAGTATAATCGAAGAGCCGCGATCATCAAAGGCTTCGCGCTGGGTGCTCATCAATTCAGTTCTTTGGATATCCGAGATCAATCATTTATAACGTGTGACAAAATATACGGCTTTAGAACAGTCCAACGAAGGTTCCAGCCAGCGAGAAAGAATCACTCGAAAGAACCTTCCAAGGAGGATCCTCGCAGTTATTGAAAGGATTCAAGCGCTGATTTCGGATGACTCCGGGCATTGTTGCGCGTTCTGATGGATATAGTGAAGCCGTGGATGGAAATTATGATATCCGGAAGGCCATATTTTTCAGCAGGACGATGCACCGATTCACATGAGCCATTTGATTTAAAATTGGTTCTCAGACAACGTCGATATGTTTTGGTCCAAGGAACCAAAACTGGTTCTGGCCTCCCAATAGCCCAGATTTAAATCCCTTGGAGTACTACTACGTGTGGAGTGTAGTTGAAAGGGTCACAAACAAATCTCGGTATTCCAATGACGTCATTAAGGATGCTATTGAGGCAGCATTCGTCGACATGGACAGCGCTACATTACAGCGTGCGAACTCTTCAAACCGAGAATAAAGGCCGTTATTCAAGCTAATGGGGAATATATCGAATAATTATGCTCTACAGGGATCCCCCAAGTGCCATGTAAAAAGATTTTTTAATTAATAGGTAATATTTAATTTTTTACAATATTAAAAACATTTTGTTTAAAGAAATTGTTCGATTTGTCAGATTTTGATAACGAACCCTGTATATGTTGAGAAAAGAACTATTTTTAAATTGCTAGATCTTGGAAATAAAAAAAATCATATCGAATTGAACCAAAATGCATTGAAAAATTGAAAATTGATACTTTTATGATACATTAATAATAACCCAGATAGCAAAATGTCTTCTAGCAGACTGTCAGCGAACTTGTTGACAGTCTGCTAGAAGAGAAGCAGAAAATGACGGCAGTCTGCCATCAACTGTGTCCGCATTAGGCTTGTTCTAACTTAACATCGTTTGTCGACATAATGAAGGCAAATTGTTGTCAGAAACTGAACAGATCCTAACATTATCTGGCTTGCAGATTCTGTTATGTTTTTTCTAGCCGTTTATCAACAATATTATGTACATTTCTGTTGTTATTTTGTTGGCACAGTGTGTAATAATAATAGACATTTAAAAAAAATCTGCTTTCTACAGACTTGGCTATCTGGGAAATTAAAGAAAAAAATTGGTTGCTGATTTTACGTTTTGAAAGTCCTCAAAATGATCAGTTTTTTTCAGCCATTTTTCTCAGAATTGTGTCGTAGTAACTAACTTTTGCCAACGGATTCGTATTTAGCATGCAAGAATATGTCAAAAATTATTATTTACTTACATAACAAAAAAAGTCAAATTTTGTTCTGAAATGTAATTAATCAATCGCGTGCGGTCATTGTGCTTGTTATTTATCGTCCGCCTGTACCGCCTATATATTGCATATCAGATGAGCAGGGGCAACTTTGTGAGATAATGAATTATTTTCTCCTTTAGCTTGTAAAACATTTACGCTTCATTCATTTCAATTTTCCGACAACCGGGGGTGTCGCATGGGCGAAACGTTGCCGGTGTGCGCAATTTACCTTTGTTATGTGTAAGCTCGGAATGGCGCATTTAAAAAAGTTGATTAGGTGTCCCGGAGAATATATCATCATCTCAGTCTATTTTTTCTCTTACGACCCTTATGTTGCATTAACTGTTTCACGGCTTTTATGATGGCCAAAATGAATTTTGTTATCGCGATCGATGCAGTGCCGTAAATTCTATTGATTGTCACACTCCAAATAACAAAAAATATAACGCTATGAATTAATATATTACCAAAGTCACGTAATAAAAAGATATAAAAAATGAAATTCTAAAGACTAATGTGATATTTATGATAAGGTTACAGCATAGCTTTAATTAGAAATATATTATATATAATCACTTATATAACATGTAATGTAAGCTAAAATACAATTTATTTTTTAGTGGAATAAATAATCTATAATACCATAAATAATATTATTAATTACTAAGCTGAATAGAGCCTATGTACTTTTTTAAATTCTATTTATGAGGATATAAGTGAAATAAGTAAGAATAAAATCTTTATTTTACTCACTTACAAAAATATGTCTTTTATAGAATATTTATAAATAAACAAAAAAGAATTTTTTTAAACTTTAATATTGGTCCTTATTATTATATACGTAAATTAATGTAATAAGGCTTAAATAAAAAATAAATTAAGAATAACAAAGAAACTAAATATTGTTTTTCTAAATTAGTTTTAAATATAATTAATCACATAAAGAGAATATCCCTTACTCTATTCTTAAATATATTACAATTATTATATTTTTAATTTGATTTGTAATTAATCTTTTAATTTTTCTAGCAATTTGAATAAAAAGTAAAAAGTTTAGTTTTTTAAAAGTTAGCGGCATTGAAAATCATTCGCATAAGCCCCACATACTTATAACAAATAACAATGGCTGTAAGAATAATTATATATAATTGAATTTTGTTCAATAAGAGTTATTGTTTTCAAAAAATCAATTTAATTTTCCTTTATTAGCACAATTCATTAGGCGCAATATTGTCCTACACCGAAAAAAATATTTTTGTGAAATTATATGATTATGCTGAATTTTTTCGACTCAGCATAATCATGTAACATTGCAGCTTACATGGAAAATTACAGATTATATTAATTTAACAATATATATTTTCGGAATTTCATTGAACATAGAATTTTACATACAAAACATCTTGTGCTAGGAGCACGCATACAATATAATATTAATATATTAGATGTATATGTTTCTGTAAAAATGTATAATTTCCATTTCTATGACCGTCTCATATAATGACCGCTTCATATATCTACTAATTTTTATATGTATATTAAATGTATAAGAATTAAATTTGTATAGGATAAGATGGGATATCATAAGGACCTTCAGGAAACATTTTTATATATATCTAACTATATTGAAGAATAAAAAAATCTTATGCATATTATTTAATAAATTTGTTTATGTATTTTAATATTAAAATTGATTATTTCAATCTAAATGTTATATTTCTAATTGAAATGATAGCGCATGCTCTTATTATCCGTTCAGTGCTCATATTATCCTGAGGAAGAAATTTTTAAAAAATTATGCAGAAATGAAAGATATATATACAGAGAAAGATATATACAGAGTGTTCCAAAATTCGCGCCCGCAAAGTACAAGATATGATACTTTAAACTAAAAGAAACAACTTTTTTCTTTTGCAAAATTGCGTCTGACAAGTAGTTTTTGCAGGAGAACAAATTGTAGTTAACGAGTAAGTGCTAATCTACATATATGTGCTCAGGGCCGGCATGTCTTTCTCGTTCACTTGTACCCAATCTTTGGCTAGTATTCATACATAATATTTTAAGATACTGATATGACTTTGTTATGATTAGTCTACGACTGCTTAAGTCTAATAAAAAATAAAGAGAAGAATTATTATTCAGATTTTAGGTAATTATGTAAGTATTATTAATATTTTGAAAATGAAAAATTTTGAAGTCTTTTGTATGAATTAATTCTCTCGTTATTTTTTTATTGTAAAGAAAGAATTAGTTCTTAAAATATCGTAATTCGAATATTTCACTTTTTTAATCACTGTTTCAAAATAAATTAATTTTTGAGCATTTAAGGATTACTTATTTAATTAGTACTTATTTAATTAGTAAACTATTTATTAGTAAACTATTATTCATTTTATTTAATAAATATTAATTAAATATTATTTAAGTTCAGCGATATTATTTAACTACGCAATTGTTAGCTACGCAATATTTACAAGAATAGAATATTCAACAAAGCTCATCAAGCATATATTATTATTTACATTTGTCTTTACTTTTAGATAAATTTACGAAATTAGACAATTCTTTTATTCATTTATTTATTATTATGTAAAAAATGAAAACAATATTTATTCTGTTATCTTTTCATTTTTTTAAATAATACAATACCAAAGAAGATCATGGTTCAGTATTCATAGTTGATTCTTAAGTACATTTAAGACCTTAAGTACAAACTTAAGCAGTCATAAACTAATCATAACAAAGCCTAGCAAAGCATATTAGTATAATATTTTAAAATATTATTTATGAAACCAAGGAGTACAACGAGGAGCGCGCGCCGACCCTGAACGCCACATATGTACATCAAAGCGCTTATTCGTTAACTAAAATGGAAGAGAACTTTTCTTCTCAATTTAGTCATTCTGCTCCTGTGAAAAAGACTCATAACAAATTTCCAGACACTGTATAAAACAATGTAATCATACAACTTTTATCTGAAACATTTTTTCATGTCTTCCATATTTTTCGAGATATTTGCCTGGAGCAATTAAAATGAAATACACAAGATGTTTCAAAATTCACTCCCGCCAAGTAGACGTGATACTTTAAATTAAAAGAAATAACTTTTTCCTTTTGCAAAATTGCGTCTGACAAGTAGTTTTTGCAGCAGAACAGGTTAGATTCTAAGAATTTTTTAGAATTTTTTCAGAATTTTTTAATACTATATTTTTTCATGTTCGTAAAAATGAGAAAATGCAGTGCTAAAAAGTCAATAAAACATTCTTATTATATACGTAAAAATGAATTTTTAGTGCAAAAATGAAAACAAAAGATACCTCCAATGAGCTTGATCTTGACAAATTATCCAGGACATGATTCTGAACAACATTCAAGAGATTTTAGCCGTTGGTTGGATATCTTATATAATGCTAAAATGCCGGTATGTACTGTGACTTTCAAGTCTCATAATTCGAAACATACTTCATAAAAAAACATTTCATTATAGTGTTTTGGAAAACTCTTGAGATAAGCTATAAGAAAATATAACGAAAGATAGGGGATTTCATTTAAGAAATTAAAAATCACTTTCAAACAATTATTCAAAGTCAAATTAAGGGCACCGTTTTATGTCTCCTTCGAAATCATATAACTTTTATTTGAAATATTTTTTCGTACCTTCTATATTTTTCGGTTTATTTGCCTGGGACAATTAAAATAAAATACAAATTTTATGTAACATAGATCTGACCTTAAGGACTTCTTCTATCAAGGTCATTTTTTCTCTTTCTTCCCGTCTTTTTTCTCCCTTGAAACCATAAAACTTTTGTCTGAAATATTTATTTTTTAAATTTCTCCTTTTCGAAATGTTCATGTGTATTGATTAAAATGGCCTATTCAGTATATACATATATGTAAATAGCATTTTTTGTCAAGTCGATCACTTACCTTTCCAAAATTGTACTCATACTTGATATAGAAAAACCATCTTGCATATAAATGTAGCTTCAAGCATAAGCTATCAAAAGCTCTATGGACAATTGTAAAATTCAAGATGGCGAATCCAATATGGCAAAAATGAAGCAGAAAAATAGGAAATAAAAGACATACTCGTTGAATTCATTTTAAAGTTTGTTTTCAAGTATGTCGTGGACCTTGATTACAAATCTGCTATCAAATCTTATGAATTTAAAACGGATATAAAAGTGTAAAATATAAAATAGTTTAGAAATTTATTTTAATCTTATTAAGAGCTTCGAAAATGGTGAAATGGCACTAGTATTCGTTTTTCTACTTCTCATGAAGTTTTTGCTGCTAATACGTATTCTATTCTTTTTCTGTTAAATATTTAATTGTGATAACTTTTCGCTTGAAATGAAAAACATTTTTCTTTTATTTTTTACTTGTTTTATTTTATTATACTGATATTATCTTTTATTTTATTTCTCTTTTTTTTATGACCAGCATATTGAATCTGCCACCTTGAATTTTGCAATTGTTTACACGACTTTCAATAGTTTATGCCTGAAGCACATTTGTGTGCAACGTATTTCTACGTCAAGTATAATTTTGGAACGGTGGATGGTCGTAGAAATATCACCTTACACTCCATATATATATATATATATATATATATATATATATATATATATATATATATATACTATATATATATATATATATAGTATATATATTAATATATAGTATA
>NW_012130084.1:3994302-4002863 GCF_000143395.1 Atta cephalotes
ATATATATATATATATATATATACGAAACATTTGAACAAATGCCATTAAATGTTTGATTAATATAATCCGAGGAATTGGTCATCGAAATAATTTTGTATAAGGACTAGATAATCCAAACGAAATTTTGGGTAATCCAATTCCAGGTAGCCAAATAAGGGCAATATGTTGCCATTTTGCTATCCCTTATTCCGCATTCAATTTCATCAAACTAAAGCCAAGATGTTTCCACAAACTGTCTGATGTCACGTAAAGTCTTCCTTCAGAAATTGTTGGCAAGTTGTTATCATGCGTGCATGGCGTGCCGTTAGTTTGCTATCAACGTGAGTTTATTATTTCTCAATGTATACTCTTATAATTTCGTAAACTCATGAAATCTATTTGCCCTTCTGATACTAACTCAGTTCATATATATAATAGATTTCAATAATAGCAAATTGTCGCCAAATTGAAAACAATACATGCAATGTATCAATTTGTTTCATATGCTAAATCTCGCTTGGCTATCTGGGATGTAATTGTTTGGGTCGTTCGATAATTGTGAGTGTCGCGAATGAAGAACACGATAAGAAATAATTAAACTCAGCTGAATTTGTGACTGTGCGTTTATTCTTATGTCTTATAATCACTCACGCTGGCAATTAGTCACCACCAAACATTCGGTCTATCTTGGAAAACATATGATTTATAATAAATAAAAGAACATGTTATAATGAATGTGATTGCAACTAAACATATCTTAACCTTAAACTTTAATCTAAAGAAATACTGCAATGCTCATCTTGAAAAACTTAAACCAAATTAATATGACTAATTCCAAGTTTCAGTTTCATCTATAGGTAATACGCAAATCTTAGTTATCGCACAAGAACTGCGTAACTGGTTCGTACAGTTACTATCCTCTAACGATATCATCAGTACCAGAATGCACTTTGGTAATTCGACTCAAAAGCTATAGGAATATTGAATTTTCATTTTTTAGAATAACCATCATTCCCGGTCTTAAATTTATACATTTGTAATATTTTCATTTATTACTTTGTTGTAATTACATAATATACTCTGTTGATCATCTTGATTAAAATGCTGCTGCATTTGCTCAAACAATTGATAATGTGTTAATCGATTCTAAAGTACATCATTAACATCATGTTGAGGGATAGAAGTCAAAGCTTTTTCTATGAGTAAGTGTTCAGATGTCAGTGACTGCAAGTCAGTTGGGTCGTCAGATGACATGAGTGGTCTTGAATTAAAACCAGCCTCTATCTGAATCATTATAGTGTACAATTCCTCAAAATTTAATGTCCCACCATCTTATGCATGTGAGTTTTTGCTGATTTGATCGCTGCTTCTCATATTCCTCCCAAAATAGGGATGCACCGAATCATAAAATTGCCGAATATCAGATATCCAAAAAGAATGTAACATCGGATATTCGACATCCGATCGGATAATACTGGACACCGGATATTTTTTGGAATCTGGTGCATCTCTAACGGAGAATATGAAAAAATAAATTTCCAATTAATGTTCCGCGCAGTACTCTTTTATTGATTTCTGAATTGCTTGATTTGTCAATTAAGCACTCTTTAAGTTCTACGAGCTGATTATTAGCTCCCATAAAAATGGCACTATTATCTGAATATAGATTGTTACATTTACTTCTTCTAATAATGAACTACTTTATCGCATTCAAACGTGATGTTGCGTTAAATCAGGCACCAACTTCAGATGTACCGCTTTTTAACTAAATATACAAAAATAGATAAATAATATTAACTCGTTTTATTTCATGACACCGTTATGGCAAATAGACCGGCATAATCCAATCCAATATTTAAAAAAGGTCGGGCTTGAGTTACTCGCCCATCAACTGACTTGCATTCACAGACTTCGCACGAAAACATACTAACTTCTTAGTACACGATGAATTGCCTGTTTACTTGAAATTGGCCAATACCCTATTATGAATCATTGCCCACATCGTTTGGTCCGGCATGTAAATTCTTATAATAAACTTTCTTAATTATTAAATTCATAGAAGATGATGCTTATTTGGCAGAACAATAGGATATTTTTGCGTATAATCTATAGCATTAAGCAACCTTCCCTCTCCCCTCTTCCCTCACACGAATGACCCTCATTATCTTAAAATGGATGTAAAATCAATAATTTATGTTTGGTATGCAACTGATTGAAGATAATGCAATTCTTGAAAAAACTTTCTGCTTGACATTTTCTAACAAGTATCTTCAAAGTTTGCTCTATATCCTGTACCTCTAAAGATTCTGTCTTTTGTGTGATACGTTTCAATGTATTTTTAAAACATAGACAATACGCAATTACATGTGTTAATCTTGTCATGATGAGAATGTGCTAATAATATCTACATAATTATTGCCTTCTTTCCAGTTCAATAAATTAATCATTAATTCGTTCTTCAATAATGTCTTCTTGAATGTCTTTACTACTGAAAGGTAACAATGTTGAGTCTTCGTACAAATTTTCTTGAATATTCGGCCTCACCAAGAGGAGATCGTTAAGAGATTCTTCCGACATTATTTTACATGACCTATCAAATATTACCTGTATCTTTGTCATGTGTGGTACTTTCTTCTTTCACTACCGCATGGTGAGGAATGTAATACGCTCTTTTGTCGTGAACACCACTTGTCTAAAATTTTATTCATGTGATCCAGTCTCAGATATTCCCTTAGAAATTTATGGTACTGCTTCCTGAAAAAATTTTCCAATCATCATTCCAGTAACTAGATGTTTTTCTAAAAATCGTTTTTATAAAAGCGTTTTTATAAAAATCTCTCAACTTTTCCATGTTGTTCTTCAACGACAGGTGCAATACGAAACTTTCTTCATCTCTACTATACGTGGAATAAAAATGCTCTTCACATCGCTTTTACTCACTAGATTTATAAATCTTTTGATCCATGTCCTCGATCTTCCAAAATATTTCTAATTGGTACTGAAGTATCATGTCGATTGATGTTCCATAATATGTATCGATAACTGGCCTTGATTTGTTATTTGAGATGGTTTCTGAATTATCCACCCTAACTGAGTTTCTTGGAATATATATACATGCCTTGCACCTCGAATTTGCTTGTGATCTATAAGTTTCCAAAAAATAAAGGCTCCTAATAATACATCTATATTATCTGGAAGAAAGTATGTAGGATCTGCTAATATTACTTCAGTTGGTATATTGATATACATCCTTGTTTATTCCCATTATTGGTAATCGTTCCGTTATTTTATTGATTATTAAAAAGAGGATCTCTATTTGAAATGAACTCATTCGCGATCAAATTGTTGCACTAGTTCTTTTAATAGCATTTACTGGACTATGATTAATACCTATGACTGTAGTATTAATAGACTCTTGTTTTGAATGTAATCATGTACTTAATTCCTTTGTGATAAAATTGGATTGTGATCTGCTATCCAATAAAGTTCGACATTTATTTTTTTCGACGTGGGATTTACAATCGTAAATGTAGTTCTTGTCGCCAAAAATATCTGTGGATTTCTCCTACAGATATCTTTTCATGCTAACGCTTGACACTTATTTTCAGCGTCAAAGTAGGTCATGTGATTGAAGTTATCGCTGAATAACGAAAAGGATTATAACGTCAAATTTTAAGGATTAAGCGTTACAGATCAGTGACAGTCCAGTCTTCGGTCTTTACAATGATAGAATAGAAATATAGAAAATATGCACTTGTGAACTAATTTGGATATTTGACATTACTACGGAATTTGATAAAAAAGATATGAAAATGATATTTAAAATTAATATTCAGTATTGTGTAAAATCTATATTAAATATTTAAAATTAATATTTTCAAAAGTTACGAAGATTATTCCCATATAGCCAAGCGAGATAGCATATGAATTGATGACACTGCATGTATTGTTTTCAATTTGTCGACAATTTTCTGTCATTGAAATCTAATGTGAACTGAGTTAGCATCAGGAGGGCAAATAGATTTCATGAGTTTACGAAATTGTAAGAATATACATTGAGAAATAATAAACTCGTCACGTTGACAGCAAACTGACGGCATGCCATACAAGCATGATGACAATTTGTCAGCAATTTACTGAATTCTAAGGAAGACTTTACGTGATATCAGAACAACAGATAGTTTGTGGAAATATCTTGGCTTTAGTTTGGTGAAATTGAATGCGGAAAAAGTGACAGCAAAATGACAACATATTGTCCTTATTTGAATATCTGGATTATGTATAGCATCTCGCATAATATAACCTCTAATTTAATATAAATACGTTTGTTTTTTAAATTATTTTTTTAGTATGGATATTAGAGTTAAATAACTATTGAAATTATGTTTTAATATTTTTATTTATATCTTATTGATTTCGATACTTTCTAAATTAATAAATAAATTAATAAATAAATATGAAGAGACAGATTTTGAGCAGAGTCTACTACCAATTTCTGATTGTAAAAAGTCAACAAATTGTACATAGAGTTTGTACTATCAGACAATGTCAGTAAACTGCTGTCAAAAATAATAACAAAGCCTGATGACATGCTATGCCAGATTGTGAGCAGAAAACTGAGCAGCGCCTGGTGACATAATTTGACAGTAAAATGGCAGCAGAAATCGAGCAAGATTTCATTTTCGATTTTAAATCGATCTTGTTTCTTAGAAATTTTGCGTATATTGTATAAACGATTATACATAATTATACATAATTATATATTTATATATACTGGTGTGAAAATTGGAAACAATCAATACAGTTTTATTGCTAAAATATTATTGATTAGTTTCACATTTCAAAATACATGAAAAAGTTACAAAATAGTAAAAAAAATATTTAAAGATTCAGAAAGCACGCTCCGAAAGAGTTTGAGAATCAAGCTAAAAAAAGTTATGTCAGTAGACTCTGCTCGGTTTCTGCAATCTGCAGATTCTATCAACAGATTTTGTTTGATTTCTGCTGCCAACCTGTTTGCATAGAATGTTAACAGATTCTGTCAACAGAACGCGACATTAGTCTGCTAACATCTTCTGACCAAATCTGCCAGTCTGTCGACATCTTGCTAACATTTTGCTATTTGGATATATGTATATATATATATATATATATATATATATATATATATATATATATTCTGCAGATTAACTTTTTATCTTTAAATGATAAAAAAATTGAATAATTTTAGAATAAACATTTAATTAATAAATAAATTTATTTACGAATAAATACTTATCATTTTTTCAAATTCCATTTTGTTTAAATCTAAATCTAGTCACTTTGCTTGCCATATTCTTCTTTTTTGTATCTATCTCTGTATATATTTCCGACCTGTTTATTTTGCTTATTGTGTCGTCTACAATACAGTCGAATGTGAAAAGGATAATCGACTATGATTGGTCAATTTCTTATTTTTTACTCCGTATATTGTAAACGATGCATATCACGTTGCTAGAAAATGAATCAAATTCAAAGTCTTTTTCTTGATGCAGCGTCATAGAAGATGGTCATGGACATATTTGATGCTGCTTTTCAGCGTTCCATGAAATGGCACCTTAATGCTGCAGTAATTAATGCTGACGTCGAATCTTCGTCCAAAACAATGGTAGACTGAGACAACTACTTGTTCTTCGTCCATTGATCTTCACTCTTATCAGCATTGTTTTATTATCTGAATCATTCCTATGCAACAGCGCGTTATAGTAGCTATATATATCTTACAGTTAGACGCTTTACAGTTTTGTCCATGAAAATCTTTGAAAACATTTTATGCATAAACGCTTTCCTTTTATTTTTGAAGCTCTTTCCAATGGTGATATATCAAGAAATTGTTTACATTTATACAGTTTATGATTCTTTGCACAAGATAAACTACTAGTAATTATAGGTCACATTTTTTGTCCCGAATTCAGCTTACCACTGTTTCGAGTATGATTACCTGTAGCGTTTTGCGTATTTTGATTCGATGTATTCCTTCTAAAAATGCGATTAATAAGGAAATCCGTCAGAGTGGGAAATTCTTCCATTTCAACTCATTTCGCTTCCAAAATCTTTGGCAAAATTATCAATGTTTGGCAAAATTATACGTATTATTAGGGTATTCCAACTATTCACGCTGTCCAAACTTTATTAAGGATTGTATATACTGCAAAATATTGTCTGCCAACTGACGAAACTCTGTAGATAATTCCCTAGAAATAACTGGTAAATCGAATAACATTTGAATGAGATACTGCACGATCAATTTCTTGTTTTCAAATCTTTGTTTCAATCATCGACACTGGATGGAGCGTGCGGCGAAATCTCTTTGATCTTTTGAATTGATGGACCTAGAAAGAATAGGGTAAATATTTGGATACGGAACTCTTTTTCTTGTCCTATTGATCGAATTATGCTTCAAGAAAGGGAGGACAGCAGTATTCTTTAAAGTCAAGAGCCATCACAGAAGTATTGACTAACGCAGTATGATAATTCTAAACTTACATTATTAATTATTATACAAAATACATTATTAATTATTATTTCATCATTAGAAATATCTGGGTATCTCATATTATGATTTTACAATCATCAAATCTAACTTTTACAATTAAGCAATTCAACATATCCCGTATTTTTCTATTAGTACAATCTTACTCTATCACTACCTGAATAATTTTTTATTATATTTGTTGCCAAATATTTATTCATTAAATAATAAATAAGATTTAAAGGCACATCTCAATGAAACTTGAAGATATCCAAATTCTAAAATCCTTCTTTAGTACAACAAGCATGATTTAATAATGAATTTTCCACTAAGTAGTTTCTAATCCAAAAGCAATAAATTCATGGTGAAACCAATAGATAACATTTATTTAGCAAAAACGCCGCTATCTTATATTAGGCGCCTATCTCGTAGAGAGCTTTCTTCTACTTGCATAATGTGTAAACTATGCAATAAATTGTTATAAAAATGTCACTTCGTCGCGAATTTTTATTACAAACAAACGTGTTGCTATTGATTCTAATTCCCTAGCCTCTTTCTATCTATTTCTTATGGCACATCTTTTAAACATATAGTCTTGGCATATAAAGCTTGTTTTTAAGTAATAAATTTAAAAAAATTAAAAAAAGTGAATTTTACTTAGTGCCTAAGTCTTTGGCTCAGATAATCTTATATTATTTAAACGTTTATTTTACGATATTATATTTAGCGTTAAATGACAAAAAAATGATTTTAAATGTTAATGACATTTTGCTACATTTAACAAGTATTATCTAAATCTAACTAGGAATTCCGATCTTTTTCTCTTTTCCCCCTTTCTTTTTCTCGCAGAAAATGTCTATTGATTCTCTAACTGACAGATAAAATGTATTGGAAAACAATGTTTCGAATTGCAGTACATCTGCACGTCCGTGTAAATGGCGTACTGCGAAGATATATTCGAAGATGTACCGAAGATATATTCGAAGATGTATCTGACACGAATGATTTCTATTAAAGCCTCATTTCGTGTGCGAAAATTTATAACAATTCCAAACGTGTCGCGAATTGTACTCTATGGTTTCCTGCAATAATTTATCCTAGATACCCTGCTACGTGATAATTTGTAGCATTATGTGACAAAATTGAAGGGGTAAATTATAATTCATTGTATTAAATTCTAATCCCGCTATAGAAAGTTTTCTGAATTAAAAAGGTGGACTTTCATTTTGCCGTAAAATAATCTCGACAAGTTAAACGATGGAAAACTGTTTTTATACGGTTATTAAATGTTTATTAAAACAGAAAATTCATCCACACAGATACACGAGATACAAAGAATAAAGAGTAAGTACACGGTAAAAATTATAATAAGTTCGTACACACTACATGTATTCTTTACATTCTTTAATTTGCAAAGCATATTATTTATCGACGGGTTTTTGCTTCAGTACGAATTACTTTTAAATTTCGTATTCAATGTAATTTTTTCAGGTATTTCTTTTTTAACACATTCCCATATACATTCCCATATAGCACAAAAACTTGCAGTAACATTACAGAAACGTTGCAATATTGCAGGGTGCACTATAATATCGCCGCAATATTGTATTAGAAATTGTAATATCTAATACGTATTATGACGCAGGATTTTACAAATCATATAGGAGACATTAAAAAATTACAGAGACATTAAAAAAATTTTGGCTTTGGACTGCACATGTAGAAACATTCAATTATACGTTATATGATTGTTAATTATTTCCATTAATTTAGGAATTATAATGTTCGTTGAAACATTTGTTGTTAACGCCGCGCGACAAGATTTTTCAAACTTCATAATCAACTCATAATTTTTTGAAATATTTGGATTTACAATAAAAAATTTTTTGAACATTGCAAAACAAATGAAATAGAATGCGTGAAGTTTTTTATGTTGAATTATTTTATTGTTATTCCATTTTACTAATTAAGAATATGTAAAAAATAAGCGTACTTGTAAAATGTAAAAAATATGTCCATATACGTATACTTAAAAAAAAACAATATATATATATATATATATATATATAT
>NW_012130084.1:4003918-4041229 GCF_000143395.1 Atta cephalotes
CACACACACACACACACACACACACACACACACACACACACACACACACACACACACACACACACACACACACACACACACACACACACACACACACACACACACACACACAAACGTTAGTATAATGGAAAGCAGAAATGAAATGTTTTCTATTATGAAATATTTCTAGTTTTGCAATTGATTAACTCATTTACTCAATTTCTTTCGACATTATGCTGAATAAAACAATTTTGTCCTTTTTGATCCTTTATTGGTATGTGAAATGTATAAACCATCGTATATTTCGCCACAATATTTTATTAAGCGAGGAGAATGACCTTTCTATTGTTCATCATTTAAATTTGTAATAATTTAACGAGGCTTGAAAACCAATTACAATTCAATAACCAAGCACTGTTGGAACCTGCAGTTTGCAATTCCAAAACCGAAACACCATGTAGTAGTTAGTAAACGAAAAGGTTTGAATGTGTAGTGCAAAATATCGTCATTTCTTTGAAATACGAATCAGTATTCAAACAGTAAATACTTGCTTATTGAACGCGTGTTAAATTATAAATTGTAATTATGATTAGCGCGGTCTTTTTCATTAAATATCGATAGCTCGCAGTTAGCGCGTTGTACTGATTATGGCTTTGTCAACGTAGTAATTCTATGAAAGTGATAGATTTACGATCTGCAGTAATGCGACTGCAGGTTGTATATGTGTGTGTGTGTGTGTGTGTGTGTATATATATATATATATATATATATTAAGCCGACAGCTCGACCTTGACATAATAAACGGAATTTGTATTGACAGTCCTCTGCTTTGATGATAGCTGCATTGAGAGAGATGTTTGGTATTTGTGATTATAATTGCATAATAAAATAATTATAGTTAGAAGCTTCATTTTTACAGTTATTATTACTATAATATTAGTAATAATAATTATATATATTATATATATTTATAATTCGACATAAAAAAATATATAGTATAATATTGGCCTCGAAAATGACTATAATTTTTCTACAATTTTTTTATATATAGAACTACGAATATATTATTAATACTAACATTACAGTAAGCATTGGAGCTTGTAATATAATCACTAGTTATACAAATATACTAATGTTTAATAATAGCATTTTTCACATGAAAAGTTTTGGGCATTTCTACAACTATTGCACATAGTAAATACTTATGGTTAATAATTCTATTTTTATAATTATTCTTGTTATAAGGTTAATAATAATAATTATATTTATAGTTTTGTTAAGAAATATTATTAGCATCGAAAATGATTATAAATTATGATATTATTAAATTTTGGTAATTGTAACAATTTTTTCTGTACATATTCTAATTGCTGTACATTCGTTACGACATCGCAAATGTCGCTCTTTTGAAAATGTAAATATGTAAAATTCACGAAACGTAAATTACAAAGTGAGATCTCTATTTACATTCTGATTAATATAAGGAAAGGATGCGAAAGACGATATGTTAAACAGAGTTATGCCCGTTTCCACCAATGTAGATTAACTTTAATCTCGATTCAACTTACTCTTCGTCTTTTTCTAGTTCTAAAGATTAGAAAAAGACGAAGAATAAATTGAACCGAGATTAAAGTTAATCTACATTGGTGGAAATGGGTATTAGTAAGTCACAGTTCTGTGTGCAAGCAAAGCGAGATGGAATATACACCTAATCTAAATGCAAGTTGACACGAATTCGTATTTCTTGAAGAAAGAAAGAATAACGGCTATAAGAAAGAGAGGATTCCGTACCTCAGGACGAGACGCTCTCTGTATACGATCTCGCTAGAATTGTCCTTAAATAACTGCGAGTATGTGGCCGGATAGTAAACCGTAGCCGACGATTACCAGTCGTGTGATGGATTGCTAACTTAACGTTGGTTTACTGCGCGTAAAAGATCCAACATTTCGGATCTTTTCGTGTGTATTGTTTTGACTATAGCTGGAAGAAACAACTAAGATTTTCTTTAATGTTTAGAGATATTCTTAAAAAAAAGAACCTTTCTTTTAAATAAATAAATAAATAAATAAATAAATAAATATTATATAAATTATACATATATATATATATATATATATATATATGTATATATGTATATATGTATATATGTATATATGTACATAAATATGTATGTACATTTACAAAAATTTTAATATAAATCTATAATTTAAATGGATTAATTTAAGTTAATAAATTTAACAGATCAATAATTTATCATATTTGCGAAAGAAAGAAAAATATCCTCTTTTTTCTTAATATTTATAAAAATTTCGAAATAATGTTTAGAAATCTATAATTTAATTATATTTTTAAGTTAAAGAAAATTGAGTTTTTAATTAAAAATTATTATATAATATTTTTTAAATTATTAATTTAAATAATTTTGCAACATCGAGATTAATGCCTGGAGCAATCATGTGTTTTTGTACAAGCTTTTGAACTTTTTACAACTCTGCGTGGGATGTCTAAAAGAAACGGTATCTCAAAGACTGCTTATATATCATGTAAGAATTAAGTCAAAAGCCGTAATTATTTCGTTACTTGCAACATGAAATAAGTTTCATTCCAGTGAGCATGCTCTCAATTGGTACGAAATGCCGAAATAAGCTTCTCTGATGTTATAGTTTATCATAGCGCAAAGAGCTCGTCAAATATACGTGGACACTGCGATACGTTTATTGATTTTACCGTTATTTTCATGTCCTCGAGAGGCTTGAACTTTTAGACTTTTTTCCTCAGAAGAAGAGAGAAAAAGCTTTCGTATTATTGTTAAATCCTCATGTTTCTTTAGAGATCTAGGAAAAGAAAGTCTCTCGGGTAAAACGTCACATTGATCGATTACGACGTTCTTCTTATATAGTGAAAAAAAATACAATAACTTTTTAGCATTCTTAGTACAATTTTCATTATTATTATAAAATATACCATTATAAAGTAAGCAATATAATTCCGAATTTGTATAATATAGATTATATAGGATAATTGTTCTGACGGAGTTTGTGACATGAAGACCAGACTAAAGAGACGGAAGTCCTCTATCATTTTACAATTTTCGCAATAGTTAACAAGATATTAATTGCTAAAAATTAATGAAAATTGGTTCCCAATAATATTTTACTTAAATACTATCAACTTTACAGAAAAAATACAACAGACAAAAATTTTTCTTGTAAGAATTTGTAACACACAGAGGGCCACCACCTTAATCTCGACATATGTTGTCATGACCCTGAGTAATCTTCAACAGGTTTTAGCCTCGTTATTCATTAAAAAGTTATTAACAAAAAAATTTGAAAATAATCTCTCTTATTTCTGCTATATACAATATTAAATCTATTCTATTTCTTGCTTACGTAATAGCTTTCCACACGAAGGCAGTTCCACTCCACCTGCTCCCCTGCTAAGGGGCATCCGACTTTCCACGCGAAGCGAGTTCCATCTCGCCAAGTCGCTTTGCGTAAAAAGTTGTATTTCTTAAATTCGTTTATCTCATACTTGATTCTTCATGTAAAGTAGAGACATAAGTACTAACTTTGACTGTTAATAACTTTTTAATGAATAACGAGCGACGGCTAAAACTTGTTGGATCACTCAAGGTCAAGGCAATATATATCAAGGACAAGATTATTGGAGCTGAGTCCCCTAATCGATACTTTTATCAAAAAATGGAATTGTTGTTCGTTGACTCTAAAACGTATTAGATACAAGCTTGACACGCAATCCTATCAAGAAATTAATTGTAGACTTAAAGACATTACTAAAGCTGGAAGCAGGTTTTATAAGGATTCTACCTATAAGAACCTAAATTGTACAAATCCAATTTTGTTTCGTGCATATGATTTGTTCATATGGAAAATTCATAAAACGAATTATTCGTTACGTGTCATTGTTTCATCGATTGATAGCTCTATTCATAATTTGGCTTCGTTTTTACATAAAATTATTCATGAAAATTTACCGCTAGCTGAAATCGCTATTGACAATAATTATCAATTGACTAAAAACATTTCGAAATTGACTATATCTCATAATACTATACTTTTATCTTTGGATGTAGTCTCGCTGTTTAATAACGTACCAATTGACTTAATTTTAAAAGATATCTTAAGGAAGTGAAGACTTTTACTGAGAGGAATACTAACATTCCAAAAACTGAATTTTTGAAGTTTTAAAATTAGTTCTTAATTTTATTTTCTTTGTATTTAATAAAAAATTTTGTAATTAGACTTTTGGAGTACCTATAGTTTACAATATCTTCCATAGTGTTTGATGTATTATGCAAAACTTAGAGTCATGTTCGCCAAAAACTCCTCTCTTTTATGATAAATGTGTAGATAACATTGTTTTAGTTCTTGACATTTTGAATATTGATGAAATTCTAAATATTTTAACTCTTATCGTCTGAGATTAAAATTTACTAGGAAATTTAGAGGCAATATATTGACTTTTTTGGATATTTTTTTGGATATTTGCTTGAAGAAGAAAAATGCTCTCATTTTTTATTGGTATCGCAGATCTACATTCTGAAGTCGATTTTTGAACTTTTTCTTGACATCCTCTTTCTTAAAAGATAAACACAATAATTAGTCTAATTGATAGGATCTTACTACTATCATATCCTAGTTTTCATCATAATAATTTTGATAGTATCATTAAGATTTTACTAAACAAATTATTACTCCTTGTGTTTAATCTTTTCAACGATTAAAAAAACTCTATAAAAAGTTAATCAATTAAATCACATAGTATCTGAATGTCAGGAATAGACTTTAGAAGTGAACAAAAAATGATGGTTTTTTTAACGATATCTTCCATTCTCTCTATATTTGTCTATATGACATTTTCGTTAAAAAATTTTCTTCAGTTTACATGACATATAGAGGTATTAACAAGTTAAATAGTTTTATTAAGGTTCAAAAAGATACTCTGCCAACATTGTCTCATTCGAACATAATTTATAAATTCGATTATAAGGAATGTGACGTGTCATACGTTGGCCAAACTGGCAGATGTTTAAAAACGTGCATCTCTGAACGCAGAAATCATATTAATAGGAATACGACTTAATCTTCGGTTATCACAGAACATAGAATCTAATTATCCCACGATTTCGATTGGGATAACGTTAAAATATTAGGTGAAAAAATTTTAAATAAACGATTATTCTGAGAGATGATTCACATAAAGAAACAAAAACGAGGTTTAAATTTACAAAATGATACGTTATCGTTAGATCCGTTATATGTTAATTTATTTACAGAGATATAATTTTTTTCTTGTTTTGTTTTTTTGACATCTCTCTGAGAAATCTCATTCTTCTTTTTGTTATTAAATCGAACAATTCAATAATAATATGATTATTCATAGTTAGCACAACTTGACTTTATCAAATCAAACAATTTGATGACTAAGTTTAGGACAACTAATAGATTCATCATTAACTTATGTATTAGAACATTCTCTCTTTAATATTCTTTCCGAATATTTTGCGTTTTCAATGTTTTACGTTATTAATTGTACTGAAGAAGATCTGAATCGAGGGTTGAAACGTATATTCACTTTAATAAATGGTATTGCAATTTACACTCGAACATCCTGTGTTGATTCATATCGGTATTATTTATCGTGATAAATTTAATCTAGTGAGCCTATTTTATTAATTTGGTTATAAATTTTATAAAAATATCGATTTAATGATAATTGTCAATATGTAATATAATTTTCATAACTGCAAATATGTGCGCACGCACGCACGCACGCACGCATGCACCCACGCATGCACGCGCGCACATAAGAAGTGTAAAATATTTTATAATAAACCTTTTTATAATAAACCTTTTATGATTATAAAAATACATAAAAAATCAGAATAAACTGCATGATTATATTATTATTAACTATACGCGTTGGTAGAAGACTAACATTAGTTGTACTTAATTTTTAAAAATACTATTAACATGTACCTAAGCAGCTAATCCATTTGAACAAAAAGATCTCACTTTTTTGAATTCTTTATTAATTAGTGTCATCTGTTCAAAATTAACTCAAAAAGAATAAAAAAATATATACAAATATATTATTATATTCATATATTAAAAGTAATATATTTAATTCTCATCGTGAAAAAACGGATTATTTGTGTCCAGGCGATTTTTTAAAATTATAAATATTGATTTTGAAAATAGGTGAGTACGGGCGCATTGTTCTGCTCCTAAGAAAAATTATGGGGTTATAGTAAGGTGCTTCTGAAAGCCCCGCAGCGGGTATTGTTTTCTCGTTAAAAGCGAATACTCAAAATCGAGCGCGGACACAAATGACTTCACAGTTTACACAGTGAGAGTTAATTTATATAAAAGCTAAAGTATAATTTATTACAAAAAAAACAAAGGTTTTATGATTAAATCAATAATAGTAGCATGAAAGTCAACACTGAATGTTTTATACGTAAATAGCTTTATAAATTCATGTTCTACAATAATAACGATCTTCCTATTAATTATCCTTAACATTTCAAATTAAAATTAAAAAGGAAATCAGTTAATTTTACATTAAACAAAATTTGATTTCTACCGCTTATATGTTAACTTGATTTTTTTTTTATTGATTCATCTTTTCAGTTCTCAGTTTTCATGTTGATATCACAACTTTTCTAGTTTCTGTAAGCAACCTTCCCATCACAAGGGATGCGTTCCATTTTTTCACGCTCACACGCTGCATAGCATTAGTTTATCCTTATTGTCTATCAAATATTATAAATGATGCTTATAAACGCTGTAAATATAAAACGGAACGCATCCAAGCTATAGGATAACTTCATAGTTGTACATAACAAAAATTTAATTTATCAAGGAATAGGTCTCAATGTGTCTGTCGATTTGTCCACGTCTAATAAAACTGTCACATAATTATTAAGTCAATCTATATTAAGGAACAGTTTCTACTTACAAGGATGATTACTCGAGATAAATAATATTTAGTATAAGACGTTAGCAACATTTAACCGAAGAAGAATTAGAAAATAAACAGCGTATCAATTAATGAAAATTATCTAAAATTATTTTATTATAAGTTTTTTGTCCACTGAGGATGATTCTGTGAGAACCGAAACGTTTGGAGAATTTTGTACTGTGAAAGTAAAGATTTATAATAATTGCACTGTCATTGTTCTAAGTTCATTGCCCTTTCATTAGATATTCTATTGTTTCAAATTACAATTAAAATATTTAACTCTTAATTTAATTTTTTTATACATTTTGCAATCTGAAAAATTTATGCACGTTGCAAAATATACAAGAAAGCTTGCGCGGTTTGTTTATTGCATGGTGTCTACATTGTAGTCATATATTACAAGAAAATTCTAGAGGGATGTGTAACCATAAATATAAAAATATAAAAAGAAATGTTGCGCTCAGAATATGCAATATGTGAAAGCACTATCGCAATAGAGAAAAAGCAGACGAAAATGTAAAAATAAGATATTTCCTTTTTTCAAAAAATGATATAACTAAAGACAAAACGTGATATTTAGTTATTATCGTGAATTAGTTAAACAAATACTACCCTATTAATCATCGAAAGTGAATTAACTTTATTGAATATTATCAAAATTCAAAAAAAATAGTTAAAAAATCATCAAAATTGTCTCAAGAATAGTTTAGAAAGGATAGTTTTTTAAAAATTGTGAGACACAAATGACAAAAATGACATTTGATTATATTAAGAATATATTCTTTTTACTGATAGTGATAGAGCTGAAATGATGTCATATTTTGAGGCAAAAAATATAATAAAGTAATGAATTATAATATTATTGCGGTAGTTAAATAGAATTTACGTTTCAAGACCGAAAAATCATTTCGGCGCGCATTTTAAAGGACTACTAGGACTATATATCTACGTAGTATATAAATTTATACAGAATTATATAAGTATTTAAGATCCAGTTAGATCGTTTAAGGTATTGATTTCTATAGATGATTTGTGTTCTCACATACACAATTCTATAAAATATTATATTAATGAATTATAATATAAATTACTCAGAGAAAAGTGTAAGGTTTTAAAAATAGATCCTCGTCCGCTTCAAGGTTAATCAATAACTTTCTACAAATTTAAGTTAAATAATAATTAATTCAAATTAAAAACTATATAATTTTTCCTTTCTTTTGTGAAACTGAATTTTTTAAATCACTCATTACGTTCTTTACGTCACTTCACGAATTACGTTACTTTTGACGTAAGGTAGCGATATGTATTTTGCTATCTCTTTTCCTCTTTCTGCGTTGAAAGAACAGCATATCCAATTCAGAATTAACGCGAAAAGCTACGAATTGATGCATCAAATTTAATCGTTTACCTCTATTCCAGATATGAAATATGTCTTTGCCATATCTTATCTGGAAAATATTTCTGATTGTATTTGAAAATGATAATAATCATATAATATGTCCATATTTTTCATTTTTGTTTTCTTACGTAATATGGTAGCTAGTAAAATATCCATCGCATATTAGTTTATATATAATAAGTTTACTCTATCTTGAGTATTAAAAAAATATTAGAAAAAGCAGATTTCTGTTTAAAAGATCTGCTTTTATTACGAAAAAACATCACATTAGGAATAAATGACGAGAAAGTAACTTTTAATTCATTTATTTTCCGCAGGGGAATTGATAAAATATACCCAGTCTCGAATAATGGATTATCTAAATGACTGATATCTTTAGACATCGAAAATCGATAGTACTAACTAATGGCGTTTCCATAATTGAAACTGTACTTCGACTGTTCCGTGACCGACGCTGACTCGAATTTCAAAGTAATCATAGAAAGCACTTAGTCGGTTCGGACTAGCCTTCTCGGCAATATGGGTCATGAATATTCACTCGGATAGTCATTGTTATTACTTGATTCTACTTACAATTGGTCCGTTGCTCATGTTCCGTGAACATAAACGCGCGCATGTCCGACAATGTATCGTACGAGCCTTTTGTCGCCGACTACAATAGAACGTTACAACCAATGCGGACAAAATGTCCGCATTAGTTGTAATATCTGAAGAATATAGCGCAAAAAATCATGTTAACGAAGCTAAAGTAATATCAATGTGCTTTAATTAGCCTTATCTCTTGAGCGTTCAAAGGCATGTACATACCAATTATATCCGTAATGATCCCATAGAAAACTAATGTGGCACGATCCAAATTAATTTGAAGCGCATATCTTGATAGATTGGTTGACGTTGACGTAAATATCCTTCATCATATGAGAGAGGATTTCATAAAATAAAATATACCTCCATACATTCGCTGAAAAATGAAACGGATTAACGAAAATTTGAAACGACGCGATAGTGCTCTGTTAATTTATTAGGCATTTAATTTTTATATATGTTCACAGATATATTCTTAACCTGTATTGCCAAAAACTGGCGTACATTGAAATAAAACTTTATATAAATTACAAGAAATATAAGTATCATCAAATGTAAGAGCAAAAGTTATATTTCGAAATCAGAAATTATCCATTGTGAAGAGATACGATTTGGAGATTTATAATCTTGAGATTTGAAGATCATGTATACTTCGCAAATTCGAGATACCCTAACTCTTTTCCTTCTCATTCCATTTTGAAATCTTTAAATCCAAATTTTAAGATTTTCAATATTAATTCTTATTGAAGAATGTACATATCTGTACTGCTTGTTTCTTTTGATATATTGAATGTTTAAACATGTTTTAGTAGCAATCTAAACATAAAAAGAACGATTGATTCCGTAACATCTATCTGATTTAGATATTCGATACATTTACAATATAATTCTAGGCATAAACCACGTGATCGATATTCTTCGTGATCTTATTCATATTTACCGTGAATAAAGCAACAATAGTATTCCTTGCGTAAGTAATAAACCTTGCATTGTGAGGGAATAGTGATAGCGATAGAAATAATCTATCAAAAATCGTATATAATGCACGGTTTCTAATAAGTTATTCTTATGTTGTTTCTATCGTTATCGCTGTTGCTTTGCATTGTGTAAGGAACATAAATACAACATACAGCATCTGACGCGTCAGCATTTAAGCTGCGCGCTGGTTGGTGAAGTAAAGGACAGGAATCAAGCTGAAAATCAGTCGAAATGTGTAGGTAAATCTCAGCATTGGTTTAAGAAATAGTCGAAATGGTACATTGTCGAGAATACATGAGGTAGGTAGCCTTCACCTTCAAAAGAAAAATACTACGCGTTCATAAGAGAGGTATCTCCAATTAAACTTGTATTTATTATTATTTTGTGTATTTCGTACCTCGTGCTAATATACCGGAAAAATATCTTCTATTAAAAAAAATACTTCCTATTAGTATGTAATTCGACATTTCTATTCAGAAATTAATATCTCGAATTTTTATAAGTTATGCAGTTAAGATACATGATTAGGTTAGATTAAGAGTGTTTATGTATAACGTACATAATATGCTATTTCAAATTAAAAAAAAATTAAAAAACTTTCTTAATTATTATTGCTACGATTCTTCAAGGCCTTAAAAAAAGACTAACTTGGACCTAAAATCGAGATAATTCAAATTTTGATTATGCTCGGATAACATTAAAAACCTTAAAGTATATCAAAATTTTAAAGACATTTTAAGATGTTTTAAGTTCTGATTTTATAAACTGACACGTGTGCTGTCAAGGCATTTTTTTATTGTACAATAATTATGTCAAAATTACCCCATTTTATTAAATAAACCGATAAAATAAAATTAGCAATTTCTGATCGCGAGCTTATGCACGGCAAGTGCATGTCGGTGTCGCAAATATTCAATCTGTGCAAATTATCGGTATGAGAGACGAGCATAATCCGGTTGCCTAGAGAAACTCATCGACCCATTACTGTATTTTAATGCATCCCGAGTATAATTAATGATTCTACGTCGTCACCTCAGATTTTAATTAATTAATGCATCGATGTACAATACGCGTTATAAGCTACGAGAATCGATGTAAGCCACGGACAAAAATGAACTGATACGCTGCGAGAAACGGCGGTAAAACGAGCACACTTTAATTTTGTCATCTACATATCCATCTTGTAATTCACTTTGTCTGAAATACAAGTTGCTGTGAGCTGTTTTCAAATACAAGAAAAAACGAAAATATTTCCTTTTTTTTTTCTAGAAAAGAATCGTGTTAGAAAAGAGAAATAGTTTTTTTTTTAAAACAAGGTAAAACCAACGTCATTTAACGTAATTAAATATACACCTGTTTCAACCCAACAGACCTTGTCATTTTTCTGCTTGGTAATCATACATCATAATACACGAAAGGGGCGGCAACTGCACTCATGTAATCGGTTTTTCAGTTTACTTAATTTGCTTATAGTATTGCGCGTTTACTATTTCATTTTTAGAGCTTTGTTTTTTTTTAAATCTAATGTTTGCAAGAACGATTTTTGTAAAAATTTATTGTAGGTAAATATAGATCTGAAAATAATTTTGTAGGTTTTGGACCGTCAAAATAATTAGGAATAATTATGTAGGAATAATATGTAGGAAACTCTAACATGATAAGCAATGCTGCAAAAAGATTTATCCTAGCATCCATCTTGAGCGTCCAGTTATTTGATGCAACGATCCAACAAAATTATTTTCAGATCTACATTTAGCTAAATTTCTGAATACTTTAGCAAAATTGTTCTTTTTGTGTAAAGTCTGAAATAAAATATTGTGCTGTTTTGCTCTTATCGAGATGACATATTGCACGCGTGACCAAACTAAGTATGCCTATCTCGCGTAAAAGGAAGGTAGGAAATATCCTATGACTTGTTCTTTAAAGTACAAGTGCTTGCGGCAGACTAGAAAGATCCTCGCGCAGAAGTGCGCTGCTAAACGCGCTTCGTGAATAGATAAAATAAAAATGATCTGGGAATTTTCTTTGAAAAGTAAAGCAAAGTCCCCTCTGAAAAGATCCTCCCACCTCCGCATGTTTGCTTTGTGGAATATCGTCGCGCACAAACGCACCCGGGAACTTTACCTTAGGATGGAGAATGCTGCACTAGTAAAGCGTATACCCTTTTTAAATAGTAAAGTGGTGTCTACAATATAAAAATAGTGAGCCTTAAATTATAAGAAATTGATCAATCATAGTCGATTATTCTCATCATAGCCGATTATTTTCTTCACATTCGATTGATCAATTTCTTACAGCTTAAGGCTTATACTTCTTCCTGTGTAACACAGATTTCCGAGGAATATTTTAAAGATATTTTACGTTCTAAGGACGTTCCCTCGGATAAAATGCGTTGTAGACACCGCTTAATGCAACGCGAGGGACATATTTTTTGTACTAATATTAATCTTTTACACAAAATGAAAAAAGAAGGAAAAAACATATGAGAGTTTTATTATTCGTGTTAATACCCGGCCATATAAAATAATCCGTTGACCTCGGATTTGCATGATCAGCAGGTACACGCGTAAAAATTGCCGTGCAAAACCATGCGAGATACGACTGTTTGCATTGCTCATGTGCAATTCTGATTTACACAAGTCTGCAATCGCCAGCTAAATGAAATCGTGATAAGGGTTTGCATAGTTAATGCCTACGTAAAAGCTATCATGCGAATAAAATCCTCCGGCGAATAAAATCCTGCGAATAAAGCCGGGAAACAAATGCCGTAGAGAATAGAGACGATTTCTAGGCTTTTTGCATTATACGGATATTTACGAGGCAGTTTAATGAAATCCGTGTGAGCGGGTGGGTTTCCGGATTTATACGGTACACATAAATAGCGAGAGAGGTACGCGTATAAATTGAATCTGGCCAGAAGCGGAGGAAGAGATTCTCATTTGCCACTCGCTTTGAAACGCCGTCGATTTGTGTGCGCACGGCATTTTTCATATGTGCACAATGCGCAAATCGAAGGGTTCCCGCTTTTTGTTTGCTCGTCGCATTGTTGTCATTGTTTATTGTCATACATTGGAGATAACTCAATTTTTTATCGTTCCTCTGTTGCAGCACTGTTTCGCGATATCGTATAGGAGGGAGAACCAACGGCAATATGAGCTAAAAGCGGCCACAGAGACGAACTGCAAAGCATGGATCGATGCGATACGAGAAGCTAGGTAAACGACGGCTAGTGCTCGAATCGAAGATCTCGGGGAGTGATTAAAACGCTCTGATTCACGGAGATCGCTCATCCCATAAATCATCACGATCATCTCGATGACTAATTGTGAGCGTAGTCAGGCGGCGTTTAATGTTTCAAAGCTCCAATTAGATTCGTCGTTTCAATCATTCGTGCCAGCGATTAATTTTATCCATGGCTAGAAAAATTCTTCTACATCATAGATGGGGTCAAAGAGGGAAGTTAGAGAGTTTAATCTCTCTTCGAATTTTTGTTTATTTTTTTCATTTTTAATCATGGAAGGTATAACTTTATTTTTTATTCTGAATGAATTTTTTGTTGCCACATAAAATGTTTTTGTTTCTTCATTATATAAGCCCATAATTTCAGGAACTTCTATTAGTTTGAACTTGAATGTATCTAATACATAAAGAAAATTTTTACTAGATTTTTGAATCAAAAACAATATATGTATTAAGATATTAATGAATATTCCACTTACAATTGCAGACTTCGTTTTTAATCTTTTCGCTATGGCGGTCCCTTTTCCGCTGAAATGTTCCCGCCGCACTAAAAGTGTACACGTTACACGTGAATAGTCTTTTAGCGTTCGGACAGCGCTAAGAAAACGTATCGAAATAAAGTGAGCAAGATTGAGCGACATTGGCGTAAACATAGAATCGGAACATAAACAAAATATAGATAGAGCTGTACTTTGCAAATCCAAAATATATGAAATTGTTGAAATTTATTGGCGAGTCATTATAGTCGTTCATCGTAGTGAAAGGATTAATAACTATATTTTGCCTATACTTTTCTTCAGAAAAAAAATTATAAATTATGATTTTTTATTATATTTAATATTTTTTCTATTTAATATCAGAGACAAGGAAACATTCTAAGTTCTAAAATTTCCAAAAAAATTAATTCATTAACATAAAAAAATTACTGTTTATATGATGATAGAATTGATAAAATGAAAAAATTACAGATATGTCTATGCTCATTATCACGCATCAAATTTATTGGATCATTGAATTCGATGATTGGATCATCGATTTCAACTTACTTAAGCTTCTCTATTTTCTTTTCTGATAAAATTAAAAATGTTTTGGCTGATGTATTAATATCAATTGAAAGCCAAAAAAAATCTTTATATCTTGAATAGTTTTCGAGATATAGCGTTCGGGAAGAAATGTTTTATATGTAATTATATAAAATTATATAAATTTATATGTAATTTAAAATTGACAAAAAATTGACAAATTTTATATATAGTTATATAAAATATGTCCATATTTTTTCCTAGGCTAAAGAAAGCTAAACATTGCTTTACACATGAGGACTGATTTTATATTTTAAACTGTTTGTGGCCAACAACTTTCAGAACTTTAAAAAAAAAAGATTATTTTTTAAAATATTATTAATGATAGATAGAGATAATTTTATTATAAAATTACTTGTAAATAGATTTCTACAAGAAAATGATAAAATGCTATTTCATCATTTCACATGTGCACCTATTAGAGAGATAGCATGCTGCGCTTTTTTTATAGGGATTCTCCTTAATAGGCTTATTCCACTCTTATTTTTTTATGCACAAATAATGTTCTCTCTCTCTTTAATAATTTGATTTTGTCATTTAAAAAAATGTGTTTAACAAATTATTATTACATAAAAAATTCATCTCCTTGTTATAACTTTTATATGATAAAATATTTTTTACGTTATAATGCTACAAAATGATGAAATTTTTTATTTTAAATTTGCGTAAATTTCAATATTTTCATAATATCAAAATCACTGTTAAATTTGTAATATCAAATTATACCAATTTGAGTTGTTTTTAATCACTTTTATATAATAGATTACCATTGCTCCTACTCAATATGTCGTTAATTTAACTAGAATGATAGAGTTAAATAATTTAATTCAAGAATTACTATAAGAAAAAGGCTGAAATAATTTATAAAATTAATAATTTATAAAATTAATAATAAATATAGGGCTATAAACCAAGCAAGCTCTTAATGCTGAGTTATTATAAAAAAATTTATTATAAAACAAAAGTTTATTATAATAAACACTGTTTGATGACCATCATGCACTATAACGTATCTACATTTTATCCGAATATTTATCATCTATTTCTTCACGTTTATATATTAAATAATGCTCACAACTATCCATAATGAAATTGCATACATTACGATGAATTTATATTTTATTACATTTATCGTCTAAATCATCATGTGTATTGGCGAGTTATTGTTTTTTCAAATGATCGATTTCAAATTGTATTAATTTCAACATTGAGAACAATGACCCAAAAGGGATCGAAACATTTATTATAATATTTATTCATAATAACTCAGCATTAAGACCTTGCTTGGCTTGTAGTCCTATACTTATTAACTCAAGAAATTAAAAAAAAAATTGACTTAAATTCAGTTTATTATTTACATTAAAATGACGATTAACCGTGATATTAGTTTGTCTTATTTCCAATATTATTATTGTAATATTATTATTCTGAGGATGAAGAAAAAATTGAGAAGGATATTATATATTGTCAATTTGATAATATTTTGATAAGCATTTTCTAAATATTAAGCGAGAGAATATATTATTATGTAATAATAATAATATATCTTTTAAACATTGTTTAAATGATTTTAAATGATTTTTAAACTATTTAATAAAGGAAGGATAACAGTTGGAATAATCTGTGCATAAAAAAAATGAGAATGAAATAGACCTATTGAGGAAATCACTATAAAAAAAGCACATATTATTTACATCATGATAAGTGCAGGTATGAAAATGATAGCATTTTATTATTTTTTAGTGATAGAAATCTATTTAAAAGTAATTTTATAATAAAAATTACTTCTATCATTAATAATATTTTACAAAATAATCATTTTTCTTAAAAAGTTCTGAAAATTGTTGCCAATAAATAAGGTTTGAAGAGTGAAATCATGTGTAAAGCGATGTTTAACTTTCTCCGCTATATCTTAGAAACTATTGAAGATATAAAAAAATGTTTTACACAAAAGTTTTATAATAAAATTGCCTCTATTTATTCATTTCAGTGATATTTTTTTAGAATATTTATTTAAAAATTTTTTTTTTAAATTTCAAAAATAATAATTTTTTTTTAAATATTATTAACGCAAATGAATACAGCTAATTTTGTTGTAGAACTTTTTTTTGATATCTCAAATAGTTTTCGAGATATAACAGAAAAAACTGAAAACTGCTTTTTCGAAACTCATAAGAGATGATTTCTTCAAACTGTTTTTTTTGCCGCAACTAATATTTTTTAAATTCATTTTTTTTATGTAAGCTATAAGTATACAAAGTTTCATTAAAATCAGAATTTGACACCTTGCGAAGTTCCCTTGTCAGATGTAATAATAAAATAATCTATAAAATATTTATATTTTTGGTTATGTTTTGAGATGTGAAACATCGCTAAATGCAACACTATTAATAAGTTCTTCATGATTTTGTTAAATATTTTTCAGATTTAAATCAATTACGTGAGGTACGTGAGGTAGGGATATTCGATATTCCTTACTGATATTCGAGCCGGTAGGTGCAGATCAAAATATGATCTCCGAAAATAACATGCGTGAAAGCTTCATTTATTCATCTGATCGAATTACAAACAATTTGTAAAGTTTTTCGATATATCACGGTGTAAGAGAAAAACAAATTTTTCATTAATACAAACTCATTGGCGTGTAGCTGTAATGGCGGACTCGCGCCGTTCCCTTATTTCCTTTAATAAGTCTTCTATTTTTAATAAAACAGCGACAAAGTAATCTCAGATCTTGCGATCGGAGAGTTATGGGCATTTACTTTATAAAAAAGGTTCGAGCTAACAGAATACTCCCGCAATGAACAATATGGTTTGTGGCATAATAATTAACTTGATTCTCCAACATCATTCCGTTTTATACTTTAAGGTAGATTCTTCTATTATTCAAGTCTATTATTCAAGAGGTTACCTTAATCTCGTTGATGCGTTGATAAATACGTTTACGGGCGTCACATTAACATCGAGCCGTTTCAGCCACCTCTCTATTAATCCTCGTGCCGTAATTTGTGCACATTAACACCGAAGTAATCTTCATCATACTATCAAACGCGTCTTAGAGGGCGAACAACCGGTTATTGCGGAAGCTCCAGTGAAGAGGATTGCACAAGGATACGATGCTAATATCACAAATATATTTCATCCGTTAGTGCGCAATTCATTTCAAATTCATGATTTCAGCAAAAATAAAAATGGTAATTTAAAAAAACTTTTTTCTACCTACAATCAGTGTAAAAAAATATTCGTACAGGAGGGATACTTTTCTCAAAAAAATCTTATTTTTAGAAAGTAAACATTAATTGCCAATTTATTAACAAAGAATAAAATAGATTACATATTTATCATAATGATTTTACCTACAAAGATGTAATAATTAAAAAATATATTATCTTAATAAAATAAGCGAAAATAAAATATTATATTATTTGGATGCAGAAAAAGTATTTATATTCAATCGATAAATTTCTAAAATAATTTCTAAATAATATAAATAAGGTTCTAAAAATCATGAATATTATATTATTTTTATGAAACTCTTTAATATATGCATTATTAATAAATCGCTATTATAATTAAATAATTAATGTTTGTTTTTTACAAATAAGATTTTTTAAAATAAAAATCCCTTCTTCACGAATATTTTTATTATACGTATTTCTTTTCTTTATAAAGGGCTTTATAGAAATTTTTCTTCGCTAACCATTTTAGTTAGTTTGAAACTGTTTACAAATGCGCTCGGTAACAGACAGTCCATTGATAATTTCTTTTGCGGAACATTTCTTCTGAGGAACGCAAGTATCTGCAAAAGAAGAATTGGCGGAAGCATTAGCGACAGAAAAGTTATCGACAGGAGAAGTACTTGTGATAGAAAAGTTATCGACAAGAAAAGTATTTGTGATAGAAAAGTTATCAATCTTTGCATCTTTTTCAAATATAGTAGAACTTCTTCTATCTGCATTCTATTTATGCAGATAAGTTTATGCTTAAATTATTAGATCTTAATATCCAAACTGATAATTAAGCCTAGTGGCGCCATAGTTCGGATAATAGAAGCTCGACGTGTTCAAAAGAGTTTTCTAAACGTCAGCTTCTATTATCAGAACTAATAAATATTGATAAAGAGGAGAATTAGTAAACCTCTGATATCTGAACTATTCGGTTTTCGAACTTTGTCTTGTTTTCCAAATAAACGAAATAATTTTATTACTGTACAGGATGAAAACAAATCTATGATACAACTGGATGAGAGGAGAGAAGTTCTTTCTTGTATAAAAATAAATTTAAAGTGTAGAATAAGTTTTTTGTCCGAGGCTTTGATTTGAGAAAATTAAATCGTGTAGAGCACACGTGCACTTAATGAAGATGCGATTTACAGAAAGATATTGAAAATCTATGATCAGAATCTATATGGTATTTGCGTACCATAACGTACATTTAACGAGCACAACTTTGCTTATGATAGCAGAGACAACATTTTTTTTAATTATTTATCACATTTTCTTTAATCCTGCTATTTGTCGTAAGTTGTGTGAACGTTATATAAACATGAAATTTATTATGTCTTTTCACAAACTGTGATTGTATCTTTATTAAGTGTACGTATTCAACGCGATTTTCAAACTTAATTTTTTCTAAAACAAAACCTTGAAAGAAAAAGGTTCACTAACTTATTTTCTAACTTACTTTTCTACAAATTACCTTTTGTCGGATTCTGTCTATATAATTCTCATCTTGTATATTATATTTGTTAGTTTAAAAAATATGTGCCCTGTACGAATATATACTTAAAGTACTATTTTTTAATTAAAGAACAATTTTTTAAATTCACCTAAATGTTACTTTGCCTCGAGTTTAAAATAATTATAAATCGCTCTATCATTATTCTTTAATTCAGATCCGTAAAACTCAATAAAAGTTAAATATATTTGTTTCTTTAATTATTGACTCCCATACAAGGTACATAATTGATAATATCTTTATACAACGCAAAAATATTTTATTTCTTTTAAATATTTTACTGTATGTATGAGAAGTTGTATCCTTCTTCCGCGTAGTCTTTATTTGCAGACCGACTTATACGTTCACATCCCGGCGGAACGATCCCTTCTCAGATTACTGCTACCCTGCACCATAATATGCATAGATAATGATATCTGCGTTACTTTAGCAATTCTGCCGTGCTGTGCCGTGTTCGAAAATACAAGGTTGATATTTCTTCGAGTATCTCGTGACAGAAGGTCGATCGATAGTATATGATAACTTTTTCATGCAACGTGGACCATGCTCGAATGCTTGTTTTGCGTTGATTCAAGTAGAGCTTCTCAAAACACCGCTGCAAGGTGTGGACGAGCTATCTATTTGCACGGCTCATGGATATACATATAAAGCAACTCGATTAAAATTTAAGTCGATTGGAAGGAAATATCTTTTATGTTTGATGAGAGAGACACTACGCTGTACTTTCTCGTTACAAGAATTCTCAATTTGCGAAAACAGATTCAAGGCGAGTCTATGTATATCTTAGTAAACGTTCAATAAAAACAAAGTCTTATGTTACAAAAACAAAATAGCTTGTTGCAGTACTAACGTTACTTATAAGAACACATTATATTGTTTAATGAAAACAATAACACAAGGACGAAGATAATTTTTCTTTTATAGTTTTTTGGACGCTGAGCAAACGATTCTATTTACCAAACTGTTTTTTCATACAATTTTTAAGAAATTTATAGTTAAAGTTGCAAAAAGGTTTATTTTAATATATTTTGGCATATTACAAGTTATTATAATTAAAATAGCTGTTGAAGAAGTTTTATTGTAATCAAAATTAAGCATTACTAGTTTTCTTAATACGATTACTCGCATGGAATGTTTCTAATATTTTAACACATATCTCCATTTTCATTGTTATCTTAATGTTTACAATTAAATTAAGGATTAATAATTAAGGATTAATATTACACAACTTTTAGATAAAGAAACATGCAAATTGTTTAAAATGGAACAATTTTTGCTAAATATAATATGTATAAAGTACAGGGCTAAGGTCATGTATTTGAAATACTTTTATTTTAAACACAATGTCTGTAATATAATTCTATTTTGTATTTCATATTTCAGCAGAACACATAAAAGTATTTTGTATTTTGCATTTCAAATCGAAAAATTGAAAATATTTGGTATTTAAATTATTAATATTTTGTAATTTAAATATGTAATGAGATTGATTGATTGAATTTTATTATTATATTTGAAGTAGGGGAGACCGGAGCTGGTTGTCGTACGAGATTGATTTTCAAAATGCTTACAATTCAATTAGTAAATTAATAATCATATTCGAAAGAGGCAATATTTTTGAACATTGTAAAAAAATGTGAGTCATATTCATATATTTATACAGATTCAGTAAAGATTTAAAAGAAAGGTAATATTTGAGGCATCTTAACAAAATGAGCTGCGTATATGTCTTTTCTTTTTATATACAAAATATTAAAAATATGGAAAAATATGAAATCATCCAACGTTACTTTTATAAATTATTTATTGCATAAACATATTGATTGTAGAAACATTTAAAAAAAAGCTATTTGGCAACTTAAATCTGAATGCCTGCATTAACTTCTTTTTAACTTCTTTTTAAAACTACGCTTATTGATTTATTCGCAGTTTAGACAAGTAAAAGGCTTTTTATAATTGAGAGGATGGGTGGAATAAAGGCTTAATTATAAAATCTTGATATTAAAAATTAAAATAACTTGCTACTTTTTTTATTATACATAAATGAATACAATATTAAATAAATTTATGTAATATCTTTAAGAAGTTATACTTGCTATAAATCTTCTCTATTACGATCAATATTACATAAAAAAACTAATTGCTAAAGGAAAAAGAGTCTAAGTAGAATTGTGTCTTTATTGTGCCCATCCTTTCAATTTTTACTTAATCCCACACAATGAACATATTTGTGACAAATGTCACTTACGTACGTGCTTGGACGTGGCTCACATTGTATCACAATACAAAAAGTTCATTTTCTTTAATTATAAACAAACGTTGTGACAAAAATATAAACTAAATATAATGTTGTAAAATATAAATATAGAGTAGTATACAATAATATGAACTACAGAAATTAATATCACGTTTTCATAATTATAGAAAGCAATTATTTACGAAATATTACATCACAATCACGACGTATCAATTTTTCCTGTTTTTATTCAAACAGAATGAATAATATGATTTGTGAATCAATGCAGTCGTATAGATCGAATTACTACTGTCATCTGCTAAATTAATCATATAATTATATATAACAGCGAGTGATCCACTTTGGGAAACGGCCTAAATTAGGCCCTTATTTCAAATACATGCCCAGCTCTGATAAATTATAAAATTACAGTATCATACATTTAGCGAATTTCTAAGAATGGAGTATTAATCCTGGATACACGAGCAATGAAGAATTAAAAGCCGTCGTTAAACTTTTTTTTGAGGCAGTCCTAAGAGAAACTAAGAATAATCGTACTTAGCGTCCAAAAAAACTACGAGAAATGATTTTTTCTCGTTCTTATATTTGAAAAAAAGTTATTTTTGTGGAACAGTGTTATAGTTCGCATTATATATAATTTTGCAATAATACTTAGCATGAAAGAAATATGCACGTTGCATATCCTCTTTCATGACATGTTTCTCTCCGGGGAAAGATACATTATGCTTTGCTTCGTATTTCATCATTTGTATCACTTTACGGAACCTAAATTCGGATCCTCTTTTTCAGAGGATTATGCCAATAAGATGTAAACATAACACGTCATTAATTACGTGAAGTAACAAAAGAAATTCTAAGAAAACTTATCAATTGTTTAGTAGTTTATATATTAGTTTAATTTACAATTGAAATAATTTTTTCAGAGATGAGTACCAATGTAATTACATTTTTATAATTTTTTCTTTGTAGTCTAAAGTCGGAATTCTTCAACGATTTGCAGTTATTTCTTTGTTGAAAAAAATTTAAATTCAGATTAAAAAAATATATAAAAATAGAGAATTATATTAAATAAAGATCGAATTATACATAAAAAATATAGGATCAAAACTACATTGCGTGTGAATTTTTTTTACTGGTTTTAAAGTCATTAGAAATTATGAAATTCTGCGAAATTCCGTTTTTTATACGTGACTGCAGAAAACTATAATTTTATTTCCTCAAAATTCCTGAAAGGTATACTTCATACATTTTTTCGGGTTACATACATTACATCAACTATTTTATTTTCCCTATTTCTCCACTTAAATAATATTTTAAGCGCAGCACACGAACTAAGTCTAACTTGGCTTTCTTTTTTTCGAATATTGATTCTAGCTTCAACAAATTGTTGCTACAAAAAGAGGAACTCGAGCAGAAACATCTGCACCTGTTGCAAATTGTTGAGAGCGAGAAAACGGCCAAGTGGCAGTACACCCAGCAATGCGAAGAATTGGCGTCGGAAATAAAAAAACTCCGAGCAGAGGTTAGTCACATATGCATATTTTATATACATATATGTATTATATTCAATTTTTTTATGAGTGAATATATATATTTTATGATACTTTTTCCCGGTAATTTTGATTCGTGCTGCGTGCACTTTTTTTATTTCAATTTTAATATCTTCTGTGACATTTTATTATATAATTAGTAAAACCATTTTGTAACAAATCATCAATTCTTGGAAAAATCTCCGAGTGGACTTCCGAAAACCTGAAAGTTTTGATTTTCTTATCGATTTGCAACTATATTTTGGTGTGCTGATTACGAATACAATTATGAAAATTGCTGACAAGATCATTTTCAAAGTCAAATATTAAACTACATTTTTCACATTTAACATTGAAAGTGACCGACTTTCACCTTATCTCCTCCTTTTGCCAATGAGCACACGATTTTCTACGCGAAGCGACTCTCATTAATTCTACCTTTTCTCCTCTGTTTGGGGGCGCGCGACTTAGTTATTATAACTGTATTTTAATATGTTGATAATGTATGTGACCATGAAAAATCATTGATGATAAGTCATTTTCAATATCAAATGTAAAAAAATATTTAAAAAAATCGGTTTTTCCAAATTTGATTTAGAAAATGACATTGTCGGCAATTTTAATGATCATATTCGTAATCAGCGCTCTAAAATACAGTTGTATGCTCGATGAATACAAAAATTAATAATTAAGCTTCAAATTGTATTTATTCAAAATTTTAACATAAAAAAAATGTAATCATATATTCATTCAAAATTTTGAATGTTTTCAAAAAATATTCATTCACAAAAAGCTATGAATATTTAACGCATTACATTCATTCAAACAAAATATAAACTGAAAAAGAAAATTTCAATAAGCAATCGTTATCTCTTAACTATAACCGGTACTTTGATGACTCTAAGTAAAAAAATGAATTTGTCATTGTAATATTCAGATTTTATAAAGGAAACTTAAAAATTTTGAAAAATATTTTAGAAAGATATACATTGTTTATTTATAAATTTATTTATTTG
Source organism: Atta cephalotes (assembly GCF_000143395.1). Classification (NCBI taxonomy): domain Eukaryota; kingdom Metazoa; phylum Arthropoda; class Insecta; order Hymenoptera; family Formicidae; genus Atta; species Atta cephalotes. Next base: position 4,027,709 of record NW_012130084.1, read on the forward strand.
ATAGAGCGCCATACATATTAGGTGTGGGAAAAAGTTCGTGGCGTTTTTTTAATGCCATTTAATGGGAAAAACGCCACGAACTTTTTCCCATACCTAATATTTCGATATAATTCCAGTTATATAAATATTTTATAGGATATCTTGGGCGCGATATTTATTATGGTCTGTGGATATTAAATTCCAAGATATATTATTTATTCTCAATAAAAATAATTTTTGTTTTATCTATAGGTTAAACAAGGACGCCATCGTACAAATCGCGGGCTAAATGCACGATGTAATCGTAGCCATTGATTTTAAAGATTTCTATTTTCTCTTGTAGGCTTGCAAGCTATAAGTGCAGATAATACAGAATAAAAATGGATACGAAAAAAAACATTCGTAATTATATTTAAAAAATATTTATTCAAATGGAATGAAAGAATATTTATTCGTTTCTTAACGAATAAAAAAGAAATATATTTGCATGAATATTATCATTCATTTTTTATTCATTTATTCGAATATTAGATGTATTCATCGGACATATTATGTCATCAATCGACAAGAGAATCGGAACTTTCAGATTTTCGGAAGTTTATCCAAATTTCCTATACACATATCACATGAGGAATTTTTTACTTTTATTTTATTAATATTAATATTAATACTTCAAAGATTATAATATAGATTATAATATAGTGCGGATAAAAAAAAAATTTTTTTTCGGAAAATGATTAAAAGGTTTCTTTTCTAATATTTTACATATGTAATTTATTACTATATGTATATGTAACTGTTTTTAAAGTTCAATTATTTTCGCATTACAATGTCACACAAATTAATTAAATTGTTTGTTATACATTTCGTAATTAAATTTTAATTTCTACATGGAAAAAAATTATTTTGCATTAAAAATTTAGCTAAATACAAATCTAAAAATAATTTGTTGGAGTATAAAAAAATTATATATAGGATATCAAGTGTAATAATGCTATAAAAAGTTTTGACATTCTGACAATCTATATAATTATTTTGACCGTTTAATATTATTTTAATTCTGATCTATGTATCTCGTTAAATTTTTAAAGCCCGACCATTCTTTCCGTGATAATAAATATCAAAATAACTTCCCGAATACTTTTGAAATTAAAATTTAACTTCGCTTTCGTTTTTAACTCGAGTAGCATCACTAGTCTTAACTCCTTCATTAATTTCATCTAGAGTAACTACGGTGTATATACGACGCGCGAGGATTTACGCCGTAGAAGTTAGAAAAAACAGAGAGAATGAGAGTAATTTTCTTGCAATTATAAGCTTTATATTATTTATATTATATTATATTAATATTATATTAATATTATATTATATTTTATATTATATTAATATTATGTTATGTTTTCAATTTTTTTTACTATTAATATTAATAAAATTATCGTGAGTTGAATCGATTTGTCACTTTAATAAGTAGCGCCATCATTAATTATAATCTATATAAAATGATTACTGTAGGACATGCAAAAGACTTAGTGGTTATTTCGTGATACATGAGAGGAATAATAAAGCATATTGTAACGAAATACAAGTGCTTTGCTCTTGTATTCTTTGTTTAGTTGTCTTGTATGTTCTACCTATTTGGAACATGCAGCATTTTTAGCGAGCGAGATTTATGCCCAAAGTATGTATACAAAGTATGTGTACAAAGTGCGTAGATTAAATTCAGTGCACTAAATGCAATAAACGCATTACATAAAATATGTAATATCATAACACTCGTAATATATAAAAAATTATAATCATTATCTTTGTATTATTATTTCATATTTATCATTTTTATTCCTTAATAAAATTTTGCAAACATATTTTATAAGTTATTATTTTATGTCTTACTTATACAAGTATTATTTGTAAATTTTTCATGAGCTATACATTTTACCTCTTCTATGAGTTTACATTTTCCCCTCTCTATGAGCCCACTTCTATAAAATATATGTATACAGCAAAAATGAAAGACTGACAAAAAAGTCAAAACGTCCGAAAAGTTTTAAATATATTAAAATTTAGCTCGTAGTTTTTATTGTTGATTAATGTTTATTATGTTTAAAAATCTAAGAGTAAGAGAGAGAGAGAGTTTCAAAAAATTCTTTTTTTAATACGAAAAATAAGTATTATAGATTTTTTTTTATAGACAGTACAAAGTTTTACTGGTATAATTCATTTATTTTAAACATAGTAAATAATTAATAAATTAAGTTTTTGTTAGATGCGGCGTATATATCGGAGTTATCTTATTTATGAATGTCTAAGTTTGATAATTAAGCTGATATCATATAAAACTAATGAAATTATTATGTTGTAGGAGAATTGATAATATTTTATCCAAGTGCTTATTCAACATTTAATTTAAATTTTGTTTAAGCATTTCCATTTGATTTATTGAAGAAATTACATTTAAAATCGTTAAAAACGATTTATTTAAGAAATACGAGAAGATGTTTGTTAGGAATTATTTTTTATGTGATATTACGGATTTGATGAGAGATTCTCATTACAGCTATGTGCCCTAAAAAAAGAGCTAAGACCTTCTGTAATGCCGATTTATGCCAGTCGACCGGCGGTTCAAAGAACTATGTCCCAAGGTACCGGAAGTTTGTACAGCACATTCCATTCATACAGTGTCGGTGCTCACAGTTCCGGCGGCTTCGCTCCCGGATTACGCGATATCTCGGAGGGCTCTATTGAAATGCAGAAAGTTAAGAAGGTTCAAAGCTTTTTCAGGGGTTGGCTATGCCGACGACGTTGGAAGCAAATTGTTGAACAGTATATCAAGAGCCCACATGCCGAGAGCATGCGCAAACGGAACAGGTAATTGTTGCTGCTTTATCGCATAAAACCAATGATGTCCAACTAGTTTGCGCATTTCGCTTTTCCATTAATGGCTTGTCATGTCACCGCGCTTGTCATTTCACAGTTACGTTTTGCGTGGCTACGGAAATAAACGTCATAAGTGAGTTTGAATATAATTTTCAAAAAAAAAGACCAAAAGATGTTAAGTAGCATAGGTTTTTTTATTAAATAAAATTATGTGCTCTTATGTGATTGCTATATATATAATAAATAGACTTATATATTATTTTTATTCCGCGGCTGAATAAAATCATTCTCTCGCTTGCCGAGAGATTTTCGCTTAATCATACCGTTCTTATATTTTATTTATTTGCGATGTAATGTCGACAGTTATTGGCTTTATTTAATTTGCATTACCAATGGTATTAAACGTATATCCTACTATTTTAGCCTGGTATTCCAAATGGTGGAGGCCGAGGAGGAATATACGGAGCAGATGGAGATTTTAGTAAGCTGTTTTCTGAGGCCTTTCAAGATGGCTGCCAGTTCAAAGAAACCCCCATGTAGTCACGAGGATGTGAATAGCATATTTTTGAATAGCGAAACCGTGCTGTTTCTCCATCAAATCTTCCTGAAGGGTCTCACCTCGCGTATGGAGAGCTGGCCCACTTTAGTTTTAGGTATGGATATATTTAAAATTATTTTAAGTGATATAAATCAATATATTGACAAACAGAAACGTGTGTCAATATATTGATTTATATCACTTAAACAGAAATGTGTGAATTGTAATATATAACGTTGCGATTTATTTTTATTGTTCGCGATATACAATTGAATTTTTAATTACAAAATCGCATACGATTTTAAATCTCATGTGATTAAGTTTACATGCGATTTAAAATTGTAAATACAGCTGAAAATCACTTTTGTAATATTTATTTATTAAATATTTATACATATAGAAAAATGGAAAACAAAAATTTTATCTCTTTATTAATTATCTCATTACATGATTTACACGGAAAGAACGGTTTTGCTGAAATATTAACAAATTTAGCTAGATATAAATCTGAAAATAATTTTTATTGAATCATCAAAATAATTATGAATACTTAAAAGCATTGATGACAATGCTACGAAAGATTTTGACATTTTAGTCAACAATTTGAGTATCTTACATAATTAATAATTATATATATAATATTTATAGTAAATATAATAATACATAATTAATAATTATTTTGATTCAAACAAAATTATTTTCAGATCCATAATATGTATCTAAATTTTTAGATACATACTTTAGCAACATATCATTTCTTTTATATGAATACTGAACGTACTTTTGCTTCCGATTATTAAATGGTTTAATTTTTAATACCAAATATGGTCCAATTAACCTATTTAAAATTTGTTTTTCTTTATTATTAATTCGTGACATTTTTTTATATAGTGAATAAACATTTATATATGCTTATACGTAATTTAATATTTAAAATATAAAATAAAAATCTCGTTGCGCAGTATATATGTAATATATTATATTCACTGCGATTCTTAAGAAAAATCACAATTGCGATGTACAATTTTGTAAATTTCATAAAAAAAATATTACGGTTACCACAACTGTGATAAATAATAATAATTTTCGTCCATCATTTGGTTGTAATAACTGTAAGATGGATATATCTTTACAGCCATTGAGCATGCAAATCTTACGGTTATCACAATCGTACTATAATTCTTATAATCAAAAAATATATTGATGGGCGACTTTTTGGCCGTCGCAACCGTAACCGTTTTTTCCCATGCTCTAACAAATCCATGTCTAAAGGTGAATCGAAGAGACGCAAGAATTTCGCGAGTTTAAGTATCTAAAAATTTTCCCTCTAACAATATAATTTATGAGAGTATATTATCTTACGTAAGAAAGAATAATGTGGATAGAGGTTGTATATCGATCAATCACGGCATATTGTGAATACACGCAGGTGACTTGTTTGACATGTTGCTACCGATGTTATCCATATATCAAGAGTACGTGAGAAACCACCACTATAGCCTTCAAGTGTTGACTGAGTGCAAGCAATCGTCACCGTTCGTGGCGTTGCTCAATAGGTTGGAGAACAAGACTGCCTGCCACGGACGATCCTTGGAGATCTTTCTAACATATCCCATGCATCAGGTAAGATTGCTACATGCAGATAAAATCGATGTTATACGTGAAGCATAGAAGCTCGACACAAGTGTTTCGAAAAATTCAATAGTATCGTTATATTATTATCGTTACGAAGGAAAGAGAAAGGAACATCATCAATAATGTTTCATCCGTGCGATATTATTTTCTTTGCACTGTTCTTTTCTCAAGAAAGCAAATTCCTGCACGAAAAATAAAATAAAAAAATATAACGATTATCTCAATGATGCGAATGTCTCTTTGGGAATGATCGATTGTATGAAATAGTTTGAAAGCTTCCATGAATATTGCATGAGAGCTGACGATCCTGTAAAATGAATGAAGTCGACGGATGAGAAAAATATACATTCCATCGCGCACTTCCGCAAATTCCACGGAATGCAGAAAATTCCTTTGAAAAGAATTTATTGGCCAAATATAATTTACATCTAATTTAAATATAGCAAGATCTTTTTACTGCTGTAATTTATATTAGACTACTAATTAATTTCTGATTTGTGTGTATCTCTATTCTTGGACATTGCAATTTCAAATTTATTTGACAAGTTTTGCATTACAATTATTCTCCTAATTTTCTCTTTTTCTCTCTAATTTTAGTCGAACTTGAGTAAAAGTTGTTTTTTTTTATCCAGTTACTTATTTTATTCGTTTAGATTCCAAGATATATAATTACTTTGCACGAGTTATTGGCACATACGCCATATGATCATGTGGAACGTAAGAGCCTTCAGAATGCCAGGCAACAACTAGAGGATCTCTCGAGGCAAATGCATGATGAGGTATTTGTCAATTTATTTCATATAAGCTCATATCTTATCTTGACTTTAAATATTAATTGAATATATTTACTTAATATATTAATCGATTATGTCCTATTTTCCAGGTGAGCGAAACTGAAAATCTAAGAAAAAATCTAGCAGTGGAGCGTATGATTGTCGAAGGATGCGATATTTTACTGGACGTCAATCAAGTCTTTGTTAGACAGGGTGAGTAAAATGAGAGATCAATACTCTCTTTCATAATTTAAATATACTTTGGATTCATATCTTTTTAAGAAAAGCTTATTTCAAGTATACATTCAGATACCACAATTACACATTCTAAAAATGTTCTAATGAATATTTTCTGGGAATTTTGGAATATTTTCGAAAGATTCGTATAAAGTATAAGGGGATGTTCTAGGAATATTTATAACATTTTCAATTGTAGCTATTTTCATAATTTTAGAAAAGTCCATAGAATTTCCATCAATTATTATTATAGATGAGGGGGAAAGTTATTATAAAATATTCTGAGAAAACTTTATAATAACTTTCTTATTTATATAATTACGAAAAGAGTCTCAACATTAAACATACTACAAATATTCCTAGAACGCCTTTTACACTTATCCATATTTTTTGAGAATATGTAAAATTCCTGGAAAATATTTGTAGAACGTTTTTAGAATGTAATTGTGTTATCTGGATAAAAATATTTAAATACTGTGTAATTAAAATGTCGTAATAGATTTGTGTAAAAATTAAAATTATTTCATGTTTTAGCGATAACACATATTATCATTTTTCATTCTAATCATCTTCAAATAGAATTTAACAAATTATAATCACAATTCAGAAATTGTGTTTTGTTCATATACATATAAAAGATAATTTTTTGCATATAGAAAGAAGTTGAAGAGCCCAAGCAAAACAACAAGTAATGTCAAAATGACATTAAAATGAATGGAAAATAATTGAAAAATAACTTTTAATGATTATTTTGGAGTCATTTTGATATCATAATGACTTGTTCTGTGAGAATTAACATACTTTGTCGATGTCGATAAAACTGAGGCTGTAGTTCGCATCTTTTACTGTTTATCCTTGGCTGAGAAACTCATTTCTAGACTTGATCGCTGTCGGTAAAGCTCGACGGACTTCTCCATCGTAAGAGATGGAACGTGGGTTAAAGGGCGCAATCGCATAGTTACATGTTCGAAATCGATGACGCGACTTAGTCGCGTCGATATATATTTTCGTATTCGGTTTCATCTCGATCCTGCGCAATGTGTCCTGCCAGGGGCGACACTGTTCTACTATTAGCGGGTTCTCATCAAGTAAATAATTCTTATATTAATCGATTACATGGCTCGATAGCAAATTACGAGATAGTGGCACGCAAGCGGAATGTCATACGTTAGAGAAATTGTAACTTTATCAATTGTTTTAAATTCGATCGCGATAAAAAGATTCTTTTGACATTTAATTACGATTTTAAGTATTAAAGAATATTTAAAATTTAATTTTAATATTCAATTTAAATCTTAAAAATATTGTTAAGAATATCAAATAATGACCTGAGTATCACGCGAAAAGAGGCTCTTAAAATTGAAATTAATTATATTTACAAGGAATTGTATTTATATTAAAATATTAATATTATTGTTAACGAAAAAAGGAGAATATTTCAAAAAATGAAGCTGAAACATCGCATACTTTCTAAGAGTAGCAAATGATAAAGTAGCACAAGACCATTTCAAGTAGTAGAAATCTCACAAGCCAGCCTTATAAACACGATCCTGGCAATCCTCGTGCTTGACGCCACATCACATGGTTATCACGTAAACGTCTCTCGCGCTCTCGCCGACGGCAGGGCAAAGACCATCTCGCGAATGTGATCACCTCTCGTTCGTTTTTCGTCACAGCAAAAAGATCAGACGGTGCGAACATCACATTCCGTTTGAGGGTGATGAGGACTAAGATTTGTTCGAAATCTGTTTCTGTGTGTGAGACAATATTCAGCAATATTGCGAGGCTAGAGGTCGACGAACGAACGAAAGAACGAAACAAGCCGCAACCAATTTGTGGCATTGCCATTTTGTTGGTCTATCAATCTGGCATGGTTACACACTGGATCATGGATGTTTCGCGAGTTCGTTAACATAGCCGCGAGATAGATGGGACCAAGCAATGTGTGTGATATGATAGGGACCAAGGATATTCGGGAGCTTAAGAATCAGCAATAGCTTTTTATCTGGATAAGTCTGCAGGTATACACGTTGTTTTTCGTTCAATAATGTTAAAAGGAAATCTCGATTGAAATCTTCAAAAAATGAATAATAAATAATAATTCTCCATAAGAAAATGGATATGTAAAATACACATGATATCAGATGAAATTATTTTCTTCAAGGAAAAGTTGATTCAAAAGTTTCTATTTTGTTTGATTTATCTGTAGAAATATAAGTATGCAATGTTTCTTTCTAAATAAAAAGAAAAATGTGAACTATATCTAATTTCAATTGATCTGATTGAGTTAGACATTGAAGCTGTTTTCTAAAATTCTCGAAGCTTTTGTTTAATTTTATCTGCTTTCTTCACTTGGAGAAAAATTAATCTGATGAAAGAATCTCAGCGAGTTTAAATTTCGATTCACAGTTTCAAAAATATGCTTCTCATTATTGAGAATATTTAGGGTGCGCGTTTCACTTGATACTCACACTCGCAAATATTATTTGTTTTTGTTTAACATTTGATAAACAACAAAGATGAAATATTTTATGAATGCTGCGAGCATTAAATGAAAAGAAATCCTTAATATCAAGAGCTGAACGAAATAAATTTCAATTTCTGTATGACGTCAGCAGCAGAGACCTGATACTGTGTATTTCGTATTCGCCGCGGCAACACGTCCAATGTGCTATTTTTAAATGAGCATTGGCGGCTTCCCCTAATTGTATTGATTATTTCAAGGAAACTCGAACACGTCAGGAAGACGAAATTATTTTTATCAAGCGTTATTTTCTCCGACGAGGACTTTATTTATTCGTGTGATTGATGTTAATAATAATTGTATAAATATCTGATCGATTTTACATAAATCTGATCTAATTGTTTCACTGGCTTCTTTCAGGTACACTCATACAACTCGTAGATAAACCGCGTGGTGCGCGAAGTAGATTGAGCGCTACTTTTGGCGGCAAAGCCGCGAGCGACAGGGAGGCTGTTAGACAGTGTTTTCTTTTCTCGAATCATCTGTTGCTCACAACGCGACAGTCTGATGATGATGGCCGCTTAAATCTGGTTGCACAGATTGGCAAGATACCCCTTTCCGATGCGGTGCTGATTGAAGATCCGAGTGACCAGGGCGCCATAGATGATGATGGTATGATTAATTAATGAATTAATGATTTGATTTGCTTTCTTTGAAATCTTCTTAAATCGGCAATACAGAAATGTTTAATTAAAAACTGATAATATGTTATCAATGTAAGGGAGAGTGGAGTAATGACGAAATACCTAAAGAGAAAATGAAATAAAACAAAAGCCAAGTAAGAAATGTTTTTTAATTGCCTATAATTATACACCAATATAATTATACACTATTTGTTTATTTACGTCTATTGTCATTTTTTATTAGATTTGAACATGAAATAAATTTTTAATAACAAAACAAACATCTTGCTGTTTGTAATTTTTCGACTAGGTATCATAGAATAATCACGATTAGAGTACTAATTATCACAAAAGTCATCTTCTAATCTTTTTTTTCTTTTTTTCTTTTCTTTTTTTTTTCTCTTCTTTGGTACTTCATCTTTGGTACTATATCTTTTTTATTTGGTCACTCTCTTAAAATTTTTTAATGATTTTTTGTGATGTTATTACTCAATTGAAAGCATGTTTCTTTCATCTTTTGACAAATGAAATTTAATTGAATTTTTATTTACAATTTGCGTAAGGTCAAGACTGTGTGCTTTATTGAGTCATTTACATAACAGATATTTGTGAAAATAGAAAGGAATTAATGGCGATCGTTCGGGATTGTCTCATCCAATTCGTTCGTCATTATCCCCCGTCATAAGAATAACAAAATATAATTTTTTTTAGAGATTAGATCGAAGCTATAGATAAAATATATTGATTATAAAAAATATTGTTTGATTTGAGCTTATTTTATTTTTAGCGTAACTCATTTGTATCATTTACATAACAATTATATGCAGTTTAATTTAGCAAAAAAATTATTTGAAAAAGGACCGAAAAATTCAATTATATTTATCTTGAACTCTATGCGCAACCTTATTCTGCCACTATCTAACACTTTGTGACAACTGAGTTGTCAATAAATGAAGAAATAAGATTTGTTTTTAATATATCGATATTATTGTATCCATTATTCCGCATTTGTCATTACTCCATTCTCCCGTATTAAGATTAAAAGAACATACACGCTATTAATTACTTAAATTATTTTGTACACAATGTAAACTTTCTTCTCATTTTGCTATATTTATATCCAATTTCATGTATTTTTTAAATATAAAGGTGTATTGCAAGTTGTGTCAAATGGTAGAGAATTTATTCAGTGCTACCAAGTAGCAACTGTAAACTAATTTTAGGACTGTCAGTATGTTCGATGTCAAGCGGCATCAGTGAAAGTAGCGGAAGTGGTAGCGGCAGTGGAACCTCCCAGTTGCAGAATCGCGATTTCAAGATTGTACTTGATATAAAATCCGGTGGACCGCAGGTGATCGTCCATCTCGTGGCGCCTACCATGCAAGTAAGTTTAAATTATACATAAAATTGTATTAAAACAGACAATCTTGTTATATAGGATATTATATAGAACTCATACACGGAAAGAATTATCTTATTGAAATATCTAAAAATTTATTTAGACACAGAACTTTGAAAATAATCAGAGTTGAGAATTAATACGTTACTTGTAACGTCATGATAATTACTTTTTTTCTATAACAAATAATGATGTTATATTTTCTTATTTGTAACATTAACACGATTACATATTTTTTGTATAATGATAACGAATATAATTGTTATTTTGTACATGTACATATATATGGAATGTGTTTAAGCAAATTTCAAGAGAAGAAAACATAACAGCACTATGTGTTGTTTGAGTAATACTATCATAACATACCATACTATCATAACTATTATATAGATCTCATGTTGAGTTGGCCAATTAGTGACCAAAACAATTTCTCTGAAAAAGGGATACTCAACATTCGATAAAAAAGTAAATAAGAAATTGTACAACATTCCTTTTTTTGAATACAACAGTAATAGATACAAGTTTCTTCTCGAAATCAGTAATGAGTGGTTATTCTTGTTTCTGAAATCATTACTTGTTCAATGAGTTATTTTTACAAAGTAATTTTCTCCCTGAAAATAATTTTGTTGAATTAAAATTATATAGAACGTTTTAAGTGTGTTGCTAACAATGCTGGAAAAAGGTTTAAGATTCTAACAATTAGTTTTTGAGCGTCCTACATAATTATTTTGATGTCCTAAATAAAATTATTTTTACGATACGAATTTGAGTCGATAAAATAGATCTAATAAAAATAAATCTAATTAAATAACAGAAATACTATTTAGTCAAAGTGGATCTTAGTGTTTAAATAATTCTGTGTGAATTTATGACGCATATATACTGGTTCTGCAAATCACGCGTCAAAATCTTTTTTGATATTGAAATGTTATCATGAGAATCAGAATAGTAATATCATTTATTAAATTTGTTAAGTATAGAATGGTGCAGGCAACACACAAAAGACCGTGTTATTCGTATATTAGTATCTGACAAGCCTTTATTAATAATAATAGTAATGTCATAAAATAATTATAATAACGGAAAGCGTATAAAAATGGGAACGTTAACGAAAAAGGCAAGAACATATTATAATATCCATTAAAAAAGGCAGAGAGAAGTTAATAAGTATGAAGACAGAGAAATTAGTAAGTGAATAAGTAAAACATAGAGCAAGCAGAAGCTAGAGAGCGTGTTGCAATAAAAGAGCAGTTCATTAGTTCGCGGACATTTGGAACGCGAGTGCTTAAAAGTACGCTGAACATTCTCAACACTCTCCCTGTTCGAGTGCTTTTATGTATCTATACATTCCTATTGCATTTAACAATGTGACGAATTTTTCTTTTGGGAGAGCTTTAATAAGAAAATCTGCATACTATTCTTCCGATTTAACATATTTTATGCACAATTTGTCTTGAATAAGTTTTTCTCTAATAAAATGAAAGTGTATGTCTATATGTTTAATTCTTTGATGAAATTCTGAGTTCTTAACTAGCTTTATCGTGCTTTAATTATCAATAGATCAGTTGCCTTATTGTTAGAATTATGAATATCATCATTTGAAAGTTTTAGTTACATATTCAGCTTCAGTCATACTCAAAGAGACCAATTTTTATCGTTGTGAACATCAAGAAATGAGACTATTTGAGAGCATAAAAATATATTCCCATGTCGGATGACTAGATCCCTAGCATCCAAGTAAGCGAGTAGGACTGCTTTTACATTAGTTTTTCTACTCCCTAGTTCAGTAATTTGAAGATATCTGAATATATTTAACAGCGCTCCAATATGCATGAGTATAGTATGTGAGATAACGGCTTAAAGCGTTTACGGCGAATGCTATATTTGGACGTATTAATCAGACACATCAAAGAGCTGATTGCCTCACGATAGGGATACTCTTCATTTCCAGTACCTTTGTCATTCATAATTGAGGCAATTAAATGAGGAGCTATTGATATATTACACTAACAGTTTTCGCTTTTCTCATATTAAAACGAGCAATGCTACGATCAATATATGGTCGTTCTTCTGCTATATAAAATAGTGATTCTCCTTATCATGCTCAATTTGAATCCCAATAAACTTTGGACTACATACAGTAATGTCGAAACTACTTTTCAGTGCCTTCCACAATTTCATTGCGCGAGATTCTCTGTTTCCGCGAATATCATATCATCGTCGATGTATAAGCCTGACCCTCCGGAACATCCATATCTATTTCTTCTTGTAATTTGCATAAAAAAAGGTGGTCTTTATGTCAAATTGTATCATCTGTAAATCATGTTCCGCTGCTGTGGTTAGGAGAGTGTACGGATTGACTCATACTTACTACAGGAGCAAATATTTCCTCATAGTCTCTTGCGGTCTTTTTGGGTAAAATCTTTTGCACAAAATCGAGTCTTGTGTCGTAGCTGATTTCCATCTGACGATTCCTTCACCTTAAAGATCCATTTATATCCGACTGTTCTATTAGAGGTTCCAAATGTGATTCTTGACATGAGTATCAAGTTCCTTTCTGAGAGCTTCTTTCCACTTTTTGGTGTACGATCCTGTGACAGCTTCCTCGTAAGTCAACGATTTTCTCAACTCGGTGAAATTTGTCTTGTATTTTTCTGGTTTCCTTATTAGCGCTCTGTCTCTCAGATTATGATGAGTTCTTCTCGCTCTGAATCATTGTCATCCTCATATAGTGTCTTCGTTGTTTCTTCGCCTTCTAACTTCTCAACACCTCTTACCAGGTGTATAAGCTTAAATCCACTGTTTGCTCATAGGTGGCATTAGTGAGCGTACAAAGTTATCCTGGGCACACAATACACTTTTTTTTATGTGTTTGACATCTGTCAACATTAACTAGTGCACATCATCAGCAATTTCATACAACATCATTTTTTTTTTCG
>NW_012130084.1:4041260-4046915 GCF_000143395.1 Atta cephalotes
ACAAGAAATCTTGGGTTGATCCCGCCCAATCTTCCTCAAGACCAAATCGCTTCGGATGGAATCGATGCTGTGCGTTTGGTGGGATCAGGAGGATGTCATCTACTACGAGCTATTAAAACCTGATGAATCTGTTAATGCTCACCGCTACCATCAACAACTGATCAAATTGCACCGTGCTCTGCGTGAAAAAAGGCCGCATTATCGGAAAAGACATGACAAGCTGATTTTCCTCCACAACGCACCATCGCACACGTCAACAATGGTCCAAAACTACTTGGAGACACTCAACTTGGAAGTGCTACCTCATCCCGCTTATTCACCAGACCTGGCACCTTCTGACTATCACCTGTTTTTGTCGATGGGCCACGCGTTCGCTGAGTGGCACTTCAATTTTTACAAAGAAAGTTCGAAAATGGCTTGATGAGTGGTTTGCCTCGAAAGATGAGGAATTTTTTTGGTATACACAAATTGCCCGAAAGATGAGAAAAATGTATAGTTAGCGAAGGCAAGTACTTTGAATAAATTTGTTTTTGCTTCCTAGGAAAAAAAATGTGTTTTTCTGACTAAAAAATAGCGGATTTAAGCTTATACACCTGGTAAACCATCGGTTTTCTTTTATTGAATGTTATTATTTTTGTTTTCTCTCTCTGGATCAGAAGTGTAGAGAGGTAGAGTCATTTCATTCTCGTTCGAAATACCTGTGTGCTCGGATTTCTCATAAATTTAAATGTGATGTCACGGAATATTTTGATTGTGCCTATTTCAATATTATAGAAGCGATAATTGGCTGATATCCAATTGATTCTGTTTGATATCCAACGAACATCACACTTTTTTTATTTTGCCTCCCATTTTCTTCGCTGTACACAGACCTCACATTCAAAGGTTTTGAAATAGTCCTTTGCCTGTTTTCTGGTTCATAATTCGTATGAGATTCGAGCATCTTTGAGATAACGGAGTTCGATTATATATATATGTACGGCCGTGTTCATGGCCTCGGCCTACAATCGAAATGGTAGCTCTTTGGCATATAACATTGATATGAGCCTTCTCTAATAGTATTCTATTGTGCCTTTCTGAACAGCCATTTTGTTGGCGTATAAGGGACTGTCATCTCCAATTGGACTTCTTGAAACATCAAGAAGGATTTCATATTGTTGATGTTTTCCTTTCCATTATCCATCCTAATAGCCTTGATTGATCGATTGAACTTGTTCGTTATAAGAGCATAATATTCTTTAAATTTCTCGAAGACGTCCGATTTATGTCGAAGGAAGTATGTATGTGTAAAACTTGATGCATCATCTTTGAAAATGATGTAGAAACGCGATGTCCTTCTCTATTGACTCGTTCTGCATGAGCCCACATCCGTGTAAATAAGTTTTTCTAGCATTATGTCTCTAGATTCTGTATTCTTGAACGGGCGTCTGTGCTGCTTTCCCATTTGATCACAAAATAATTTAGTATCTTTAAAGATTCTTCCAAGATTCAGGAACCTTTGCTTGTTCATCTCGAGAAGCAACTTTAAACTCACGTGACCAAGACGTTCATGTCATAGACGTAGATTTGAGACGGCAATTACGTTTACTTCTCTTTACAGGTTTGAAACAACATACGATAAAAATTTACCTCAGGAGATACTCCAAAAGCCATGAATATTCTATTCTGACTGATTGTGATGTGGCATTAAAGATAACTTGATGTCCTTTCTTTGTGCAGGCACGCACGGAGAATAGATTTCTGTTGAGGGACAGTACATAAAGTGCATTACGGAGTCTTCCGTCAATCATTGATTGTCAATTTTTTGCTTAATGTTAATTGTTCCACGTCCCTTAACTTGGCATATAGTTCTATTACCTATTGCAACAGAATCATTTACTTCTTGAAAATCGTGGAACCAGTCATGACGGAAAAATATATGTTTTGATGCTCCACTGTCCAAGAGTCCTTTAGATTAACTGTTCTTGTATCATCTGTCTCTGCTATAAATGCGCCATGATTTTCATCTTATCCTTGTAGTTTGTGAGTCGTAGAGTTTTGAGATTGAATTCTTTTTTGGCAATATTTTAAAACGTGACCTTTCTTATAACAGTAGAAACATTCTACGTCCTTTTTCTTATAGTCGAATGATTTAGGATTATCCTTTTTATCGTGGGCGGCTTACTTACGCGTTCACGACTGCTAAAGCACTCGTTGCATCATCCATCGCTGTCATCCAGCTCTCTTCCTTCCATCAGATTTTCTAGAGTTTGCATCCACGCTATCCCAAGCTACCCCGTTACAAATGCATTATACTTGAATGGCGAACTACCATAAATTTTGACCATAATAGTTATGTCTGAAATATTTTCGTTCAGATCTGTCAATTGTCATATCATCTGGTCATATTTTCTACCTTTGCAACATGCTTCGCGATCATCCACCGACATCCTATAATTGTGAAATTTGGTCATCAAGATTAATTTACTAGATTCACTACATTGTTCATATAAAACGAGGAATTTCTTCCACATATCGTTTGAACCTTGCATATTAGGAGAGGCTCAAGTTGTCCAGCAGGCCTATTCTGTAACTCTCAACGTAAATTTTGTTATCATTATAACGCTGCTGCGCAATTTTTTCATCATGGTAAAAAAGCTGCGTAACGATGTTATAATGATGACGAAATTTGCGTTAAAAGTTACAGAATAAGTCTGCAGGATCTATCGTAGACGACAAAATAAACATAGTCTTTTTTCATCCAATTTTCTTTGCCGCTTCTTTCGTGGCATTCTTCCGATTGCTTCGGAATTGCCAGTTATTATGTCCAGGATATCGTTTGATATGAATATCGCATTCATCTGAAATTTCCATGCTTGGAAGTTTGCATCGCTGAATTTTGAGATCTACGAATTCACTCATCTTGTCCTCTTTATAATAATGAGCATCAGAAAGAAAACACAGTCTTCACGCACTGAATTTCTGCGTGTCCTGAGCCCATAATCTGTTAAGTGTGAAAGTTTGATGTCTATCGCAGGCAACACATAAAAAATCGCGTGGTTATTCGTATCTCACAAGCCTTTATTAATAATAATACAGTAATGTCACAAAATAATTATAATAACGAAAAGCATACAAAAGCGGGCATGTAACATAAGAAGAAAGGGGGAAATATCGTCTATTAAAGAAGGCAAAGAGAAGTTAGTAATAGCGTTTTTCACTGGAAAAACTGATGCAACACTGGTGCGCACTGAGTGCAATTGTGTTGTTCCACTGTGGAAACTAGAGTTCAGTATTTAATGTTCTATTGATAAAACTGGTGAAAAAAACTTGCACTGAGTTCAACTTTTGTTTCACTGTTCTTCGAAGTCAGTGGAGACCAGTGCAGTGTTGAAATTGAGATTCGTGCTATGATATTATATTATATTATAATATAATATTACATTATTATATAATTAATGTTATAAGAAATTGACATTGTTCAATGTTTCTAATAATAGCTATGCAATGACATTTTGACGTTTAAAAACTCTTGTA
The DNA here is from genome assembly GCF_000143395.1 of Atta cephalotes. NCBI lineage: Eukaryota > Metazoa > Arthropoda > Insecta > Hymenoptera > Formicidae > Atta > Atta cephalotes. Next base: position 4,044,777 of record NW_012130084.1, read on the forward strand.
ATGTAAAAATTTAATTTAAAAAGAAGATTTTAAATAAATAAATGAATCAGAATATTGTAAAATAAGTAATTTAAATTTGAATATAGTTAATATATATTTTTAAAGGTGTTATAAAATGGATGTCTAATTATATGTTCCATTAAACTGCACACTAAACCTACATTATTACTGCACTAGTGCAGTTTTTATTTAAAGTACAGCGCCAGTTTTGTTGATGCGCATCAATTTTCCCAGTGCGAAAATGCTATAGTAGTCTATAGTAGCAAAATATGTAAGTGAATAAGTAAAACATAGAGCAAGCAGAAGATAGAAAGCGTGTTGCAATAAGAGAACAATTTATTGATTTGCGGACATTTGGAATGCGAGTGCTTAAAAGTGCGCTAAACATTCTCAACAAAATTAACGAGCAATTTAATAATTTTTAATGCATCTTCATAAAAATATTATTATAATAATTTGATATTATTGAGAATTTGATATTATTGATATAATGAGAATTTTAAATCTGCAAATAATTTATTGTACAAAATATTGCCAGAAATCTGCTTTGACCGGATATAAGATTTCTCTTATTTAATTAAAATTATTTTTAGATCTGTATTTATTTTTATTTTAGCTCTGTATTTAGATCAATTTTGAAATATTTATATATAATAAATTTCAGCAAGATCATTTTTTTTGTTAGCTATCTCTTGACGAATAAAAAATTTTTATTTATACGCGTGTATAATCGATGTAAAGCGTACACTTTAAAGTTGTACTTCATATTTGACTGAAACGATTACAAATAAAAATAATAAAATTACGAAGTTTACAAATTTTTGCTTTTGTTATTATGTACCTACTATATACGTATTAATACCTTAAGGTACGGCAAACTTTGACAGGAAAAAGCAGCGTGGGTTAGTGACATAAGTCAATGTATGGACAACGTTCACTTTAACGATCTGCTTCATGGATCGTTGTCGGACACCAGCTCCGTCACGATGCCACAATCCATCCGGAACGACCCAAAGCTGTTTAAGGACGACGTGGATATCAGATTCAGTCGCACTTTGAACTCCTGCAAAATACCGCAGATCCGTTCCGCGACGCCCGAGCGATTATTACAGCGATTGACCGACCTCAGGTTTCTTAGTATCGATTTTCTCAACACATTTCTGTTGACATATCGAGTATTTACCGACGGCGTCACAGTGCTGGAAGCCTTAAAAAAAGTTTTTTATGAAGCCGAGCCACCGGACGCACAAATAACCACCGGATCTCTTGTGTAAATATAACGAATCATAACAATTATAAGCTTAAAATTTAATTACAAAATTTCAAGAATTGAATGAAATGTCATAATCATCGATCTATTACAAAAACTCGATAATACAATCTTGACCATAAGTATAAACATCTCCATAAATTGACGTAAACATTTTATATTTAACGAAAAATCGATTAAAAATAGTTTTATTGAAAAGTAACATTTATTTTTATAGCAATTTCGATATTTTATTATTTCTTCCTTGGCTCTTATTATCGTCTCTTCCAATAAATAAAGGATGCTATGTTCTTACGGACAAGACTATATGTAATAAAGAAGTTCTTTTATTAATGATGTTATATTGCTATTGTTCCTTTGTAGAAAGTGATTTCTATACATTATTGAAATTATTCTTGGCATATCTGACAATAACATTTTCTGTATTTATGTTTTAGATCCTTAGACGTATTAGGAACAAATGCAAACGAAACGCAATTATATTCTGAGGACCGAAGAAAAAGCTTTTCACCGAGACGAACTAGCGGCGCAAGCTCAGTATCAGGTGTATATATTAATAAAAATCATGGAGAGATAAAAAATGAGCAAATAATTCAGACAAGTAATAAAAAATAGTTTATTAAACATCAAAATTAAAGAAAAAAAAGATTAAAACTTTTTTCACAAATAATTAATTAAGAACGTTTCGATTTAATTTATTATTAGTCTTTTTGAATTAATTAATAAATTGTAATAGAAAATTAATTTATTTTATCGATTTTGAGGAAAACTAAAAATCGAAACTTACATTCATTATATATTTATTGAAAAACTATTTTAATGTTTTCTTTCTCTGATTTTAATGTTTAATGAATTTTTATTTTTTGACG
>NW_012130084.1:4049628-4051642 GCF_000143395.1 Atta cephalotes
ACTTATATATATATATATATATATATATATATATTCCATTTCTTATTTGATAAATTTATGAAATGCTGTTGATATGTGAAAGAAATTTGGAATTTAAGACGTTACAGCAATCAGCGCACCATCTTCACCGAGCAACTTGAGTTCTGTGACACTAGTTGGTTCGACGGAATCTGGATCCGGATCTGGATCTGGATCCGATCCGAGTCCTCAAGAGGGAGGTATTTACTCACGTCGCGTCTCGGAAATTGATACACCTGGCACTGCAGAAGAGGATGCAAAAGGTACAATTAAATTTCATAAAAATATTAATCTATATGTAAAAAAAAAGTTTGCAATTAGAAAAAAGAATTCGATTAGGTGTTAACTCATTATAATTTGATTATGCCACTTGTTCCTTTAATTAAATGTGTAGGGTGTATCAATAGTTGTTACAACTTTAAATATTTTCGAATCTTGTTTAATAAAAATTGCACGTTGCAAAGAATCTATCATATGAGGGCAAAAAATTTCCAGATGGATTAAAAAATTTTAAAATTAGCTTTGTTTTTTAAAATGGAATTATGATTTTTTGCATAATATAATTCCTCTATTCAATATTAACTCTTAATACTCGGATGCGCCGCGGCACTGAATGCCGTAAAATTTATTTTTCTGAAATATCATTAATAATGCAGGTTTTTTTTAATTTTTAACGATTTTAAACGATCTTCGATATTCTTCATTTAATGTTAAATTTTAAAAACAAAATAATTAACAAATGATTACGAGTCAAGCAGGATTGTCGTGCTATAAATTTAATATTAATGTTTCGACTCGCATCGAGTCATCTTTAGTGCAAACTTCATATTGGTCAATACATGGTAAATCTCAGAAGTTTTAAAAATCTAGCACACTTTTTAAGTAAATTTGGACGCCAAAAATTAATCCAATAAACATAAAAAACGGAGTAATAACACGCATGTCTTAGTCTGTGTAATTAAAATTAAGAAATCAATATATTATGAGCGCAAAAATTTAAAAACGAAATAATTAACAAAGGATTACGAGCTAAGCAGAATTGTCATACTATAAATTTATTGCACAACAAATTAAATTAAATTTGAATATTATATTTTATTATATCATATATATATTTTACTTGCTTTTGACAATTGTCCAATTATTTTTCCATTATAATTATTATAACCCCTAAATAATAAATTTATAATGCGGCATTCAGTGCCGCACGCGCCAAATTAACGTTTGGCCGGAAAGTGTGTCCAGTTAAGGATAAAATATTAAAAATAAAAGAAACTTAATAAGGAATCTCAAAATTCAAAATTATTAGAAAAATAAAGCAAATGAGAGTACGGAGTATTCGGTACTTGGTGCGCAAAAATTCGCAAATCAGACGATTAATAAATTAGAATATTAATATAGTTAGTTTGCTTAAAAGTCGAATGTTTCGGCTACCATTCTCACCGCTAAATGTAGTCAATATTTAGCGTACAAAGTTGGCTTTTATATTGGCTATATTATTTGGAAGCGCTGGAAATCCTAAGTGAATCTGTTTTATCAAATTTAATTTTTTCAAACAAGTATTTTTCTTTACAAACAAGTATTTTCAAACAAGTGCCTTTACAGATTAAAAAATTCTTTTCCATAATTAAAGTATAAATGATAATGTAGCTCAAATCGATCGACTTTATGTTAAAAAAGAAAAGAAGGAAAATTACAGTTTTGTTACCGACTTTTAACGTCGACTCATATATAAGTTTTATACTTATACGTAATACAAAACAATCTCGGTTTGGAGATTACATGAACAATCAGTGTTGAGTATTTTGAATTGGCTTTAGATACTTAATATGAAAGATTAGTAGAAAATTTGTACGTGTGTGTGTGTGTGTGTGTGTGTGTGTGTGTGCGTGCGTGCGTGCGTGCGTGCGTGCGTGCGTGCGCGCGCGCGATTGTAGTAGTATATATATATATATATGTAGTGATACATTGATAACACATAAATCGTATGTGTGTA
>NW_012130084.1:4052693-4059628 GCF_000143395.1 Atta cephalotes
GCGATATTGATGTAGTATATATATAAAAATATGTCGATGTGTCGCATTTTATCGATAAAACAGCGATCTCGAAGTTTGGGCTTCACTTTAGGATCCCCTTAAGATTGATAAACATACTCTCTTGTAATATATCTATTTTTTTATTTTACTGTTCTGATCATCATATACATATAGGGTGTATAAAAAGTACTGGGGTGGCGAAATATCTCGAAAACTAAGCATTTTAAGAAAAAGCGTTTCAGATAAAAGTTGTAAGATTCTAAAAGATCTATTTACTGGCGTAATGAATCTTTGACCTTAGATGATATTGCCAAGGTCAAATCAAGATCAAATTGATTTTTTTTAAATGGAACGCCCTATTTTTGATGCCAGAACCTAATAGTTGATGATCAAGAACTTTTCAAAATACTAAATAAAGTTATTTTTCATTAAGTACTTTTCGAGTTATAAGACTTGAAAGTTACCGTCGGCATTAGCATTATGCAAGGTTCGACTGACGGTTAAAATGTTCCTGTTGTTTAGGATCATGTTGTTTAGGATCATGTTCTAAATAATATTTGTTAAGAGTTTTTTCAAAGTCACTGGAGAATGTACCTCTTATTTTTATTTTTGCACCACAAAATATTTGTAAAAATGGAAAGAATAAGAGATTTAACCTCTAATGACTTTGATCTTGACAAATGTTATCCAGAATATAATCCTAAACAACATTCAAGAGGTTTTAGCCATCGATCGAACACCTTGGCAATATCATCCAAAGTCAAACTCATTACTCCAGTAAATAGATCTTTTAAAACACTACAACTTTTATCTGATTTTTCCTAAAATATTTAGCTTTCAAGATATTTTGCCGTCCCGATATTTTTTATACCCTATATACAATTATAGATGATTTTCGTAGATTTTTTTAATGCTGAATTCGAATCCGCAGTCTATATCTCTCGCATCACGTTTACGAGAAATTTTAACCTAAAGGTGCCCAAAATAGGCCTCTTTAGCATTGTTATTTTTTCCGAATATCTCGGAAATTTGACGTGATGGAGCAATTTGAGCTACGAATTTGGTTTTAGCATGCTTGGGATTACTACTCGTTTCTGGATTATATACTATCATATCATAATTCATGTCGGCCTGTGTAATTGAACTTTAACACTTTTATAAGCAGATGTATCAATAGATACGGAAAGAAAACATATATATATATTGCTTTTAAAACATATATATTGCTTTTAAAAAAATATGTAGACAAAATAGATGAATTATCTTTTAAACAAGAAATTATGTGTTTTTTTTCATCAGTTGATTCATCTCATTAATTTGTTTATAAAAATATTAAGTTTATAAAAATATTAATATATAGTTATAAAAAAATGAATAGTTTACGAGATGTTTAATATTTCATATCAATATGTGCCAGAATAAAGAAAAAATATAAAATATCTCGTAAACTATTATATTATATACTATTATATACTATTATATTATATATTATATTATATAACTATTATATTATAAGTTTTTTGATATCTATATAGGCAAAATATAATTAGAAGAACCTTATATATTATAAAAAAAATCATATAATTTCATTAAAAAAAACGAAGTTGATTTTGAAATTTCCAAAGTACCTCCACCTAGAGACAAAAAAATATTATTGTCATTGAGTAATAGCCCTCTTTGTACTGTGCAATTTTGGTTAAAACAATTTTTCATCACATCTAAACCTTATAGATTCGAAGATATTTAAAATAATAGTTATTGAAATACCCTGTATAATACATATTACAAAATAAATATTATAGTACAATTTACTTATGACGACATACCATCACCATCACAATCAGTCGAGCCTATCAAGCCCAAATCGCCGAAGATACCCAAGACATCCAAGACACCTACCACTCCTAAGACGCCAAAATCTCCAAAACCGCTTGTCTCTCTGCTGATAAAGGAGAGTAAAGATGAGCAAAGTACCGATGATGACGAAAGTATAACTTCTCCAAAACCAAACAATCAATCAGCACAGCAGAATCAACAGCAGTATTCGGAGCATAGGGCATCGATCGCTTCTGCGCCAGCCGCCACCGGACCAAGGAGCGGTTCGGTTTCCACTATAACTGGTGTATGTATAAATAACAAAATATTAAAATTTCTTTGAATTTAATAAAATAAAGTAATCGGAAATAAAATATCCCTTTAATCATTAAATATTTATGAATTTCTGAAATGATAATTTATATAATAATCGAAATATTGTTTGTTTAATCGTGCGTTTAAAAATGAGAGATGGTCTAAAACCCGCCAAAATTTTTAATTAATTTTTTATTTTTAATTATAAGAAGATGTAACTTTACTTTTAATTCTGAGTAATTTTTTGTTGTCATATAAAATATTTTTTCTCTCCATTACAAATATAAGTTATTATTTTTGAGATGAGAAACGAAATATGCGCTATTAATAAGGATCTTATTCACTATACATCTTTTTTAATAATTATATTTTGTTTATACTTTCTTCAGGAAAAAAAGTTATGATATACAATATTTTTCTTCAAATCAAGAATTAGGAGACATTCTAGCTTTAAAATATTAAAAAAAAGAATTTATATTAAAGCAAAAGTTTATTATTTATATAGTAACAGAATTAATAAATTCTTTCCTGTATAAAAAAATTATGGATCTTAATTTTTTTCGAAATTTGCAGAATTATTGGGTAAATAGACGATCAATGCATGATGAGATCTCGCAGCAGAGCAGCTATCACGATGCTCAGGTTTCCAGTAAGGCCGGTGTGGTAATAACCAGTTTTCGACAGAGTCATCGAAGGTTCGTTTTTATAACTTTATTATATGCATTCTATCGTGTCTCTAAAACTTTCGAAGACATTCGTATCGATGAAAATTATCTCTATTTCGTTCTTGCTGAATGTTGAGTACCGTAAATGGCAGTCTCCGCCTTCTAACGCATGAGAGCTTTTTCTCGATATCATATTTCATTTATCAGAGTTATAATTAAAATTATTCTTAGAGGGAGAAATTGATAAGGAGAGAATTTTAAAGATTATAATGTCGTATAAATATTATTCGGCATTTTTTCTGACAGTTTAGTCCATAAGATAGTAAATAACTTAAAATTAACATATAATTTCTCCCACACTGCAAAAATTTATGTTTTAAAATCAAATTGCAAACATTTGCAACATTGATGTAAAACATTTATGTTTCAATATAATGCAAAATTTCTGATTATATTTGAGTTGTATTTATTTATTGGAAAAATTGTAAATATATTGTAAATACATTAAATTTGTTATGCCTGTATTATGAAAACCGTTTTATAAATAATTTAGAAGTCATTTTAATGCAATATATGCTTTTCAAACTTGTAAATATCTTAATATTTCTATTTCCTTTATAATCGATAAATAAAATTGCTTATAATAATGATAATGCAAAAAATTATCACCCAATTCAAGATTTTATTCCACTTTTGCTCGATAAATTATATTTTTATCACCGTCTTGAAGATCAAATTAAATGAGAACCCTTAGATCAAGAAGATACTCCTGCTGCTGTTTCTACTCAACCGTTTCATGTATTGTTTTGTGTCATTCATAGCATTGGAGCTGAACCTATCTGGTAAGTGGGCTCATTTTGAAAAGCGTCATTATCCACTTATTCCGTGTAGCATGGCTGCAATCCTCCTGCTTGCAGCATCATTAAAAAATAAAACCTGAAATGTTTGTCCTTTGCTCTATTCTATTGTTAGATTTGGCTTGTTGGAATAATTAGCTATTGATTCTGAAAATTAATCGTAATGTAATCCTAAATGTGTCTCTCTTCCCTTACTTCCCTTATTAACTATGGCTATTCGCTTACACACGATTCAATTCTGAATCTATCTCTTCATCGTTTAGAAAATGCACCATAGTGAACGAAACAATCACCAAACGAAATAGAAATAGTTTTTAGTCGCTTGTGTCATTTGCGTGCTTATAACGCAGGATATTCCAAAGAATGATTTAAACCGGTAATAATTCTTGTAAATCCCGATCTGCTTTTGAGATTTATTTTTATTTATTTATTTATTATATTAACTTATTACGTGATATAATATATAATTAAGCATTATTTTTAAGAATAAAATAAAATAATTGAGATTTTATTGGTTTCTTTAATGTAACCCATAACATTAGATACCTACATTATTTCGTATTTATAGCATCAATACTTGAATTCGTTTAAATTATGCCAATTACAATCCTTATTCCAAATATTAGGTATGGGAAAAAGTGGCGTTTTTTTAATGCCATCTAATAGGAAAAACGCCACGAACTTTTTCCCACACCTAATATGTACTTTATTCAGTGACTCAGTAATAAAAATAACAAATAAAAATCTACACCGCTAACTTGTCGATATTTCAAAACTTTTTTGCAAAATCGAGGTTCATTAAACTCTATTTGCTTAAATCATTCATGATGTTTACTACATAATATGTAATCAAATATTGTTTTTAAAAACTAGAAAAATAAACAATCACTTGATCTTTTTTCGTGCTGCAATTTCTTCAGCACAGTTATAATGTTAAATGCATTATTTCGTATTTATAGCATCGAAACTTGAACTTACTGAAACTATGCCAGTTACAATACAATCTTTATTCCAAGTATATACTTTGTAGCAACACAATAATAAAAAATAGCAAATAAAAATTTACACCGTTGATTTGTCGATATCTTAAAACTTCTTTTGCAAAATCGAAATACACATTAGATTCTATTCGCTTAAATCACGATGCTTATTATGATATAATATAGTCAATATTATTTTAAAAAATAGAAAAATAGCCAATCACTGAATCTTTCCTTGTGCCGCTCCTTCAGCACAGTAGCATGCTTTAAAATATATCGCAAAAAACCTGACCGGCGGGTTAAAGCGATAGAAGCTCTTAACGCAACGTAGAGTGAACGCTTAGACAAGTCGAAATGAAGAAAAATCATAATTCAACAATTAAGACTCCGATTTTTTTAAATTTTTACTATGATCATCAATATTATTAATAAAATTGGTCTCGAATTTAGGAGCAGCACGTCCACGGCGGCGACCGCATTTGCTATCGCAACTTCTGCTTCGAGTAATCCACCAGACAAAGGGCCTGCCACTGACGGTAACAATCGTGGCCGAGATAAGAATAGGCGGAAGGAATCGGTAATGTCGACCGCCGCAACTATGAGGGTGCTAAACGTCCTGAGACACTGGGTATCCAAGCATGCTCAGGACTTCGAAATGGATCAGAAATTGAAGACCCTGACTATAGAGTTCCTGGAAGATATCAATTACAGCCCTAATCTGTTACCAGCCGAACACAAGGCGGCCACTCAACTTTTGCGATTAATTACCAAGGAAGAAACTGAGAGCAACAAGGTCGATCTGAAAAAATTATTGACTCCGCCAGTAGTAAGTGATGAAATTATCGATTCATTCAGTACTATTTAATACGTTGAATGCCATATTTAATTTATTTCTTCGGCGACGCCAGAATAAAATTTTTATTATTACATCTACATTTTTATAAGATATGTTATTAATGTAATTGACTAATATTATATAATATTATCATGTATAGTATATTTATTACTTTATAGACTATCACACACTTCAATATTATATTTATAGATAATATGATACAATCTCACAGACATTTCTCCGACATCATATTTTCTTCTTGACTATTGTGATTTTATTGTGACATAAATGTGACTCTTTGCTATGGGGATATTTAGGTAAGGTCCCACGGTTCGTGGCTCGATATAACTCGGTAAAGTTCTACGCGCCGTGGGATCAGGACAACTCGTTATTGTATTTTGCGTCGCATATCTTCGCTCGTAAAGCACGCAGAGAAAAAATAAAACACTTTCATTAAATTATATATCCCGAACAGTTGCAATCGAGCACACTTAGAACTTGATTGATTCAACCCTTATTAAGATCCGATAATCTCGATTTAGCGCAACTCGCCACCTCGCGTAAAATAGCCACGGCAGTGTCGCTGCCGGCTGCGCGTAGTTTAGCGCCAAGACAGTGTCTCCAGAAACAAATTTTTATACTATGTAGTTCACTTAACGTTTCGATTCTTTATTTGAACTATCTTCAGAATGTTCCAAAGTAATGATGAAAAGTATCAAATTATATGGATAAATCGATTCAGAGAAGAATGGATTTTATTATCGGCTTCAGGAGTAAAAACTCCCTGGCTAAGGAGAGGCCAGAATTTGGAATGTTGAACCAAAAAGTCCAAATCTCAAGTATAAATATCATGAGATTCACAATTTACAGAGATGTATAACAAAGATATATTCGTTAAGTCAATTCACTTTGCAATAATAAAAATTAATTTACATTTAAGCAAAAAGTTGAAAGAAATAAAAGATAAATCGTGGTATTATGTTTAGTTACTGTGATAGTTCACTTATAAATGATAAGATTATTAGTCATTTAAACCATATTAGCCAGGGAGTTCTCACTCTTGGGGTCAACAATAAAATTCATTCTTCTTTGAATCGATTTACCTATAGGGTAATAGGGTAATACCTATAGGGTAACCTATAGTTTGATGTTTTTCATCATCACTTTTCTTATATATTATATATATTATATAATATATATTATATAATATTTTGAAGATAGTTTAAATAAAGAACCGAAATGTTAAGTGAATACAATATGGTTTAAAAATTTGTTTTTTATTTATCACACTATACCATCTGCGTCTTTGACTTGTAGCCATGTAGCTCTCTTTAATTTTTTTAAATTTGCGAGTTCGAATTATTATTATTAATATATACTCGATTCAGTATAATATTGTGTGTGTGTGTGTGTGTGTGTGTGTGTGTGTGTGTGTGAGTGAGTGTGTGTGTGTGTGTGTGTGTGTGTG
>NW_012130084.1:4065361-4068905 GCF_000143395.1 Atta cephalotes
GTGTGTGTGTGTGTGTGTGTGTGTGTGTGTGTGTGTGAGTGAGTGTGTGTGTGTGTGTGTGTGTGTGTGTGTGTGTGTAGTTATCATATTTTATTACTATAATAATACTGATAGAATTTTGTTGGACTAATATTCAACAACAAATTATTTTCAGATTCCGAGTAAGGAGAGCATCGAGACGCTGTCTGCACTCGAGATTGCTGAACAGATGACATATCTAGATCATCATATATTTATTTCCATCGCTAGCGAGTAAATAACATTGCTAATATTGCTAAATCATATCGCTGCTGTTTGACATATAGACATTTATGCTATATAGACATTTACTTTACAGAGAATTTCTTGGACAAGCGTGGATGAAGACGGATAAGGCAACTCGCGCGCCTCATATTCTTCTCATGACGAAGAGATTCAACGAAGTATCGCAATTGGTTGTTTCCGAAATTATTCGTCGTTCCAATATGTCGGCCAGAGTCGCGGCTATCGAGAAATGGGCTGCGGTTGCTGATATCAATAGGGTTTTGCATAATTACAACGGTGTGCTGCAAATTTGCGCTGCGTTCACAAACAGTAGCGTATATAGGCTGAAGAAAACTTGGGATAAGGTTTCCAAAACGGTACGTTATTTGAAATGAATTCCTGAATGATTTATAAATCCAATTTCATACGTAATTCGTTTAGTTCGGTAATAATTTGTGTAAATTCTCCAAAGTGTCTGCACTTGTACTTATAACACACTAAAATACATTAAATTAACTCGATCTATTTGCAAATTATAAATACTTCAAAATTGTGTCGTAATCAAATCGAACAATTTGTAGATATACTTAGCAAAACTTGGGAAAAACTACGGAAACCAATTACCTTCATTTTTTCACGAAAAGAAAAAGGTTTTGCTGAAGAATCTAAAAACTAACTAGATCTGAAGATGATTTTGTTGAATTATCAAAATAATTATGAATAGAATGTAGAATGTTTAAACTGGTCACTAGAATATCAAAATTTTTTACATCATTGTTCATCATGCTTAAATTCCTTGCATAATTATTTTGCTGATTCAACAAAACTATTCTTAGTTCTGTGTATCCACCAAAATTTGTAGATATTATGTAGCAAAATCGTTCTTTCGTGTATATATAATTATTTTTATTGAACAGTATAATAAAGCGTTATAATTAACACATGTTTGCAGATATAACTTCTTTGTTTATTAATTTCCAGACAAAGCAAACGATAGAAAGACTACAGCATATCGTATCATCCGATGGACGCTTTAGAAATTTGCGGGACGCCTTGCATCGATGTGATCCACCTTGTATCCCTTACTTAGGTCTTTATCTTACCGACCTTTCGTTTATTGAAGAGGGTACTCCAAATGTCACCGAAGGTCTTTTAAATTTCTCAAAAATGCGAATGGTGAGCTTCTTCAATTTTACTTAAAATTTACATTCCTTCTTATCAAATCCTTTAATCTGTTAGCATAAATATAGAGGATTTGAAGAATGATTTGTTTAAAATCGATATACGTTTAATTATTTTATGTTATGTTTTTTGCTATACAGTGAAGATATTTTGTATTTGTATTAAAGTCAGTTCTTGTTACAATTTTTGTGTTGAATTCTTAACATACCCGAGTATAATGATAGTGTTATTTTGTAATTATTAAAATTGATATTCAATATTTGTTAGTGTTAAAATAACACAATTTGCAAGTATACAAATGAAAATAATTTAAATATTTCAAAATATTAGTTATAAGATAAATGAGTAAAGTGTATTAAATATATTATAAATATTAATTTTACTGAAGAAATATGCTTTTACAATTTGTTTATCAATTATATCAATGTTACATTTTTTACATGACATTTATATTATTTTCTAACATATTTATCTTTATATTAAATTAACACAAAATTTTGATGGACCGTTTGGGATAAAATATTGGGTTGTTCAAAAAGTCATTGCGTTTTTTCCAATAGATGGCGTTGTCCACGTTTATTTGTATGCGAGCGTGACATGAATGTCAAATATTTACGCGCGTTTTGTTGTTGACACTCAACCTAAAAACCAAAAAAAAAATTGATGCGATTCGGTCGAGTTTTGTGCTTGCAATTGTGGTTCGAACATAGAGAATTTTGAAGAGCATATTCGTCATATTCTGTTTTATTTATTTTCCTTCAAAAAAGGGAAGAAAGCAACTGAAGCAAGGGAAAAGTTGCGTCGAGTTTACAGAAATGTCGTCAAAAAAGTCAGTGCCAGAACTGGTGCGCCCGATTCCGTGATGGTGATTTTTCAATCAAAAATGCTCATCGTTCCGGTAGGCCTTCCAAGATTGACGACGAAATGAAAGCATTGCAAGCAAATAAGCATTCAACGATTCGAGAGCTTGCTATCGCTCTAAAAGTATCCGTTGGAAGTGTTCATGACCATTTGAAATCGCTAGGCTTCGTAAAGAAGCTCGATGTTTGGATACCGCATGAGTTGAAAGAAATTCATCTGACGAATCGCAGATGAATGAGCGTTCACGATCAACTCATCAAACGCGAAGAAAACGTTCCGTTCTTGAAGCGTATGATTACGGGCGACGAAAAATGTTTACAACAATGTCAGCAGCAAAAAGAAGTTGAAGTAGGCGAGGTGAAGCACCGGAAAGGCAAGCAAAGGCGGAGATACCAAAAGAAGGTAATGCTGTCAATGTGGTAGAATTGGAAAGGACCAGTCTTCTATGAGCTGTAATACTTCCAAAAAACAAAACAATTAATTCCGATGTCTACTGTGAGCAGCTGCAGAAATTAAGTGATGCCATCGCACAGAAACGTCCCGAGCTAATCAATCGTAAGGGTATGGTATTTCACCACGACAATGTGAGACCACACACAAGTTTGGTCACTCGGCAAAAATTGTCGCAACATGATCGGGATGTTATCACATCCACCGTATAGCTCAGACCTTACACCAGACTTCCATCTCTTTCACTCCTTGCAAAACTCCTTGAATGGTAAAACGTTTGCTTCTGAAGATCTCAAACAGCACCTAGACAAGTTTCTCGCAGAAAAGGATGGGAAGTTTTATGAACGTGGTATTATGAAGTTGTCCGGGAGATGGCAGAAGGTCATCGAACAAAACGGCCAATATATCATTGATTAATGTTCATTACATATATTAAATAAACACATCTGAAAATCAAATGAAAAAAACGCAATGACTTTTTGAACAACCCAATAGGTTCAATTTATCACAAATTTTTAAATTGTGTATTCACATTAATGAACAAGTTACGAGAAGATATTGTGTGCCTTTCAGATTTCTCACGTAATCCGCGAGATACGGCATTTCCAACAAACCCCCTATAAGATCGAATTGGTCACGAAGGTAACCAACTATCTACTCGACACATCGCTCCTGCTGAACGAGAAGGATCTATATCGTATGTCCTTGGAACTCGAGCCCAGAACATCTAGGTTGAGTAGTTCTACTTTAATCGATCTACCCCTTCGGTCAGCAACGTGTCTACAAAATGAATTAATTTTATTTTAAT
>NW_012130084.1:4068925-4072495 GCF_000143395.1 Atta cephalotes
ATATATATATATATATATATATATATATATATATATATATATATATATATATATATATATATNTNTGTNTATATATATATATATATATATATATATATATATATATATATATACACATACACACTTACATTTATTTTTAGCTTTATGTTTATTAAGAGACTTTTGGATGCATTTCTGCATCTGCATCTTAATGTTTCCGCCGCAAAATGCACACGACCTTTTTGAGCTCAAATATGGAAACTATGGCGCGTAAACCTCGCGTTCCTATTAATCAAATATGCGCGAGAAAGAAGGTTTCTCTCTCTCTCTTTTTCTCTCGAAAAATGCCGCCTTTCGAAAAGGCGACGAATAAAGCGCTCATGAGAGAGCTACTTGTATTTTTTAAAATTAAGAAGTGCATCTTAAGGTCATGCCACGCGGATCAACATTAAGGGCCGTCTACATAAGTCGCAAACGTAGAACGCAGTTCGCAGACGCATTTGTCACAGCCAATCAGAAGCATCAATGGTACTAATAATAGCTTTTCATTGGCTGTCGCAAATGCGCTGCGAACTGCATTCTGCATTTGCGACTTATGTAGATAGCCCTTTAGAACAACGCCTATAGATATTCCGATAATCAGGGTTTATTCTCAAATATATTCCGAAACAAAAGTATATGCGGTTTCAAATATGGCGGTTGTCAAAACTTTATATTTATATTCTCTTTTCACAAAGTCTGCGCCCTTCGAAGTGAGCCAATGACCAATTAATTAATTGTAAATAGCTCGTTACTTCTATCAAATTATAATTATTGTTAAAAGTCGATTCGACTATAATCTTTGCGTGATCTATACAGATCACATGTGCATTTTACCTCTTCAAGAAGTATTATTTATCTTTCAACATCCTATACTATTATATCACTCGCATAAAACATAAAAAAGAAATGATTTCTTAATTTGTATGATTGATCGATTCTTGAGATGTTTGAGCTAAAGTAAATTGATTAATGCTGACCTTGGAAAAATTTCTCAAGATGTTTAATTATCACATGATGAGGATTAATTGTGTAAATTGAATCCAACGATATTTATCAAAATATGATTAAACGCACACTGCACATTGAGAAAAAATTTATGAAATTTTAATAAATATTTATTTGTATAGTCTTAGTGCAATTTATTTACGGTAAATAAATATTTAGATAAATGAAAAATTGATAGTTATATCAAATGGTTATTGTATCTAGTGAATATATATGTTTAAATTTAATAAATATTCGTCTTAATAGTATTCAAAGAAATATTTATCAAAATTTAATAAATTTAGTAAATTTTTTTCAATGCAGTAATGTTAAACGTTCGTCATGACCATGAAAATGTTAGAATATTGTGTTTTTAATAACTATGAAGCGTCCAGTGAGAAAAAAGTACTTACTATTAAAAATTTAAAGATAGAGTAGGAAGAGAAAGGAAGGAAAATAAAATTCGCGAATTAATCTTTTACAAATAATTTTACAGCAAGGCGGAGCATATCACTGTCGCAATTATTAATTTATTAACGTCCTTAAAATTCTTGTTCGCTCAAGCATAACTATAAATTTCAGATACTGCATGTGATAATTTTCAATTGTTCTTATTTGATTGTTTAAAATGCTTTCATTTGTAAAAGTCATCAAATTTTAAAAACTTTAAATATATAGGTAAACTTTAAATATGATAGTAAAAATTCTCATTATTCGTATTATTTCGTATAATTGTATGTTACAAAGCATGTTTTTTCTGTCTAATTTATATGAATTTAATCAAATTCATTCGAAAATATTTTGTTTGTATTCTTTTTAAAGGAAAATTCGCTTTTTTAAGATATAGCGAGACATGACTGCATTTGAAACATTAAAATTTATGCGATTTTTATTCCCATAATTTCATACCGATCGCGTATCACTTGTTTTCCTTGTGATTTTAATATCACTTTTTCCTTTTACAATTTCGTTGTTCACTCGTCGCGAACGATCTAAACCAAAAGTGGGCAAGGTCCTCTTCTATTAAAGCGGAATGGTTTGTTATATTAAAAGTAATATAAAGAAGAATTTAAATAATAATATCAGAAGAATTTAAGGTGACAAATTTTAGGATTTAAAGTAATAATATGAATCAATAAAATAAAAAAATTTATCAAAGAATTCATACACAATAATAAACGCTTAATAGTATATGATATAAATTAATAATAATTAACCGCGTTTTTGATGTCATACTTCATAAAAAAATTTAATGAAAATCTAAACATGGAATGTAAACATGGAATATATATTTTTAATTGAATTTCTGTGTATAATTTGAAAGATTGTCATAATTTGCGAGACATCTCGAAAATACTGTTTTAAAAGATTGCCCACTTCTTATCTTGTGCCAATTTCAAGGAACATCACGCGACGAATAAGAATCAATTGCATCAACAATCTTTATAAAATCAGATCTAATTAGCAATGGCTAGAAGATTATAATTCAGTCTATGATAATATTAAAAAAAATGTTTTCTAATTATATGAATCGATCATCAATTAATGTCGATGCAATCGGTGTAAAATGTCAAAAGCGAAAAGTTTATGTAACTCAGAATCTTAACGTATATCCGTAAATCACGTCGTATAGCAGAGCTGTCTAGGAGTTCACGAATTAACATTTCTCTCTTGCTCGTGCCCTATGTGTTCTTTTACGTTGAAGTTAGGCAGCTCTGTCATATAACATGGAAGAATATTTTCTAGAGTGTACAAAAATAGAATTAATATTACGGCTAACGTCTTTATGAATTGTTATTATGTTATAATTTTCAAGCTTCAAGTATATGTTTGTCATTATAATTTATTATTTTTTAGAGAGATCATAATATTTACGATCAATGTTCAAAATTAAGATCAATGTTCAAAAATCAATGATCTCGATATATATCAAGAATACATCCCCGAGTAACATTCAAAAGATTTTAGCTATCGCTTGTTGTTTGTTTAAAAGTTATTCATAAAAAATGTAATACGAATGTTAGATCAACATCCCATACATCAATGTCGCTGCAAAATCTCTGCAATATTGCTGTAACATGCAATGTTGTTGCAATGTTGCAGCAGCAACTGCAATTACTTGTGTGCAATTTTGGTGTGCTATAGAGGATTTATTATACAATATTACATATTTTTATTAACATTGTAATAGTGTTGAAAGTTAAAAACCTCGTATGGAAAGTGTATACTTGGAGGCAGTGCCCTCCCCCCTTCTCTATGGAGGAATCATTGCAGCACTATTAAAACCTAGAAACATATAGATTTGGATTGAACTTCGCTTCCCGTGGAAGTGAACCTAGAGATTTTGTTTCACGCATGATATATCATTTTATCCTTGTTGTTCACCTTGTTGTTCTCATATTAAAGAGAGATAAAATAATACATCATATCTAAAACGGAACGCACCTGATATGGAATCTTGCCTCTCGTAAATATATTTATTTCTCAAAGGTGAGATGTCGGAAAATGATGAAGTATTCAATTACATTTTTTGTTAATAATTTTTAACAAACAATGAGAGTAAAG
>NW_012130084.1:4075333-4085985 GCF_000143395.1 Atta cephalotes
AGTAATTGTTATTGTGCAGAGGACACAAAAAAAATGTCTTTCCTAGGTCGGGATTTTTTCTGTCAAAGTGCCAACGAAGTTGCTAATCTGGGCATCTATTTACAATTCTGATCGAAAAAAAACGCGAGCTTTTGATTAGCAAATTTGCAATTCGGCTATTGCCGTTGCGACAAAATAAATAATGGCAATCTGTTCCAATTCGGAACCACTCCTGATTGAAGCGATTGCATTTTTTATTAGTTATTCTGTCATTTGTAATCAAAAGCGTAAGAAAATTTTATCACAAACAAGATCGAAAGAAGTCGAATTCGGCTTCTAAAGTCTTTACGATAAATATTATTTGTTTATGCATCGCATACATCTTTGGAAAAATTGTATTAAATTTAACACATTTGATGTATCTCAAACGATTCAAGTTTTTGTTAATTTTTAACATAAAATGAATGTGTTAGAAAGTAATATATATATTATGTAAAAAAATCACAGAAAATATAACACTGATATTATTTAGTAAGCAAACTATAAAAACATATTTTTTAAAAGTAAAATTAACATTTATAATGTTATATGTTAAATTTACATATTTTATTCATTTATCTTAGAATTTACATTTCAATATATATATATATTCTTATATTAATTGTTTACTTACTCATAAATTATGTTAAATGGGTGATTCAATTTTCGTCTGGAATTTCAATAATGATGACAAGACTGTACGTGTTAATGCCAATTTAGGTTTCTTTTTCCAAATATTTTCCTTTCACACACTGATACTTCTCCCATCGTTTTGGCAACGATGCTATGTCTATAAAAATTTTTTGGGCTGATGGGCGGATATTGGGTTGATCTCTATTCTGTGAAGATTGTTGACCTTCCTTTAGCTATTCCCCAGTGAGAAATGACAGTGAGTATCGATTCGATATCGATTTCATTGTCATTTCTCATTGGGTCATGACTTCTATACACCATTCGTACACTTGAAATTTAGAAAATGTGTTGTTACCTGGGTTTGTAAACGCATTAAAATTTTGAAAGCTTAATCCCCTTCAATCAAAATCTTGAGACACAGCCTATATATATAAAACTCCTTTTTTTGTTCAGGCGACGGCAAATCTTCAAACATCCTTTTCCCTTGTGGAAACCTAGAGAGAATATTGGATTCTATGAATGTACATCACCGATTTTGCATTCATACCCTACTGACTAAAAAAAATCTCTGCTAATTTATCCTTGACTTAAAGTAAAGGTAGCCAGAGAACATTAGCGGCACATTTCCTGACCCTCCCCTAACTTCTGCCTCTTACGAGGCACCCTTACGTTGAGTTTAAGCGCTTTCTGGGGTCTCGCTGAAGACGGATATTCTTTCTCATCAAGAATGCATCAAGAGAGACCTCTAATCTTGTATCGAGAGCCATCGACTCACTACTCCTAATATTTCGTGTAGTCAGCCTTGGCATCCCACTTAGAGAGTCGGAGGTAATCTTCGGTCTCTCTTACCTATGGGTAACTTAACTCAGTATTGCATTGTTTCTTGGAGAAATCGAAAATTCTGAACAAAAATTGAATCATTTTTAATACTAAAAAATATTGAATATCAATTTAACACAAAATGTCCAAATAATACAATCACATTATGTTAAATTAATACTTGGCTATATTAAAAATTCAACACAAAAATTTTAGAATCAATTTCAACGTAAATATAAAATGTTTTTTATTGTGTGAGAAAGATTAATTCCGAACTTCGCTAACCAAAAATTTGCATTTCCGATCGGAATCATAACTGGATGCCTTATTTTGGCGATTAAGTTTCAAGTGTACCTTCAAAAGTTCTAAATATCTCGTCTTCAGAAAAAAAAGAAGTGCGATCTCTGTATTATTGAAGCACTTTCGCACGTAACATGTACCTACTCGCGGCACGTCGTGAATAATCTTCACGTAAGCGCTATATAGACATCGATATGTGTCACATACACTTCCTTGTACATAACTCTAGTTACATGTTGAACATGCATTGCGCTAGGCAGCCATTATCGTTGTTGATAGATCTCATTGTATGAAGGATGATGATTATCGATTGACGCGATTACTATTAATGTCACGCTAAAATGTAGCGTTATATTATCGTGTATAAATATAAAGTATTATAAAATGTACCGTTTTATTATATCCTAAGACGGTCAAATGGGGTTTTAAGGCCTCTGCGTTCCCGCAATCAATATGAAGTCATCTAATATAATCTTGTACTATATATATATTATTGCGTTTACGAAACAATGTGATGTTCTTATCGACAACTGTACAATATTTTTAAGCTATCGATAATAATCGTAGAATAACGGCTTACTGAATATAGCGTGGAAAAAAGCGCTAAAATTAGCGCTCATAATTTCTACAATCTACTTAATTTTCGCAAATAGAAATTCATAAATTTTTATTAATCCTCTACTGGAGAATTCTTCTGTTGCAAAAAAATTCTATAGTCATTTATAATGAAAAAAGGTCGATAGTTAAATTCATATTTGATAATAACATCGAGAAAAATGTGGTTAACGCATCGCAAAAACAATACATTAAGATATATGAAGAGAGTTTGATGCTAAAACAAAATTAAAATATATGACGATTTGACTATATTTAATCCTCGAATAATCCTGCACGAGAATTTGAAAGACGAATCTCAAATAGTGGAAAATTTTCGAATATAATTGCTTTTTGAAATTATTATCAATTCGATTCCAATCGCAGATTTTGTATAATACAAATATTGATCCGGATATAGTATTAGTCAAGTTAAATATTAAAATAATGCGCAGAAAGCACTTATCACTATTTTAATCACGATTTAAAATATTTCAACTTCTGTGAATGTAATTATCGTTGCAAACTACGATGTAATTGCTACGGGTGGTTGCGGGTGCTGTAAAGTACCGTCTTAACCAAAGTTACCTCACTTCTTAATGCCAATGTGGCACTATAGAGAGTTGTCTGTTCACTTTTTCGATTAAAATTATCTCGCGGCTACGATGTAGAATTAATCGGTCCGATTCGTCAATTGCGACAGTATCTATGACATATTTCACAGAATTTTTTAATATAAGATCTATCCTCTCCTAAGATCAAATAAAAAAGTGAAAGAATTACTTATCAGTAAATGTAAGCGTAAGACAGAAGAGAGCAAGACTTGTAAAAATCTTCAATCGTTTCTCTTATACATAAATTAATGATAATGATTAAGATGCAATCGTAAAGTAGAGTAATTTATTGACGGAAATCACTTACTATTTCTTTTTAAGAAATATTTGGATATTTAATATTCAATAATTAATTTAAAATCCATCGTAATTAACTCATTTTAAGAAAATATTTTTAAGGAAATTAAAAAAATCATATATTTATGTATAAATAAACTTTTAATGTTTGAATTACGTTCACATATATGTATCCGGGTGGAATTTTTTTTGGTTCATTTCCAGTTATACTGGTTAAGTGCACATAAAAAAAGGTTAGAGATTCGCGAAAGGATTTTTAGCATAAGGGAAATACCGTACACGCGCAAGAGTAAAAAGTTTCGAGCATATTTTCCGTTCTATTTTTTGAATAGCATTCGAAGTAGATGTGCGAGGAGCATATTGTTGAAATAGAGAGAGAGTGTGAGTAGCGTTTTAGATCCCTTTCAAGTTTTCGCGTGCGTATCTTCAGTCGTAACTCCTTGAATGTCTTGATATTCGCGGAATTCTACTTCGCGGACTTTCACACTTTTCTTATTAGCTCACAATAGAGAAGTAGATATTAAATGATAAACACGGTTCTTCTAAAAGAATGCGTGATAAATATATTAAAAATTTGTGTTTATCTTTAAAAAAAAAATTATTAACTTAAAATTTAAAAATCTATAAGTTTTGGATTTTTTAAGTCTCAAACAGAAGATTTAAAAAGATATTTAAATCTCTATTTTTATCGATAATTTTTTTGGATTGGATGGCTATAATGTTTCTAATTAAACTTATTTCTTTATTTTTTTGCGCGTGATTTTGTGGTCTTCGTATCTCCTAATAATAATTCAAAATCTTTGTACATACAAATATTTGATTTGTTTGTAACTATAACAATTACCCGTTAATACATGTTCAATATATGAATATTACTATTATCGCGTGTGAGTGGCTATGTAATGACAGCGTACAAGGATTGAGTTGCGGATCGACGTGTATTTGTAAGTGTGCAATAATGTTCCTTCGACTAAATTAAAGCGGAAAGCTAATCGATCACAAATCATCAGCTGGTTGTGAGTAAATGTTAACTAAATATCAACCATACTAATGTAGAGATTTAAGTGCGCGGCGGTGACTGTTGAGCAAGCTTGACTTTTGTAGATTAGATTACGCTAATAATCACAATTGTTTAAAGTGAAATGATAGATGTTTGTTTAAATATTGTACATAAATCTCTCTATATTTTACATAGTTAAAGACAGATTATATATTCAATTTTAAATGAAAAGTAAAGAAATTTATGTGTAGCGAAAATCATTTTGCTCAACAGCAATGACCGCCACTCTCTCGATTCTATTTTGACATGCAGTGTAACTAATGTTATCACGACTGTATTATTGCTAATCTTGTTCGGACAGAATCAAAAAGTCATTCTCAGAGGATTGAATCAAAGAGAAGAGTAACAGTATCGTATAGATATATCACAAAAATTATAACTCATAATTAGCTACATGTGTACGCATACAAAAAAATCTCGCTATTGTCTTTGATTCAATCAGGATTTTAATGTTGTACATGTTTATAAGCCATTAAAAGAACTATTATAAATAGTTGATAATTTTGTTGTTCAAAAGAAAAGAAAAGAAACAGAGAAAATGAAAGAAAGAGAAAGGGAGAAAGTAACAAGGAAGGCTAATCTCTATTCTTGAATATTATACAGTAATCGTTAAAGCTGTCTATTGTCTATCAAATATTTTATATCTTCGATCTGTATACATTAAATAGAAAATATTCTTCTGTATACATTTCTCTTGTATTTTTTATCAATCATCCATCTCCGTACTTAGTAATAGTTCATCAAAAACAATTAACACACGGCAATAAAATAATCAAGGAAGTCAATTTTTTATAAAAAAATCATTTTCCTTATTATAAAAAAAATTATATATTAATTTTTCATCAGTTAATGTTACAAATTTAACAGTTATATCGGATTTTTCTATTACCTAATTTATTATTACAATGATTCGTTATTAATCCTATATTTTTTTGCATCCTATATTATTTTTTTTAAATATAATGTAATTACTCGCGTGGGATATTTTTGACATCCCATCATTATATCTCAATTAGCATTTCTCTTTTTGATAATTTACAATTAATGCACTATTTGTATTAAATTAGAATTATTGATAGTTGAGAATGACTTGAAGTAAGTCGAAACGCGTACGTACGGATTTTATATCAACTTTTTATATTTTTATACATTACATTAAAAAATGGACATATAAACATTTCCATTACTATATTTGTGCAACGATTATCGCGCTGATTCCTATTTCCCCTTACATTTTAATCTTTATATTATTAATTATATATTACTATAATTATAGTTATCATTGCTCTATAATATTAGTAATAAAAACTATATATAGGATAATTCTATCAATAAATACAAGTAATATAGTTGACGCCGAAAATGGCGAAATATGAATTCAATTAATTAAATATTAATTAAATATTTATTAATACCATAAAATGATTGCAATTAGTATAATTTAAATTTAAGTTATAGTTATTTTTAGTGCCAACTATAGATATATATTTATTTATTGATAGAATTATATATATATATATATATATATATTTTTTTTTATTATTAACGTTGTAATATTAATAATCATTATCGAGAATATACAGGGCACATAAGAGTTAAATATAACAAAACATGAAAAATAAAAAAAAAGTATATATATATAATATAATAAAGTATATATAATATATATAGAAAAGTATGTATAATATAGTATTCTATAATTGATTAAAAATGATATATATAGAGGAAAGGCTCCTATTATGAGATACCGAGTTCATTTTGGATAAATGTTAGAGGTTTATGAACAGAATTAAAAAAAATAATAGATCATTTTGAAGAGAATTTAATAAGCTTTATATAAAATTTAATTTAAATTCCATTTTTTTTGAAAATTAAAGAAATGTAAAAAGTGAGCAAATTACAAAGTAAAAAAATTGTGTTCCTAATATGAGATGCCCCGAGAAATCGATAATAAAACGCAAAATATATTGCAATTGCAAAAAAATTTTATTTCATATTTCTAAAATGCAAACAAACATAGTCAATGTGCGTAAAAAATGAGCATGCTAGATTATATCAAGAACTCGTCTTTAGTTGAAATCAAGCATCGCAGAAATAGTTGACATTCATTCCTTGTCCTTTTTATTATTGCACAATAACATTTACTCTTTAGCAACGATTTTCATTATAATATAGGAGCATTTTATATTAAAAATACCTTGGGTATCTCATTACGATTTCCACGCCTTATGATTTTACGGTCATCAAATCTAACTTCTATAATTAAACAATTCAACATATCCCATATTTTTCTTAGTACGACTTTATCACTAAAAAATTTATTGCCAAATATTTATTTATTAAATAATAAACAAGATTTAAAAGTTCTTCTCAATGAAACTTGAAGACATTCAAATTTTAAAATCTAAATTTTTCTTTACAATGACTACAGGCATAATCTAATAATGAATTTTCTAAATAGTTTTCAGTCTAAGAACAATAAATTCATAGAATATTCGGTAGAACCAATAGATAGTGTTTATTAGTTTTGCAGAAATGCCGCTTATTAAGCGTCTCTCCCATAATACGAGACTTTCCTATATATATAAAACATGTTTCGGTCTCACGATTGAGCCTTCTTCAAATATGCATACAGGAGATGTTACATTGGTTGAGAGCAGTCGAAGAGATAGGCAAAATTATATAGTGATGATGACCAGTGAAATTTTTTGCAAAAAAAATATTCGCAAACGGCTGAACGACCAGTAAAATTTCTTGGTGTTCTAACTCATAAAGTAAAATTTCGCATGTCGAGAAAAAGATCAATTTCTAAATTACTAAGTATCAGTGTGTTAGTCTATATTAAAATAATAATAATATCACAGTAGTAAAATTAGTCACAATATAAAATTAAAGATAATATATATAGATAATAAATATTGTATAAAAAGATATTTAAAATAAGACACTTGGTAAATATGTTACGACAGACAAACACTGACTTGAGTCACTTATGAATAATGAAGGATTAATTTCCTTTGGGGTGAGGGGGAGGGGGGGCTTCGAACACTTCTTCTTTTCTTATAAATATGATGAAATCATTTGGATTTCTATTGTGCTATTAGTTATTACCGATATTGATGTATAATGATAAACCACATTGAAACAAATGTCATAACAGCATATGTATTTTATTTATATTTTTAAAAAACATTCTTTATGGTCAAGAGTTTTTTTATAATAGCTTCTTTTTTGAAAATATAATAAAAGTTATAAAACAAAAATATAATGAACTAAAAAAAAATCAAGAATTTAATAATGATTAATTAAAAATAAAATTAAAAAACATAATAAGCTCTGCTCTTAAATTATCAAAATTTAAATTTCAAAGATTATATTTTTAATTCTTATAACTCTCTCTTACAAAAAATTCTTATAAATCTCTTATAAGAACAATAAACAAATAAAATAAACAAATTACTGCATTTAAGAGATCGAACAATCAAAAAACTTGGAAAAATTAATTTATTCACTAACGTAACTGAAAATGTGCAAAATCAAATTCGAACATTAGCATTGATGCATTGATGATTCTCGAAATATTTCCAGTTTAATTGTTGATGAAATTTGACGATTATATCAACTCTATTGACAGATCACTTATCTCCTTTAGCGGGAAAGAAAAATTTGTTTGTTATTGCCTGTTTTTTTAAGAAAGTTGTAAAAGTAAGAACAGTGAGACAGTGTAAAAGTGAGAACTTTTGTTTTTAATTCGTCTCACCATTGTGAAAGACAAATTTATTTTTTATAACTTTTTGTTATGGAAGTGAACAAGTTTTAAGGTGTCCTGTTTGCTTTGTTTCACCAGTCACATTGAAAAAAAATCTTATTTTGTTTATCAAATCGATAAAAACCAAATATATCGTCTTTTTATTACATAGGTATACATAGGACGTGAAAAAAAACACAATAGCACAACGAAATATAAATTACTTATTGGTTTTAATTTTAAAATGCTTACGTGTACGAGACGAAATATTTAATACGAATTAAGGCACAAAAACATAAAATGCTCTAGATTATATTAACAATTACAATCGCAGCAGTCACTTAGTATCACTTGACGATTATCTGTAACAGTGTTGTTATTTCAAAAATTACAATTTGTAATCGCAAGAAAAACAGTTATTTTTTCTAAAGCTGCCCTTGTACAAAGCCCCCTTTCTCCTCTACAGAAATCGAAGTATCCATTATTGTTACATAATTGTACTTACATAAATACATGTCTTCGTGAATATCATCATTGGAAACAGAAAAATAATGAATCTTAAATATAATAACCGTCTTAATTGGGTCACGCGGCCTCACGGTGTCATACTTCATCCGGATTGCTAGCGCTTTGGAACAAATTGCTACTTTGCTTACCGAATGTGCGGCGTAATCCAGCGTGTAATTGCGGCGACTAAGTGGATAACGAACCAAGAACCGTAACACTTAATTATCACAGCTGAACACGCGATATTGCAAAGCGGTCCGTACATGGGACTCTCGGCCGCCATTAAACCATGGTAAAGCCGCCGAACCATTTCGGGAAAGCGGACAGTTTCTGAACTCACAAAGCGTATATCTATATATATGTGCATTTGTGAATCCTATACTTTTCTTGATCTCCATTTTCCTCCCAATATTCATCTTTTGTTCGTAACTGTTTGAGAGAAGTTATTATATAACTGTGTGTAGGTACATTTTCCTTATCTTCAATTACTTATATACTCTATGACCTATATTTGAAACGCTTTTATCGATAAATGCACGCTTTTATTTTTGAAATTATATAGTATATTAACTATGCTAAAGGCACTAACATTGTTATAAGCGCGTTCTGAATACGTTCTAAATCATTCTATGAATCATTCATTCTGTGAGAAACTATCTTTATGAAACTATATATTCATACTGAGAGAAAAAAGTATTTGATATTCATGAAAAAAATCATGGTTATTTATTACTGCTATAATATGTTAATAATAATAATAATAATAATAATAATAATAATAATAATAATAATAATAATCTTATTATATTTATAGTTCTATAAAAAAATATGTAATTATCGAAAGTGACTATGAATTATAATTAAATCGTGGTAATTACAACCATTTCTTTCTTTCAATGAATTCTAACTATTTTCAATTACCGAATCTCTCTCATATATTCCTTAATCTTTTTAATAACGTAGTCCTTATTTCCTAAGAGAAAAAATTTTTTATACTTTTTCTACAAATGTACTGAGTTTCATCGAAAAAGTTGACTCATATCCTTTATGAAGAGTTTCATGAATACGTTTGCATACGTAGGATGAAAAAAAAGTTGCATGCATGATTGTCTACAACCACGGTGCTACTTGTATTCGTTGAGGTTCGCCGAGAGGGAGTCGTGCAAGAAAATTGCGACTCATTAATTACCAAAGATTAATGAGAGCTTCCTTGAGCGCGCCAAGACGCGCTATTCCGTTCTTCGTAAGCAAGCCTTGTCAATGAGATAGCCGTTTGGTTTCCTCCTGGCACGAGGGTGGCCGGGGGATGGGAGGGGGGAGGAAGAGGAAGGAGTAACAAAACGGCATTCTCTCTCGCTCTTCGCATTCATGCTTGTTCGCGCGAAACCGTTTTACACTGATGGCGACGCCTCGATGCGCGTCGCGGCTTTCAGAGTTATTAAAACAATCCATTTACACGCAGATACGACCGCATAGTAGATATATTTTTTTCTTTCACCTTTCTTCTTTCTCTTTTATTTTGTTTATTTTGCCTGTGACTTTTCTCTGACACGAACGCGTTCCACTCGAATCCGCAGTCGTATTCGTCCGTTCCAGCTGATTGCGATGGTAATGCTCTGTAGCAACACGACCGCCGACGGTCGTAAAAAGACGTATCGTTTGTCTCAGATCTGTCTTGCGGCTTCTTGAATGATGTGAGGAAATATTATGTAGTTCACGCGTACATCTCGCGGTACAAATCTATAATTCTCATGAAGATGCAGATACAAAGGATATAATATAGATTATAATATATTATAATAGATATTAGATAGTCATTATTAAATACCTAATTATAGTAGGATTACATATATGCAGTTCAAATGTACACATTTCATAAATTATGTGATATTTCACAATATAAAATATTTCAAGTATCTTTTTATTAATATTTTAGAAGTATATGAACTCTTTTCTCTCTCTTTCTCTCTCTCTCTCTNTNTCTTCTNTCTCTCTCTCTCTCTCTATCTATCTACTATATATAATATATATATATATATATATATATATATATATATATATA
>NW_012130084.1:4087043-4090588 GCF_000143395.1 Atta cephalotes
TTTACTAATAAATAATAAAACACGTAGTAATTTATATAGAAATAGTCATTAACTAGAAATAAACTAAAAAAATAATATATATATATATATATATATATATATAAATAATCGATTATAACAATTAATATTTAACGTTTTAGTATCACGAACGATATTAAAAATATATAATCTAATTAGTGTAACTGCAATCTAAATATTAGTAATACGAGAATATAGAAGTTGCTTGTATATTCATTATTAAAATAAACGTCGGACTATTAATTTCATGTCGACATCGATTATCGTTTGTTACTAACCGCGAAATGTTAATGATTCTCTTCATATTTTCCATACTAAATCAACGTTACCATACATTGCGGTCTCCGAAAACATGCATTATGACTGAATCACTGCATCATCGATGACATCGCAAGTGTTCATAAAAGAATACGTTATATTATACAGTGGCAAATCGGTATAATGTTGTTGATTACAACGAATCAGTCCAGTGACCGTTGCTCTATTATTTATATCCCGCTCTCATCCCGATACCGATTTCATCGATAATCATCAGCGTGAGATTATCTCGTAAATATAAACCAGCTATTATTGTATTGTTAACAATAGCCAATGGAAACCCGCATTTTAATGTTATGTCAATATTATACTATGACTGCCCAGTTTTACACTAACATCGATGGATCATCAGCTTTACAATTTAACAAATACATATGCGGTTTCCGCGAATGTACTCGAAACGGTTTCTTTCGTGCATTAAATTACATTTATGCTTCGGAAATTTGACGAAGAGAATTTACGGCCACTGCGTAGTATCATTAATACCTCATACCTAATTGATATTTAATATAGTTATCGTTAATCAATATATACACAAGAAAATCCTCGCTGCGTTTCGATTGCAAACTCACGAAAGGAATCTTCTTTACAGTAAGTTTTAGAGAGAAAAACAAATAGGATTTCGGATAACACATTTCCGCGTATTCAGCGCGATGCTGTAAAAGCGGGAGCGGTAAATGTCGCTGGACCTCGCGTTGTCGGATAACGAGAACAAATTGGACCGTTATTAATTGCAAGCTCGGCGGCGCACGCTTTTAATTAATGCTCTTTTAATTAAGGCCATGATTATGATTCTGGTATAACGGGAGTTCGTTCCGTACTCTCGTTTACATCACGCAAGTATTTTGATGTATGCAACATGCCCTTACCTTTCTCCGCTCTTGTTTCAGTTTACTAAACAATTAGATATAAACAAATTCTCTGCGAAAGTCTCACATATGGACAATAAAAACATAATAATGAAAATAAAACATTAAACGTGCCATTTACTATTTATCTTTATTTTAATAATCTGTAATAGAATCAGAAGAGAGTTTGTTGCAGTTTGTAATAAAAGAGCGATTGTTTACAACGTATGTGAAGCATAATATGCGGAAATGTCAATAGTACAAACAGCTACAAGATAATAAAACTGATATCTTCATCGTTTGTATAAATGAATTCATAAAATTGATTTTCAAAAATAAGTACATAAATCCATGCAATAATTAGCAAAAGCGTAATAATTACCGTTATTATATAAATGCATCCAATATGTCGCATATAAAAATAAAATAAAAGGTAGGTAAGTATACATAATCGGAACAACTGTATAAAATATATTCGACAGGTGTGTTTAAATATCACGCTATATATGCGTGCGTTGTATTCAGATTAAGATATAATAAATTTAATATAAAATCGTGTTTGTGTACGTGTGCATGGCATATGCATATTTGTATGTCATAGAAGATTGGGAGTTGGTACAAGAAATAAGTTGGCATTCCGTTTGTGTATTTATGATGATAGAAACAATGGAAAAGTTATTACAATATATTTCTTTTATAATATATTTCTTTTATAGATATTTTTTTCTAAGTTTTATTTAAATATTTTATAACATAAATATTTTTTTTCTAAGTTTTATTAAATTTGAATAAATTTCAAACATCGATAAAAAAGAAGAAAAATCGAATTCAAGAGAAGGCAAATAAATTTTCAGCATTTCAAAACTTCGTATTAATTTTCAGCGCTTGATAGAATAAATTTAAGTGATCAATAAATATTAAATAAATCTAAGTATTATAAGCTAAAAGAAAAATTAATATTTAACAACAAATTCTTCGATATTCAAACAACAAAAATTAATAGAAATTTAATTATATTCAAAAAAATTTTTGAACACTGTCTTTCTTATAGCTTTTCATAAAAGAAAAATTATTATTACTATTTACTATTTTGAGTGAATAATAGTATTTCTTATAATAAAATGATTAAAATTAAATAAATCGCATTAACATATTGGTTAGTTTACGCCTATTAGAAAAGACATTTATAAAATGTAATTAATCGATCAATTTTACAAATGTAATAAATCAATTAATTTTATAATGTAATACTTACTAGAAAAGATATTACATTTATGAAATAATCTGGCATACTGATCAATACATTGATGCAACATGCGTAGAGATGAGATAGACTCACATTTGAAATTGACTCATTTAAGATAAGTTTATAGTTTAAGAATGTTCGATAAATTTTTCAAAATAATAAAAAAATTATGTAAAAATTACAGATTATTCTAAATCACATTTAAAAATAATACAACTTTAAAGAATGAAAATTCATCAGTTTACCATTTGGATCATAAGTTATTTCAATAAAAAGTAATATTTTTTTAATCTATGCTCTAATAAAAATATATGGAAATGTATATTATAAAATAAATAAAATCTCAATTTTTTAAATGTAAGTATTTTGTATATTCCAGATTGTTTATGTGTAGTTACATTGTGATTCAAAAATTAATTATGCAGTAAATAAACAAAATATTCGTTTGTTCTAAATCTTTTGTAATTAATTGATAAATCGAAGTGAACTTTGTATGAATTTGAGTATTTATTTAAAGTATTTATACAAAAACATTTTGGAATTTTTGTTAATATTTTAAAAATTTTAATTTATAACAATAAAAATAATGAAAAATAAAATAAATAAATTATAAAAATATGTTGTTTAATAAAAACAGAATGTTATGAACACAACTTTCATCTGTATGTAGTTTTTTTTAAATATAATGAAGTATTAATATAGGGGATACCGGGGCACTATGAGTTACAAAAATTCAAACTCTTAAAAGTACATCTAAATATAAAAATTTTGGTATCATTTTTTTTTTAATAATTAAGGCATAATGCATATTTTAAAATTTAATAAGTATATTTAGTAAATTATTACATTTAGTAAATTATATTTAGTATATTTAGTAAATTATTATATTTCTTAGTTTTTAAGAAAAAATAAAAATATATTTGCAAACAAATAAATAAAAACAAAAGGCTATGAGAATTGGCGCTGTAGTAACTGCACTATTACATAAATTCAATCTTACAAACACGTACATATATATATATATATATATATATATATATATATATATATATATATATAATAATATATTACTTAACTTAACTTAACTTTAACTTTTAACCTTTAACGTTACGTTA
>NW_012130084.1:4090608-4096002 GCF_000143395.1 Atta cephalotes
TTAGACGTGACGTAGTACTATACGTATATAATATTAAATACTAACTTACTAACTAACTAGACTANACTATATATATATATATATATATATATATATATATATATATATATATAAAATAGACATTTCAACTAATATTTTAACCAACTTTCGTATCGTATTACAATAAAACGATGAAATTAATATAAATTAGTCGGAAAATCCACCACTTTCCCATGTAATCCCATGCCAGATAAACAATTGGATGATGTTAGTCGATTGATCTTTAAAGGCAAAGTTGGAATTTAAAAACGAATAAGATTAAACATAGAAAATCAATTGACTTACCTCACTGGAACAAATTACAGTATATTAGCCACATACATGTAAAAAATGTAAAAATTTGATGACTAATCGTCATTATATAAAACAAGTATTATTATAAATTACAAAATATATTAAAACGTTAACTAGAGAGAGGTGCATATGTGCATATGTATTTATTGTCATGTCAGGATTTGAAGAAAAATATAAGCATGAACTTTAGTGTTCTCTACAATGTCCCAAATATTGTTAAAAATATAAATTAGATATTGTTTAAGAAAGGCAAAGGTCTTGTCTAAAAATTCTGTGTCAGTATGAAGATTTAAACCACTTCTGTTTAATGTGTATTATTTCGGACATCAGTCTTTTTTATAGTTGCATTTTGCATTTAGAATTCAAAATTGCCACATTATCCCAATCAAATTCATAATTGCAATGCAATCTAAGTAATTATCGAATGAATAGACGTGTTTCTGTGAATGTTTCTGTGATTTCTGTGTTCAGTCATTCTAGTTTTTAATTGTCTACTAGTTTGTCCAACATAAGTTGCACACAAGAAATTTTATTTACAAAATATTCTTTTTTTGTGAGTTTGAAAGAAGATTCTTATGAACTTTGATAAGTTTGTTAATACTTAAAGAAAGAGAGTCTCGAGTTTAAATTCTTAATGATATTTTTCAATTTGTTAGAAAAATAAGAGTTAATATATGGAAGAGTAAACCAAACTTTTATTATTTTTGTCAATCGAATCAGAAATCCTTATGTTAATTTGTATAAGAGTTTTTTGTTGACCAGACTCTTAATTCTCTTTCTTGAATTGTGTAAAAAATGAGACCTAGTGAATAATAGTTTTCTAAAAGGACTTTAATTACGAATTCTAAATTTTTTTGATGGAATTTTGGATTCGACAGAAGAAAGACTCTATTAACTAATCTGATAATTGTACCCTTCTTTTGAGAAATGGGATGCTGAAAAAAATAATTCACTACTTACTCGAAAAAGTAGATTTATGATACCAATCAAATATTATTTTATTATCAAGAATCATCACTGTCGTATTTAAAAAATTAATGCTATTGTTACCCATTTCTAATGTCAATTGTAATCTCGGATGGAACGAGTTGAATTTAAAGAACATCATGCTCTTTCGAGAATGAGACAGCCATCAGACTATGTCATCCACGTATCTAAAAAAAGGAGATGTTAAATTGTATTGTCTTCAGTATCTCCATTTCTAAATGCATGACCAGATCCGCAATAACCTGGGACAAAGGTGAACTCATTGAATTAAGCACTAACTATTAATGCTTAATTAATAGTTAATTATATTAACCTCATCGCAATCAAAAATTCATCCTTCGGTATATTATAATTATCGGAAATATAATTTCATAGTTTAGACACTCTCAACTGCCATTTTAATCGGTATATTAGTGAAAAATGGAACTACGTCTAGTGAAATTAGAAATCATTTCCTATTTGAGAGAGTGTTATTCAGTTTGTTAATTGGATCGAAACTATTTTGAATATGACTAGGAGCTTTCGGAACATTCTCGTAAATTATTTTGTGTAAAAAGGCAAATTTGTAAAGAGGGCTGTCTAGAATTTTTATTGGTATATGCCATCGAAGGAGAAAAAGATTGAAGATAAGCATTAATCTCACCGCAATCAAAAATTCATCCTTCGGTATATTATAATTATTGGAAATATAATTTCATAGTTTAGAACACTCTCAATTACTTTACTATTACTATTTTAATCGGTATATTAATGAAAAATGGAACTACGTCTAGTGAGATTAGACAGAAATCATTTCCTATTTGAGAGAGTGCTATTCAGTTTGTTGATTAGATCGAAACTGTTTTGAATATGATTCGAAACACTCTCGTAAATTATTTTGTGTAAAAAAGATGACAAATTTGTGAAGAGAGCTGTTCAACGACGAAACTATAATTCTAAAAGTTCACCTTGTGCACCTTTAGAAGGCCATATACTCGAGGTAACATGCCATCGCTACATTTAAATATTTGTAACATTCAAGAGAAACGAAATTAGAATTCTCTCATCTTGTAAACAAATTTTTTAAAGAAGTAGAAATCTTTCTAGTAAGGTCCTTATTGATTTTACGCAATTACTACAGCGCCCATTCCCATTAGCCCTTTGTTTATTTATTTATTTGTATTTGTAATTTTGAGAATTTGCTTTTTATTTTTGTTAAAAATATATTTTTTAAGACCCCAAGCTGCCCCGGGATACTATATACTGTAAAAAATAAAATGTTAATTTTAACTTAAAGACATTTAATTTTAACATTTTTGCATGTCCACTAAACGTCTTTAAGTTAAAATTAATAATTTATTTTTTACACACAAAGTAGTGACAGTGTAAGTCACAAGATAGTAGGATTATGTAAGAAATAATGATGACGAAAGTTAAAAAATATTTTCAATTAATTTATTCATTCACATTCTTAGCATAGTCACTAATATAACAAAATATAATTATAACAAATAATTATTAAATAACAATAATATCGATTCAAAGCTAATAAGAGTCAGCGCGGATGGAGGTGCGCAACCTTAAAGTGGAATGATAATTTAACTCCAATATCTTTGTGATGTCTTCTTTATTGACAATGTTTCGACTCTCTTTTGAGTCTTCTTCAGCAACAATTATCACTATAATAACTAATCAAGGAAAGTCATTGTGCAGATTTTCAAGTCTAAAGTGGATGTTTAACGGACACACAAGCATGTGAAAAGCTTTGGATTTCTTGAATATAATAAATATAAGCTTATTAATATAAGTTAATATTAATATAGTTATTAATATTAAGTTAGTTATTAATATTAATATAAGTTATTATTAATATAAGTTATTAAAACTGAATACAATTATAATATTTGTGATCCGGAGTGTCGAACATGTCTGACGTTAAATTTAAAAATATGTATTGTTTAACATGTTTTAATAACTAAGCTTATATTTATTGTATTCAAGAAATCCAAAGCTTCTCAACACGTTTATATCTTAACAAAAAAAATAATTTTTTGTTATCATTACTTTTTATTTTTCCATTTCAATTCATTATTTATTTGTTTTGCATACCTATATTCTATCTTATTTATTAATTATTAAAAGACGCATCACATCGTCGGTAGATTTGAACTTACGATCCGTAGAACGGTAGTCTAATTAACATTTATGCTGAGCTAACCGCACGTTTGTGATCGAGACATTGCCAACGTTACTTATACTTCTTACTGTAACCATTCTTAATTTTATTAAGAACCTCTGTTGCCAATTTAATATTATTAATATTTGAAGAGATTACATGGAAATGAAATAATACGCTGGTATTTATTAACATAAGAAATGATAATGACAAAGCGATTGTCCTCAGTCTGGAGAGATCGTTCGACCGTGGCGAGTGTGTTCTCGCTGCGAGACGAGTGTTGCGTGTTTTATTTTTGAGCATGTGTGATTGGCTTTGACTGTGATATAATTCTTATTCCTGTAGTTTTTTTTAAAGAAAATGTTAAATTATTATTTATGTAAATGTGATCAAATATGCTATTGCTACACGGAAAAAAATATTTGGTTGAATTAATTAGAATTGTGATGGAAAACGAAAGATCCAGAATTCTAGTTAAGTTTACTAGATTTCTGGTTAAATTTGGATTGATAGAAAGTTAGATTCTGGTTATTTCAAACAGAATTCTAATAGATTTAACAGAAATCTAGTAAACTTAATTAGTATCTAGATCGTTCATTTTCTACAATTTCACTACAATTTCAATTAATTTAACCAAACCTATTTTTTCCGTGTATAGTATTGCCAAATATTTAATGCAAATAATTACTTTTATAATTATTTTCTTTTTAAGTTTTACAATATAGTAATTTTTACATATAGTAAATTTGACCAATTAAATCTGTAGTTAGAAGTAAGTCAAATGTTCTATTAATATAGTTGCACACATTTAAAAATGACTACAGATTTTTCCATTTTTTTAAATATATTTTTTAGTTATATATTTAGTTATATATTTTATTAGTTATATATTTTTAGTTATATATTTTTTAGTTATATATTGTTACATGTAAATATTAAGTAAATGTTGAAAAAATGATTATATTCATTATAATTATGATTGCAATTATCACATAAAAATGGTTATTTTATTTATCATACGTATTTTCATCTTTTACTATATTAATATTTGAAATTATCACAATTTATAGTACAATTATCATATTTATAGTACATATTTGTACTATATTACGGATTGATAGAACTACACATATAAGGTTATTGTTATTATTAAATTGCTTACAGATGAATTCTTTATTAAACTATTAAATCTTTTTAGTTATAGACGTAGAATTTTTTTTTCGAATTTATTTTTTTCTGGATAAAAAAATTCTGACGTTTTATATTTTTATATTGAAGCTACATTTAAAACTTACATTTGTAATTTTTTGCAATAGCATTTTTTGTATATATACGATTATTATAAAACATCTTTAATAGATACTCGTATTTAGAATGAGCTTCGGAATGTTTTTGATGAATGCGCATTTTTATTTCTGAAATTCTAATATATGTAACGTGAATTAATTGCACTCTAACTAACATTGTAATAAACGCTTTCTGAATAGTTCTTATTAAGAAGACGTACCTATGGTTTTTTTTATTTTTATTACATTTTCACTAATTTAATATGGAATTTATTGTATAGTAAATTATACATATGATACATATCAATTTATTCTATTACTGAGGCAAACTAGCTACAATGTAACGTATTTATATTTCACTACAAAAAAACTATACAGTGTACAGGATCCTGACATGTAAATGTAAAGGTTTTCAAATTAGTACAGTTTAATTATAATAATTAGTTGTTTAAAAAGTCAAATGCCACAATTCTGAAAAGTGTACCAACGATTTTTTCTATATACATATAACTATAGGAGAATTTTGCATAATATGTAAAAATTCGGTGATGGATACACATTACATACACAGTTACACACACACACACACACACACACACACACACACACACACACACACACACACACACACAC
>NW_012130084.1:4096310-4105829 GCF_000143395.1 Atta cephalotes
TACACACACACACACACACACACACACACACACACACACACACACACACACACACACACACAAACGCAATTTAATTGACTGCGCTTCAAAAATTTTTTTTCGATTTTTTGTGATGAGTCACAAATGTACAACATGTAAAATTCGTTTTGGAAAAATAAGGATAATTCAGCTCACAAAAATAAGAAGAGATCTATCAAAATAAAAAAAGCAGCGAATATTTCATTGACTAATATCAATAATTTATGGAATGTGTTTTAATCTTATTATATAAAACGCGCCGAAAGAACAAGTTTACTGAAGTGTATAAAAATTAAACCAGATTTGATAAATAATATATTGAATAAATAAAATAATTATATTGAAAGCTTGAGTTGGTTGCTAAAATGTCAAAACTTTTCGTAGCGTTATCAAGCTTGAATGTTCTATACAATTATTTTGATAGTTTAACTTAATTATTATTCAATCTATATTTGGTCTAATTTTTATATACTTAAACAAAATCATTCTTTCCGTATAGAATTTTTTCGCAGTCGTATATGATACATACACATTTAAAATACACGTCAATATCTTTTTCGTAACAGATGGAGTGGTAATCCACAATAGATTACAATATTTTTCAGATAAATAAATATGTTCGGAGCAAGAGCACATCTTCAACAACGTGTGGATTTGCAAAAATGATAAAATTGAATTCTTCTAATGAGAATCATTCTCTCTTTCTCTTTTTTTTCTAGTATTTAGTTACGTCAAATGACTCGTCAATAACGAGATTCGAGCAGCCGATCAAACGGAAATCGGATTCGTTCGAGTGGGAAGGCACGGCAGTGAACGCACGTTTATAGTGCCGAATACTGAATAATTGTACTCTTGTAACAACTTGTACCCCGGGCACTTTAGTTTCAATTGAGCGTCGCTTATTAACTAAATATTCGGGTCGAGTGCGGCCACGACCGCGTGTTGAATCATGCATATCGAAATACCTTCGTAGGTCGTCGGTATCCAATTGTTTGTACTGCTCATATATCCGATTATCCTGACCGAAACGGCCCCGCGAAACGTGCTCATACGTGCGATTTAAATGTACCTGGTTAGCGCCGGTAGCCGTGCAATTTTTCACAGTACCGAGTTCTCGTAATACCATGGGATCTTCCTCTTCTGTAATTAGGAAGATCCTACACAATTCCGGAAACGACGTGAAATGCGCTGAATAACGTAATAATTAAAAATTGTGGATATTAAAACGCCTGCGTCCTATTATATATGAACGTATTTTTATATTTTCATAAATGCTGCGCTTTGAATTAAACTGATTTGTAAGTGTTTTGTGAAAGAAAATTAGATTTGTCTTTAAAAAGAAATGCTCTCTTCATGAATCTTTCCTATGTATTTGATATTCTTTCCTTTTTTTCTATATGCGCGTCTTTGTCAGATACAATTTTTACTCTGCACAATAAAAGTTCCATAAAACAAATCATACAGTTTTTCATCTCTCTCTCTCTCTCTCTCTCTCTCTCTGTGAAATAACAATCTCTATCTATATAACTTTTTAAAAACAAGTGAGCCAATCCATCTCGATCAAACGAAATTTACGCGGGTCGATGTGTACCTCGCAAATTTTCGATTATTCGGGGGAAGTAAGTGGGGCGAGTACGGTGACACCGTCTGTTCGCGAATTTACGGCCAGTCTGACAATGTCGGAGAAATGCTTTGCCGCTACATTTACATAGCAATGTACAGCACCTCGAAAAACGTAGTTCCCGGACCGTTTCGGCCAGCCATTTTACGAAAACATTGTATTTACAGCAAAAGTAGGGCACCCTGTGATATTACGCGAGCGCTATAATTTTCTTATTCTCGCGTAAATGCAAAGCACGTATTGCCATCCTTCTCGCCTTTTAAAATCGTAAATACAATTGTAAAAAGTCTCCATACGCTTTCGTTTAGGCTTTTTCATAGTATTCTAACTGCATTTACATTCTGCAAATCTATAACTGACTGTCCATAATATACGGACAATCAGTTTTTTATGTTAAATTAGCAAAGCTGAATAAAATTAGTTTAGATAATTATATTTGTTGTAATAGCACGCAGCTTTGTTAATAGCAAAGATAACTTTCTATGAAAATCAATTCAATATATGGATCAAAATTTTTAACAAAAAATGCTGGCTAAAATGGCACATACTTTTTTGCTACTGTAATAAAGAAACTTTTGTTACATTAATAATTTTTATTGTAGCAAAGAATTAGCTGAAATAGCGTAAAAACATAACTATGAAAATTCAGTTCAAAAACAAAGTAATATGTCGATATCTTATATAGATTATAATATTACAGATAAGAAATATGTTTCTTCTTCTCCCGACGTACATTAAAATGCACCTGCGTATAATAAGATAAATCTAGAATAAAATAACAAAATCTTTTCTGTTTTCGCAATTAATAGCGAGAGAGATGCAAAATAAAAAATAATTCGCGACGCATTTGAATTACTTCGATTTTGTGATTTTTTTTCGATTAACACATCGAAATACGTAGTTTCTGATAACAAATTGTTAACTCCGCATCGAAGTAAACTGCCGTAAACTACGACGGCTACGCGATTCAAATCATTTCATGCATTCGCACTCGGAATTCGAGATTCGTATTATGCCGTTTAGCTCCCAAGGCGCTTCCGCTATCGCGGTGGGGGTCAGAGTGCAGAAATTACTTCGTTATAATTTATAGTTTTGGGAATATGCATTCGAGGGAGTTAATGCACTTTGCACGCCATTTTGCGTGTTGTATCGGTTACAGTAGGTGCTAAATAGCGGTCCCTTTTTTGCGGTGACTTTAGCCGCGCGTGCATCGCGTATCTAAATAGTCGAAATATTCGTCGGCTAATTTTAAGGTGACCATTTAGATGAGCCAGTTTATCACGTCCGCGATATACTTTACGCGCGTTGCGATGCGCAATTAACTCACTACGAATAATTCCATGAATTCCTTATCGGGATTCGTTAATTAAGCGAACGCGCAAACACAAAGCTAAGAAATATTCTGAACGTTAAATGTCGGCCATGATTAATTAATTTTATAAAATACTAGATTTCGTTTAATTAATTTTAACGTCGAATCCAGTTTCATCTAACTTGCAGTAAGGCAAAAAATTACATCTCAGTTATTTAATTTTTGAGTTTTCGCAGCCACAACAAGTAATTCTCATTAACACAAAAAAGCTTAATGTAAATTTTATTTTAAATCTTTATTAATATAAAACATGTACGGTCACACTAATAATAATAATTTAAATAAGCCAATAAAATGAAATGAAATTATTTCAGACGTGTAATATAGAAAAATACATATAAAAATGGAAAGTTGACAACCAATAAAGCATTTTTCAAATTTTTCATTAAATAGAAACACAGTGTGGGAAGAGAATTAAGTATCTCGTCAATATTAAAAATAAAAAATTGAAAATCTTATAAATTACAGTCAAATTACA
The DNA here is from genome assembly GCF_000143395.1 of Atta cephalotes. Lineage (NCBI taxonomy): Eukaryota > Metazoa > Arthropoda > Insecta > Hymenoptera > Formicidae > Atta > Atta cephalotes. The sequence continues at coordinate 4,099,800 of NW_012130084.1, forward strand.
AAGTAATCTGCCAAATTATCTGATTCATTAAGAAAAATGTCTTAATTATCAACAAAAAGTTCCTATATGATAGATAATGCATTTTGATGAAATCAAATATCGAGATCAAATATTTCTGGTTGATTAGCTATTTTATCAGCTAAAACACTTTGACTTAAATATAATAAGGATTTGGTTAGTACAATTCGTTATGCAATTTTTAGTTATATTCACCAGATGCTTTCTTTTACTAAAAAATTATATTGACTTAAGTATAAATAAATTTAATATCTTCATCAAGAAATTCTAGTATATTAACAGGAATTAATCATGATTATCTGGTAATTTCTACAAGAATTAATTTTGATCCATTTATTTTTTAATAGATATACTAGTGAAATTTATTAGATTTTCAATGCAATTAGATTTGTTCAGTGTTCAAATTTAATTATCTATTATCCAATTTATTACGGTTAAGCTCTCTTTGATTCTCCTTGCGTCGTGTCGTCGCGTCGGCTCGTGAAGATTCCCATTTCGTTTCCACGGATAATTTGCCGTTATATTGCAAAGGCAAGAACGAGATAACGGTAGACCATCCGACCATCAGTTTTCGTGGCGAGAGCTCAGTAGCCGGAGATTTTCTTTCGGATCGTCTCGCTGATTCTCGATGATCCGCTTTAACGCCACGCAAGAGCGGAAGAGAACGAGAGAAACGTGGTTTCCATCCTATTCCTTCCGGATTCTCATCCTTCCTGTTTTTTGCGAAACCCGTCTAAATGCTAATTGGTTTCTCCGTTTCTATCCCGCTCGTCGTTCCCTTTCTATCGTTGCCGTTCATGTATCTGTATACGTAATCTGTTCTCTCGGCGAGTAAGCCAATTTTTCCGAAGCAATTACGATATTACCGTCCAGTGAAGGTATATTCATCATGATATTTCTCCACAAAGATGGAGAAAAGAAAATGCAACACTTTAAAATGTTTTATGTAGTTAAATCGAATTTATATTATATGTAATGTATGCGTAGTGTATCAAAATATGATATAATATTATACTTATAATTCTATGCAATTTTGAATAGTTACTACGTCTTTTTATAATTTGACAGTATATAGAGAAGATTAATTGCTAAACATTAATTGCTAAATCAATATTGAATATTACAAGTTTATATTTGTCGCGACATTTTTTCACAAAGATGGGGAAATGAAAACGCAGTAAATAAAATTCTTTAAAATTCTTTACGTAATTCAATCGATTATTGTATTGCATATTTTAATAGATATAATGTATTAAAAATATTATATAATGTATTAAAAATGTTACACATACAATTAAATCTGTTCAATTTTGATTAGATACTATATTCCTTTAACTTGATATTAGAAGATTAATACATTTTCCATTAATTGTTGAACTAATATTGATAGAGTTTTATATTTGTCGTGATACTTTTTTAAAGATTGGGAAATGAAAATACAGTTACGTAATTCAATCGATTATTGTATAGTCTGATAGTAGGTATACAGTGTATAAAATGTCACATATACAATATAATTCCGTGCAATTTTAAATGGATATCATGTCTTTTTAATTTGGCAGTAGAAAAGATTTTCTTGTTGATTATTAATTATAAATCAATATTGATAAACATTTATATTCATTGCAATATTTGTTCACAAAGATGAACAAAAGAGCGTTAAAATACTTTATATAATTCAATTGATTATTGTATTGCATATTTTAAGCATGTAGAATAAAAAATGTTACATATATACAGGGAGTCTCATAAATTTTTGCCAACCGCTTTTGTGTAGGTAGAGCGCACTAAACTGAGTCGAAAAGTCTACCATTTTGCAATTTTTGCAATGTTAACAAGATATTAATTATTAAAAATTGCCAAATATTGGTTTTTAATAGTTTTTTACTCAAATACTATCAACTTTATAAAAAAACCGCAAGAGACAAAAATCATTTTTTTCTTCTCATAGAATTTCAAGAATTTTAAGAATTTTTTCAGAATTTTTTATTAACTTTTTAATATTGCATTTTCTTATTTTTACCAACATGAGAAAATACGGTATTAAAAAATTCTGAAAAAATTCTCAGAACTTTATAAGAAGAAAATAAAAAATTTTGTCTCTCTATTTTTCTGTAAAGTTGATAGTATTTAAATAAAAAAATTAGTGAAAACCAATATTTAATGACTTTTAGTTATTATAACATCTCGTTAATCATTGCGAAAATTGTAAAATGAGGACTTTTCGACTCAGTTTAATCTATTCTATCTCCCCAGAAGAGGTTGGTAAAATCTTACGGGACACTCTGTATAATTAATTCCTTGCAATTTTGAATGGATATTTTGTCTTTTTGACTTGACGACGGAAAAAATCAATACATTTTTCTATTGATTGCTACTATAACCAATAAGGGTTATCACGATACACAAAAGAGGAAAAGAAAATAGAATAGTTTAAAAACGTCTTACATAGCTGAATCGACTATACTATTTTGACATTATGTCAAAATTATGTTTATCTTCTTAATCATTAAAATATTTTTCGATTATACCTTTTTTTTCTAATGTTTTTTTTCCATTGCTTTCAACTTTTTATTATTAAAGGTACATACATTTGCTTGATATTGTTTCCTTAATCTAACGTTCCAATTGAAAAAGAAATTATTTATACAATATGTACAATATGTACATTTTTATGAAATATAAACAATCGAATTGAGTCGAGCAGAAGCGATTACATGTCGATTCGTCATGTGTGGAGTTGGACAACTTGATCGTGGGGGAGGGGGAGGGAGCAAAAAATTTCCAGAACTTATTTAATCTTCATATTAAAATCTCTTTATAATAGTACAAAATGATGAGCAACGAAATTATAACATTTTATAAATATTTATAGTTTAACTTGAAATACACTTTTTTAAACTCATAAAATAAAACTTAATGAAAAAATTTAATAAATTTAATCTCATAGAGAACAAACGTTGAACTCTGAATTTTATTTTTTTTAATGAATTATTTATCCATTATAGGTGTATCAATATCTAAAGTTTCAGCAATCTCAGTATGCACATGCATAACTCTATAATATTATCGAATATACGAATATGAATTCGTATATTCCGAAACAAATAAAAATTAGTCGCTAAGATGTGCATGAAAAACTAGAGTTCCTCCGGAAGAGTTAAGACCGGAAAGACGTTATTGCCAGGTCGGAAACAGCATAATTTCACCATGTTGACAGTTGATAGTTCGATTTCGCGTTCGCGCTTTCTACATCATGAAAGAGTCAATTCACAGATTTATTACCACATCAAAATCTGCAAACGACACCGTTTAAAGGGATTCGAAATCTGACCAAGGATCGGTACCTCTTATGACTTGACTCTTACTAGAGGGACTCTATAAAAACTATAGACTAGCGCTCTTCGCGGAGAAAAATACAAACAAAAGAGAACTGAGTGAATATTTTATCGGCCGTGCTTGGTTCGCTCAATGTATGTAATTAAAATTTTGATTGAAATAAAAGTTCCAAAAAGTTAAATTATTTTTAATTTAACATTTATTATTTTTAAATTGTTCATGAAAAATTATGTATGAAATCCCACATAAAAATTTGGATGTGTGAAATACTTCACACACACACCCCACAAAAGTTGCCGTCCATGGAGGTATGTATGGAATTCTATAGCTTAGAAATTTGTATGTGTGAAGTGCTCTCGACTGACCGTACTGAAATTGCCAGCCCTGGAGTTGAATATACTTAAGTGTGTGATTTCATAGCGTTTAAAGTTTACATTTGTGGCATCTTTTACGAGAAGTTCCTTTCCTCATCTTTATCGAACCACTGACATCGAACCTGTTGACAAAGATATGTATGTATAATTTTATAATTATATCTGAAAATGGCTCGAAAAATGAGTAGAAGCGTTATAGTATATTATATGTATATATTATATATATATTCTAAATTTATTTCTACGCTCCGACAATCGCGAATGATTTCACTGAGAATAAAATATAATCAATTTTAGTAAATATTCAGTTCAATATACTGCCAACTAAATATTTACTTGTAATAAATAAATGAATAAATAATTTTCAATATTTATTCAATAAAAAGAATAATTGTTAAATCGAATTAAAAGTTTTTGTGCCAAATAAATGTCTTTATATTAAATAAATATTTATTATATTTGCCAGTATTAAACTAAATCTTTATAAAAATTGATTATATGTTTTATTTTTTTTCAGTGTTTATTTAACATTTTTATACTTACTATCGCGAATCCGATTTTATAGTATTTAAGGTTTAATTGGATGGTAGGGGGATATTTGGGTATTTTACATTTTTGATTGCTAAAACAATACGACGTAGGCAATGTTAATAACTTAAAAGATAAAAAAGTTGTACATGAAAAAAAGAAGAACAGAATATTGAATTTTGTATGTTATCAGATAACATGCTTCGCGGTTAGAATAAACTCTTTCCCTTGATTAGCGACAAAGTACATAATCGACGCGGCGTATTACATAAAGCCTCGGCGCCAATATTTAGTCGCTACGGCAATTTCAACCAGTAATGTTCTTCCGCGTAATTATCGGACGAAAGTCTCTTGATACAACGAATTTTATCGCGGCATCACGCGGCTATGCCGAATAAATGCCATCGTGCACGATCTGGTTAATGCAGCAATACTCGGAGGCTTTTATAGGCTCGTTACGATGTGTACATGACCATGCGCGTCGTGCAAATTCGCACATATCGTATTATTGACGCACCGTGTATCCTAATTTTGGAAAAAAGAAACTTATCAGTCCGCGCTCCATTCGCTTCGATGGATTGTTGTTCGACGTGATCAAAAGCGTTATTAATTATTTCTATAGCTGATGTTTAATCGATGAGTATATTCTCTATGGAAGAAAATAATTTACCATTCGCAAAAATTCATGTGTGAAATTAATTAAGAACTAACAGTAGAAAATATTACGTTTTCATGAGGTCGATAACATAAATTCACTTGGTAACAATAAAAAATAATTGTAAAAAGATAATTAATATTATATGTATATATATATATATATATATATATATATATATATAATATATATAATATATATAATATATATATATATAATATATTGATTACAAAATACAATACATAAAATTTATTGTTCAGTATAATTAAACGGATATTATGAAAGAAATTATTAAATGTATCCGGCTTATTGTCAATCGTTGCTCTCTGCTAAAAAAAAATCGTGTGTGCGGTAGTTTGCGTAAGATTTATCTTCACGAGCTTAAAATACGAGTTCAACAAAAATCAACATTTTTTTTGTTCAGTTGTATTTTGACGCATATTTATTGTTTGCATGCGAGATACCATTTACCTGAAAAATAACGGACGGATGTGATTGCGTGCCAGCTTCAACTTAAAAAAATAACATTAACGTTATTGTATCAACAGAGTAATTAGTTTAAAACTACGTGGTAAAGAGCTGTGACTGGTCTCTCTTGCTCGTGACACTCATCATACGTTGCACCTTTGATTTTACCAAGTAAATGATATTTGCAGTAGCAATTAATAAATTTTCATAATTTATAGGAATAATAAACTGGACAAACGATTACCATCGCGTGTATACGTTATGTGACTTGTCAATTGCCACAACTTCGATTAAACAGTAATGCGAATCCATTATTAGTTCATTTTGAGAAATATATTAAATGATATTTGCTCCGTATTCCTCATTTAATTAATATAAATTAATAATATCACTATATAATTTATTTCTAATTAACTTGTACGTTTCTCTTTATATGTGTGTGTGTGTGTGTGTGTGTGTGTGTGTGTGTGTGTGTGTGTGTGTGTGTGTGTGTGTGTGTGTGTGTGTGTGTGTGTGTGTGTGTGTGTGTGTGTGTGTGTGTGTGTGTGTGTAGTGTGTAGTGTAGTTGTAGTAGTTGTAGTTGTAGTGTAGTTAGTAGTAGTAGTTAGTAGTTTAGTAGTGTAAGTTAGTGTTAGTAGTTGTAGTTAC
>NW_012130084.1:4105849-4140672 GCF_000143395.1 Atta cephalotes
GTGTGTGTGTGTGTGTGTGTGTGTGTGTTGTGTGTGTGTGTGTGTGTAGTGTGTGTGTGTGTGTGTGTGTGTGTGTGTGTGTGTGTGTGTGTGTGTGTGTGTGTGTGTGTGTGTGTGTGTGTGTGTGTGTGTGTGTGTGTGTGTGTGTGTGTGTGTGTGTGTGTGTGTGTGTGTGTGTGTGCATATAAAGATTGGTTTATTTATTATGGTGCTCTATTTTTACGTCAGAATTTGTCGCTTCTTACTATTATTAACCGACAGATCAACGATATTTTTCTACCACCAACATTATTCAATGTAAATAAATAATGAAATTGATAAATTAATGGAAGAATGGAGAATTACAAGAGCGTTTTGTATGAAACATTATAGAATATCAGAAAATAATAAAAAAATGAAAGAAAAACTATTTATACGAAAGCACACATGTACGATTTACCTTTCTAATGAAGGGGTTTAACTTTTTTTTCTTCATCCGCAGTAAATATCGACACAAGCTAAAACACATTACCCGTAAAATTTACTTCGAGATGTTGAGGGCATCCGTTCAGAGAGTTCTGCCCTCGCTCCAGTTCAATGAATTCATTAATTGAATAATCCTAAGGTTTGAGCCGCTCAAAGACAAGCACTTATCCCCGTCCCATAGCGGCTACCCTCGATTCCGCCGTACCCCGCGTTATATATGCAAATTCCGGAGTGAATTCGGTGTAATGGTCTCTCACTCATTCCATGCTTTGAGACTACCTCCCATGGTACAGACAAGTGCCCAAAGTCTCTTCCCCCCTCTCTCATCGTGTGGGAGTAACGAGCTAATGCGAGCGCAGTTAGACGGCGTCGACCCCAATTCCACAGAACGCGCCTCCGCAAATTCATTAAGCAATTGTGATTTCATCCACCGCCGCACTTTTACGGCCAGTCTACTCTTACACGTCCTTACACGAAAATACTCTCTCATCATAGAAATCGTCATGACTGCTCTGAGCAGCCTTTATCGGTCCAACCGTAACTGTGAATAAGTGCTTCTTGGACGCACTTTTCCTGCCTAAGTCGCTTCCGTACTCCTGGAATCCGAAACAATGTCTTGATCTTCTTCGATCTCATTTCGCACTACTTATTATTAGCATCGCAAGCTATAATTGCCTCTAAGCGAATTTCTTAGAGATCTTCCGATCTCTCCTTCCTTCCCTCCCGCAGAAATTGTCGGGATATAGGGATGGCAGACAAGCGGATAAACACGCTCGCGCCTTTACTCGCAAACCGTAACTCTGACTAATGCCGTAACGTCTCCGGAATATGCATAGTACAGTCTTCGAGGATACACTCAGGCTCTCACGCTTGGGATTACGCCGCCGCGTCATGAATATTCCGCGGCCAGCTTCCAGGAATCGCGAATATGTTCACTATTTCCTTTTTCTCTTCCCGGTGAACTGCAGACATTAAAGCGCGACAGATTGCGAGGAACTCTAATAACATTCAACAGAAAATTATCAGAGTAATCTCCGCGAAAAAAGAGTACATTGATCTTTTCAATTCAAAGTATTTTAAGAAAGTATGACATAAGCCTTCCTAATGAATTATACGAAAAGAGCTATTTTGCTGTACCCCGGTTATGTAACTCTAATTAAACAGTTGTTTAATATCGCTGTTGTTGCGCAGCTTTTCTACTGTATAATATCTGTGTAACGATAATGCTGTATTTATATCATTACGAAACAGCATTTGTACTCACTGCAATTGAGAATTCTCGCATTTCATATATTCACTCACTTATTCTGGTTGGGGATCAAATCAGTCCTTAAGATGCAGCCAAGCTTTTTTGTTTATTTTCGGCTTATTTCTTTCATGTGCTGAATTTAAATAACTGCAAGCATTCAGTAAAGTTGTTGTTGTTGTTGTTGTTGTTATTATTATACAATAACATCTCCACACTGTTAAGAGTTACAGAATCGGAATATAAAAATATGTATATATGAACTTTTTAGCTAGATACAAATTTGAAAATAATTTTAGATTATTAAAATAATTACACAAAGAAAAACTCAAATATGAGCAGTGCTGCAAATTTTCTTGATATTTTAGCAAGTATTAGTTTGTATGAGTGTTTCACATTAATTATTTTGATTTATCTAACAAAATTATTTTTAAATCTGTATCTTGCTGTAAGTGCTTCAGCAAAATTGTTCTTTTCGTGTAATTCTTTAAAATGGATCACTTATGCTTTCTCGAAATCTCCGAATTGAAAAGATCAATATATGTATAGATTTCATTTTTTCATGAAATATAGATTTCAGTTTTCATCAAATTTTACGAGATTACTCTAGCCATCTTCTAATAAATAATTTTTCTACTTTTGATACTTTAACAAAAGTAAATAAATGTAATTTTTGATAATAATTTTTTGACAGACTATTTTTGTGGTAAACGAGAGATTTTTCAAACCGAATAAATTATCCGCAACTATAGAATTTCACAATTTTTTCCCATCTAACTAAAACAATGGTTACAACTCTTTATCCGCTCGTCTTAAAATCTCTTTTGTTGTGAATCACCGCGGCTCTTGTAATTAAAAGCGTGACGAACCGCGCGAAGACGCAGTTCCCAGTGGGTATGTGGCGCATAAACCGGTCATGCCTTCCGCAACGAAGAAAAACTGTATGCTCAGCTAGAAAAAGTGTTTCGCCCTAGGCTTGCGAGTCGAATTATGTACGAGCAACGGTGTGTGCTGCTGAGGCCTGAAATATAAAATATTCATGCATCACGAAAGAGCGAAACATTATTTCGGAGTTTCGACTTAATTATTTTTGGACGGAGAGAACGGAGTGGGCATTTTTGTGGCGCGGCTATCCGATTCTTTAAACGGCTGACATGAGACAATAAATATATTGTCATAATGACAATCATATAGGGGAGACCAGACAAGTTGTTACACGGGGTAACAAGTTACAATTAGTTTTTTAATTGCCACAGGTGGTAGCATATTTTTATGAATTTTATATGTGATTTTTATGATATTTTACAATTTCACTTATTGTTAGTTTAGCCGCCATATATAAACTTCAAAAGACGCTAGATATGTTTTCTTGATTTTCACTATTAAAAGTAGATATTTCATTGTACAAATCGCTTGTATTATTGTATATATAAGAGGCATGTGATTATTTTTTTGTATATTTTTTTATATACATTTTATAAAAACACATTTGTTTGAATGCATGTACTGATTTTCGATCTATATTTTTTCGAATTGAAACTGAAAGGTTGAGTCAAATTGTTACAGTTGTTACAACTTACTCCGTTGAAAACAATTTTTTTTCTTCAATAGAATTATGCACAGACTTCTATAAATAGATTACTGACTTCGTCTTCATGTTTGAAAACAGCGCTAGGCAGCGCCATATTTGTGTTCACTCATTTTCACATATATAAATCATACATATAATAACGTTAGTATTTTCACATAAATTTATGCGATATTTACAGACGCATACATATGCATACATAACTGAACAAGGACAGCTCGGATTCAGATTTTTTTCTATCATACTGAGTCAGTAGTCTAGTTATAAAAATCTATGGAATGGTGCGTTTTACAAAAAAAAGACAAATAGAAGATCTGTAAATGTAGAAACGTATGCGACAGCGGTAAAGGAAATTAAAAATGGCTATCTGTCTGTGAGAAAAGCAGCAAATGCATGTAATATTAATTTTATGATTTTTCAATGTTAACTTTAATAACTCAATTAAAGAAAAAATTTTTGTAATGATATATTTTTTTAATTTCATATTATAAAATAAATATTCCTTGTAAAATACTTCGTGTTTGATTTCATTGTAATTTTGAATTTGCTTATACAGAGAATTTAAAACGATAAATCTTTCGCATAGGAGAGCGGATTAAACTGAAAAGTTCTCTACCATTTTTGTAATTTTCGCAATAATTAACAAGATTAATTAATAAAAATCATCAAATATTGGTTTTCATTTTTTACTCGAATACTATCAAATTTGTAGAAAAATAGTAAGAGTCAAAAATTATTTATTTTCTTTTCATAGAGTTCTGAGAATTTTTGCAGAATTTTTTATTAACTTTTTAGTACTGTATTTTCTTATATTGGCTATTTTTACCAACAGAAAATGCGGTACTAAAAAATTCTAAAAAAATTCTTAGAGATTTATGAAAAGAAAATAAACAATTTTTATCACTTGCTTTTTCTGTAAAGTTGATAGTACTTGAGTAAAAAAATTATTAAAAATATTCGGCAATTTTTAATAATTAATATCTTGTTAACTTTTGTGAAAATTGTAAAATGGTAGAGGATTTTTCAACTCATTTTAGTCCGCTCTATCCTTATGCAAGAGTTTTATCATTACTTATCAAATACTCTATATATTTCAAGTGATAATTGTAAATGTAACATATTGCCCCAACTTAATAATAATTTGCTCTACAATGGGATCGGTTGTTACAATTAACCTATTATAGAAAATTTTAATTTGTATCTATTTAAAAAATAGATACAAATCAGAAAAAAATTGATTATCTCCCAGTAAGAAATGATTTGATGATTTTGACGTCGAATCGACATCGATTCGATGTCGATTCCATTATCATTTGTCACTGGGCTAATTAAAGATGTACTTGAAACAATGCAGGTATTTATTAATTTAAATATATAGGATAAGTTGTCCAACAATGACTTTATAAATTTCAGGAGCTTGTATCTCTCTCAATTACTGAGTTGAAGATCTGAGTTTTGGCATACAATTTATGAATTAGTTGGTTACATAGTATAAACAATAACTCTTAAGATATTTTTTAAATTTTGTCATAATTTCGATTATTTCAAAAAAACGGAAAGTGATTCATTGTTACAAGAGATGTGTACACAATGAACCATGCTATTTTTAATAATGAACATTTATACTGCGAATTGTTGAAATTATTTTAGTTTTATTTAGCTATATTTTAAAATGTAATTTATATAATATTTAGAAAATAGATAATTATAAGATGGGGTAAGAATTCACGAGATCGACTACCGCGTTTTTCTGCCAGATTCTTTCATTTTGAGTAAAAACGCTTCAAATGAATATATTTTTATTAAGATTTAGGTGGAGGAAGGGATCATATTCTAATACTACACGAATTATTATAATGAATTATTATTTTGCAAGGTAAAAAAGGTTATGTGGCCTACCTACAATGAACCATGGTTCATTGTTCATTACATTAATGATTTATTGTAAACCATCTAACTTTTCCACGATAATCTCCAAAATAATATAATAAAATAATACAACAGGAAAATGTTGCTTACCAAATAATAAAACCAAATGTGCACGCAAAACTATTGCACAATGAAAAAATGATACGTATAACAACAAAATCATAAAAAATACATAAAATTTACGAAAAAAACTTACTTTGCAACCCAAAATTTTTTAAATGTGATATTAAATGACTGTTCTTAACGGCGCAATATGAGCCGAGGAAGGATTCAAATGCGAATTGCATGGTACGTGTAACGTCGTATTTATGAAATATCTCAAAGATTTATAGTATTATATGTATTACTGATTCACTTGGACTATGTATCCTACATTAGTATGGAAAAAATTGCTAATCAAAAATTGTAACAACTTATCCTGGTCTTCTCTAATTATCGATAACGATATACGACGATACATGAAAAGATACGATATATGAAAAGATCAGACAATCGATGCCAGCGAATCTATTCATCGAACACATTAATATTCATATTACATGATGGTATATCATATTAATAATAATGAGAATGATGATGCGTTCGTCAAAGATTTAATTAATTTAGAATTCAGTAACTGAAAGTAAAATTAAAATGTTAAATTGGAGACACTTTTCTTTATAAGGATCACAATGAAAGTAATAAGCTGTGAAAAATTAACCAATCATGATCAATTATCTTCCTCACATTTGATTATGATTAGTTAATTTCTTATGACTTACAGCCTACTAATACCTCCATTGTAAACGCTTTTTAGAGTCCAATTTTTCATTTTAAAAGAATTTTACGAAAGTACACGGAAAGAACAGTTTTGTTGAAATATTTTTTAAAAAATTTAGCTAGATACAAATCTTAAAATAACATTGTTAGACTATCATTACACATAAGAATTATAAGACATTCAAGCATAATGAATAATACTGCAAAAGATTATATTTTTATTTTTTATAGCGTTCTAGTAAGTTTGAGCGCTCTACATAATTATTTTGATAGTACAAAAAAAAAAAGACATATTGGCAGCAAAAGTGACAACTACATAAATTTTATATTATTTCTTTATTTCAAAAGTGATACAACTAAAAAATATGATTTTTTTAAGTCATTATCGTGAATGAATTAGATAAAGATTACTTAATCATCAAAAGTAAACTAACTTAAATTTACATTTTGTCCGCCAAATAGCACTTCAATCGTCCTTAAGGTTTTAAAACAGATGATAATATATCTTCTATTGTAAGAGTGATGTATTTTTAGTTGTATCGTTTTGTAAATAAAAAGAAGAATTTTCTATAGAGAATATTTATAGTTAAAATATTTTTGACGATTAAAGTTTGAAAAAATAATTGTTTCATGTTGAGTTTTAGTAATTTTAGTTAATTAAAGTAAATATAAATTGTTGATAATATTTCAAATTATACCATTTTTGAATTATTCCGGATTTGTTTTAGGATATCGTCATAATTTGAAAAGAATGATTTTGTAAGAATTGTGAAACAAAAATGACAAAAATTTTATTATGTTTCTTAGAAAATTAATATTGCCCTTTTGCCAATTAGTCAATCATTTTCTGTTAAGTTAAAAAATAGTTTTTCCCCTTTTCTGAAAAACTTAATCTTTTAAATTGTCGTCTTTGAAGTAGGAGAACGATGTGTAGAATAAATATATAAAATTGCACAGTTGTCATCTTTATAATTTGATGGTTTTTCTTTAATTGTACAATCAAATGATTTTCAAATCTACATGTAGATAAATTTTTAAATTCTGCAAAACTATCCTTTGCTCATTGTCCTGTTGCTCATTTTCCTGTGTTAATTATCGCGATTATCGCAAATAACTGAGCTTCAATCAAAATGTTGGACGCTGTGTACACGCGCAAATTGTAATGTCACTTGTGCGAAGCGCGAGTTACGTAGCCTAGGTAGCGTAACGAAATACTTAAATATTTAAATAGCAAATGCCAACCAGATTGCGTTTCCTACTTAATTATGCCATTAATTCGACGCTTTTATAAAATATTTCCCTCTTGCGACAATTACGCAAATGACGCGAAATATTGGCTGTTATCTGTCACTTCAGCTGATATCGTAGTTCATTGATTCGTGATACATATATATAGCACAAGACTAAAACACACATTGCAGACACAACTAATCTGCGCTGCATTTGCAATTCTCGCAGACACACCAATGCTTGAATTGCGAATGGAACGTCCACTTTCGCTGGTAAACTTAAATATTGCACGTTGTTTGCCGACGATAATCACAAACAATTGTGGAACAACACCCGACAAGCAATTTACGTTGAGGTTTCATATTCCAGATTACCTGTTTGTTATTATCAACGTATAATACAGACACCTTATATTCGTCTGTCTCACAAGAGAGAGTACACATAAAAAAAATGCATACTACATGTATTTCAATATTAATTATTTGAATAAAGTAAAGAACGCTGAATGGTCAAAGTTAGATATTATGAATATATTTAATCAAGTTTTTGTTCCAAATGTGATCGTGCACCGATAATTGTCAGACTTTCAACATAATCATTATGAAATGTTTTTAATAATTCCCTCTAAATAAATAAATTATTTGCTTCAAGTATTTCAAAAGTTCATATATCTGCAAATGTATTATATAAATTTATCACAAGCATCGAGAAGATTTATTCAAAATATCAATATGATAAAAAAAGCCAAGATGGATTAAATTTTGAATGTTACAAAGAATACATTATATATTCTTTTATTAAATCAATTTGTTTCAGATATAATTGCGAGCCGATAACAATACAATTTGATTTCAACACAATTATTCTGAAACACTAATAATCTCTCCTAAATTAAATTAGAAAGAAGGAAAGAAAGAAAATAAGAAATTGCGAGAAATATTTCCGAAACCTCAGTGGTCGAGCTGGCTAAGACACTCTTCTCGGAAAGTTGAGAGATCTCAGGTTCAAATCCTGGTTGAGGTAATAATTTTTCGCAATAAATTTCTTACTTTCTTTCTTTCTTTCTAATTTAATTTAGGGGGGATTATTAGCGTTTCAGAATGATTGTGTTGAAACCGAATGTTATCAGCTCACAATTATATCTGGAATAAATTAATTTAATAAGAATATACAATGTATTATTTGTAACATCCAAAATTTAACCGATCTTGGCTTTCTTTTTTATTTGATGTATTCACATATACGATCATGTTTAAAATTCATAATATATTTGTACACACGCGGCCATAACGCGTTCTCTCTGTAGATATCAGTTATTGCAAGGAATATTTCCGAAGCCTCAAGTCGAGCTGGTTAAGACACTACCCGAAAAGTTGAGAGATCTCAGATTCGAATCCTGATTGAGGTAATATTTTTCGTAATAAATTTCTTACTTTCTTTCTTTCTTTCATTCTAATTTAATTTAGGGGAGATTATTAGCATTTCAGAATGATTGTGTCGGAACCGAACATTATCGGCTCGCAATTATATCTGGAATAAATTGATTTAATAAAAGAATATATAATGTATTATTTGTAACATCCAAAATTTGACTGATCTTGGCTTTTTTATTATTTGATGTATTCACATATACGTCGTGCTTAAAATTTTTAATATGTTTGTACACATGCAGCCATACAACGCGTTCTCTTTATACATATCAGTTATTGCGAGGAATATTTCCGAAGCCTCAGTAGTCGAACTGGCTAAGATACTCTTCTTGGAAAGTCGAGAGGTTCCAGGTTTGAATCTTGGCTGAGGTAATATTTTTCGCAATAAATTTCTTATTTTCTTTCTTTCTTTTTTTCTAATTTAGGGACGATTATTAGTGTTTCAGAATGATTGTGTTGAAACCGAATGTTATCGACTCGCAATTATATCTGAAATAAATTGATTTAATAAAAGAATATATAATGTATTATTTATAATATCCAAAATTTGACCGATCTTGGCTTTCTTTATCGTATTTGATGTATTCACATATACAATCATGCTCCAAATTCTCAAAATACCTATGTTCTGAATCCTAGTAAGTTTAGTACAATTAAGATAATTGAATTAAAACAAATTCGAATTGCTTGTACAGAGTGTCCCAAAATTCGAGAATATTATTGCAGCGCAAAAAATTAAGTAATAAAAATGTAAATCACTTTTTCTTTGTAAAATATTTTTTTAAGTATAAATATTTAAATGTTTGAGCAATCACGAACGTTGGTTAAAAAGTCATCTGCTCGTCGATGTTTTTGTTTAGTATCTGATACCATTGTACGCACACGGACAAATGGTTTTTTAACCGCTTATGATTAGTCTAATTTTAAATATTTATATTTGAAAACCTATTTTTAAATCTATTTTGAAACAAAAAAATGGCTTATACTTTCATTACTTAATTTTTCATAAAGTTTCACGCTATGATAATATTATTTTCGGGACACCTGTATAAAATCACTTCTTTAATAAAATTTTATCATATTCTTCAAAAGAAAATAAATTTTTGTTTTCAATTCATTTAAATAAATTTTTCTGAAATAATTATATTTTAAGATTATTATCAAGAAAATATTCTTTATTAAAAGATATACATTCTTTATTAAAAGATATATAATACAAAAAAAAGTAAATTGATAATGAGTAATTATTTTTTTTAGTAGAATATTTTTTTTATGTATATATATATCATACTTACAATACGAAAGTTTATTAGAATTAAAAAAGTCATATACATATCATGAAAGTATTTTTAATGATCTATTTCGTCATTATTTAATATGTCATCTAGTCTCTCTATTGTTTTCTATTAATGCTTGATTATCTGAATTTCTGGACAAGCTTTTAAACCTATATATAAGTAAAAAAACCTATATATAAGTAAATTGTTAAATGCTTTTACAAAACTGTTCTTTGTGTATATTATATTATTAGGATTATGTTCTTTCTGTATATCTATAGATTATCATAAGATTAGCATACTACTATATGATTACTTTTTTAACAAAAACTGAGAGAAAGCGATCGTATATTTTCTGAACTTGTTATAGCAAATTCGGTTACTTGTATTAGGTAATCATCAGTGCACTAAAAGCTGCTATACATGAAATTGGCAAAGTTAAGTATAAAAGCGTAATGAATATTTCAAACAATTAAATATCCAAAAATGACATTGTCATATTATTTGACGAAGTACACATATATTATTTTGTTGCTAAAGTTGATTATATTATGCTACTGCATTTAGGTATTAGACTTTATATAAAGTAGTCTTTAATGTGTATTGATCCAACGTAGTATGAATGACTGAATTTGGCAAATTTATCATTAGTATAACTGTTTCACAGGTTATATATATGTTTTTCCTGAAGTTTTCTCTTTATAAACGTTCAAATTTTTTTTATTGAATCAATTAAGTAAGAAGAAACGTCAAATACGGTTAATTAGTTAGATGTTAGAAGTGTAAAAATACTATCAAATTAAGTTTGATAATTACTTATAGTAAAATTGTAATAAAATGATAATTTATTGGTAATTTTGGCTATTATTATATATGATCTTTATAGTTTTATGTATTATACAAATAGGTTGTATTTCCCTACTTATGTATAAAATAAAACAACATTCTTCTAATATTTCTAATAGGAATCGCTGACTGAATAACAAGGAATTATTGATGAAATCTAAACATATAATTTAATCGTAATAAAACGTGTTTGTATGACATAGACTCATGTGTGACTACTTGTCGCGCTAGACTAGATTGCCGACTGATGCTGTTGATCGCGATGTCGGATAAACGAATGTATATCAATTGTTCACATCACTAATTGATTAATTAAAAATAATATAATCTTATTGGTGAAGCAGTAAAAAATTATTAGGAACAGACCGAGCAGTGTGAGTAGTGTGTGCAATTGAACTGTGTGCACCACTCCCATAAATCGTGATTTGTCATCCCTGCCTTAAACGTTGTCGGTTGTCTAATTATTACATCAATATATAGTATCAACATGAAAATTTTAGTTAACAAAACATTTTTAATTTCCCTAATGAAAATGAAAATCGATGTAATGAAAGTGGAGAATAACAAAAGCCTAAATGAAACTTCTAGAAGGCGAAAATTGAAACATCAAAAAACAAAATATGAAAAAAGCATAAATACTTTTTTACATTTCATTATTCCAATTTTCGCCTTCTTTCACGCTTCTGTTATTTTTCCATTATATCCGATATACACTCCAATTTTTATTTTCATAAAGGTTAATGATTAAATGCTCTTATACCAAATTACTTTATTTTCTTAATTTTTTTAAATTACTGTTTTACTAGCCTTAAAAAATTATCGAGTAATTTACCATAATTTACCGGGTAAATTATTATCAAATTGGGTCATTTTCATCTCTATGTTAGAGTAATAATTCTATATGTAATTTATTTTAAATACATTTATTTCAGATTGTGCCAAATATTTTCGAATTTGCAACACAATTTAACTAAAATAATAATAATCTTATAAATTAAATTTGATCATCGATTTTATGAATTATTATTCTATTTATTTTTTTTAATAATAGTTCTTCAAATCAACAATCAAATTTAATTAGTGAGATTATTTCAGCGAAAAATATTACCTGAGCCGGAATTCGAACTCAACAATCTCGTGATCGGCGCATATTATATTATATATCCGAAATAAATGTACCTATTTAAAATGAGTTACATACTGTGCCCACTCATGAGCGTGATGCAACTTCGTTCGCGATTAATATTCTATACAATTTTCGCCAATAATAATATTTATAATAATTGGGTATAAAATTTATAATATAATAATATTACAAATTTGATACTCAAAGTAGACAATGCATCAACTGATCTCACAAATTAAAAATGTTCTCAAACCGATAATTGGATGAGAGAGCGTACTATTTTTTCACGGAATTAATAAAAGATTTTACTCAAAATATAGAGATCTCTAAAGAATCACGAATGCTGACAATTCTGATAACCGACTGCTTAGCTACGATAATAGCAAAGAGGACAGTTTATGATCGGGAATGGAGGATATTTTGGAGAACAAGCCAAATAATATAGCAATAAAGTATTGCAGAATTTGTAACAATAAAATGATAACAAATATATTCTCTCACTCATTTACATTATTCCATACACGCTGGCTAACAAGTTAACGATCATGCGTTATATAAAGCGTTAACAGGGCATTATTGCCCCTCTACTATGTTCTCGACACGCGATATTAAATCAAAGATTTCCCTCTCAACGGTACAAGCTCAAAAATCGAAAGCAATCCTTAATTACGAATAATATCGTAATTAAGGAAATTAATCATAATGCGATGCTCACAATAATAGTCGATCATGTTTCGCATAATGCATAAACAAATTCGACCTCGAGCTCAATTGCGAAAATAACGAGAACTGTTATAACGGAAAATTTATGAAATTCTAATATCTAAAATCTAACATAATCTCGATTAACATTAAGATGCGATACAAAAATATGATATAAAATGACTTGGCCGCAGATGGCATGTAAATAGTTGATTCAAAATTAACGGAATTAAATATAAATATGATATCAGGCGGGATGGCACGATCATGCGCTGCGCGCTCACAAGTAGTTGTTCACAAAAATACTAGATTCAACGAAATTAAACGTATAATTGTGGAAACGTATAATCCTTTCGTCTAGAAATCGGCGGCTTTACAATACAATACGTTACGCTTACCTCACCATGGGATGTTCCTAGCTCGGCTTTTTTATTATTATTTCCCTGCTTGATTTTCCGATCCAAAAAAGGACCCACCAGTATCATAGCTCGGCTTTCGACAATTCTGATGTGGAATGTCATGTCCCGCGCCCTGTGCCTTCTCGCACATCTGTCTCTATAAGAGCTCGCCACGACATGTCGGGCCTGAGATCCTTTTGGAGACATACATAGTATGGTGGAAGGAATTAATATGAAGTTTGTTCGCGTTGCATGCTCCAACATGCTCCTGTCATAGTTTCTATTCACTCTAACGAACGCATTGGAGTGAGTAGGAGCTATGATAGGAACATATTGGAGCATGTTGGAACAAATCTATGCGAATAAATCTATGCTGTGCTTAAAATGAATATTGAATCCTTTAAGTATCGGATTATTTTTCAATTATATTGATAAAATTGTTAGAGAAATGTAGTAAAAGAGTGAAATTAGACAATAATTACATGCGGTAAGCACCATAAAACTGTTATTGACATATAAAAACAAACAATTATTTCAGTACGTCGAATTCTAAGAATGTTTCTTACAATTCGATGCACCGAAATACTTATTAGATTTAATTGTATGTCAATAACGTTACAATACTTATAGCACGCAATTATTATCCAATTTCTCACTTTTACAAAAATTTCTCTAACAATTTTATCTGTGCTATCGCGGCCGTAGCATTTATTGCATACTTATAAGAAATCTTATGAGAAATGCGATCGTGCTTCATAGCAGTCAAAAAATTATGAATATTTAAAACAAAAATGTAAGCCAAATATACTTCAAAAATTTATTATCATAATTATAAAATTGTAATTACCTTATAAATGTTCAATGATACCATTTTGCTCTGTTTCTTGAAACAGGAGGAATAAATTTGGAGCATCGTAATAGTGCTCGACACAACGATTTATTATAATTCACTTTCTTCACTCAAGTATTAGGGTCTGAGCACAAGAATTGTCGTAACACTTACTTAGAGACTTAAATTGTAGACGTAAGTAATGCATATGTGAAAGCTTGTGCGTTATTTATGTCTGCAATTTAAGTCTAAGTAAATGTTACGACAATTCTTGTGCTCAGATCCTTAAATGTCTTTTAAGTACGATATTAAGTCACACGTTTTCACGATTCTTCTTTTATAAATTGTATCACGTTTCAATATATTGACATTTTGATTACACACCTGATGAAACGAGGAATTTATTAACCGATTTATTAATTAATCACTGACAATCACAAACGATTGAGTATTCGTCGATTGAAAATCACGAAGGAAGAAACATGTCTATAAATCCATATATAGCAACGTGTTTATGTGCGGTTGATTGATTTTCTTGATTATAGGTGCGCAGTTCATGCATCATTAAGGGTCTGAGCACAAGAATTGTCGTAGGTATATCCACTTGCATATTAATCATATGCATATTAATCATATGCTTAATCATAATCATAAGGTCTATATAGACAAACGCATAATGTATGCATAAGCATATAGAAACTAATCTTAATAACTTGTTTCGCGAGATTGACTGTTGTAACTGCTATCGCATGATTTTTTTGTCTGATTCTTTTATCTTGAGTGAATAAGTTTTAATTAAAATTTGAGGTGGTAGAGGTATTCTAAATAATCATCCTTGTTTTTTATTTTGTTTTTTAAATTTGTAAAACATATGTTAAAATCATTAACATGGATGAAGACGAAACTGTATTATATACAACTATATTATTGCTATTATAATTTTATTAAATGATATTAAGAAAAAAAAGTTATCGTTTCTTAAGAAGATGAAGGATTCGTCTCATAATTAATAATATGAGATCTTATCAAGGAAATTTTATGCAGCTGTTTCAAAAATTGAAACATAATGCAGATATATTTTTTAAATATACTCGGATGAATGAAGATACTTTTAACTTATTACTTTTAAAAGTATGACCTTACTTGCAAAAAAATAATTAGCGAGCATTGCCTCTAGAACAACGTCTTATTATGACACTCAGGTAAAATAATCTGAATATAATTACAGATTTTATGCATCTGTTTCAAGAATATATAAATTATTTTTCTCTATTGATAATGTTATTTTTTTTCTCTATTAATAATGTTATTTTGCGAAAGTAGATATCTTGCAACGGGTGATCAAAAAAATGTTCATAGCATTAGCATACTGTGTTGGATTATCAACTGCACATTCTGTGATTCGAGAAACATGTGAAATAATTTCAAATGTATTTGGCACTAAATATCTTAAAGTATCAATCAATTTCGTAACCAGTTTTCGTAATGAAATTATTTACACATTGTAAGATGTTAGTAGCATTACACCAACGATCTAATTGAAGAGATTATTAGTATTTTACATTGTATTGTTAATCTGAAAGTAATTGGCGCTTAGTCATATAAGATTGTAAGATTTATATGTAAGATAAATTTATTTATATGTTTATGTATTATTTCAAATATTCGATAGCGTTTTTAGCACAAATTTGTACTGATCACTTGGGTTGGATTAATGACATTGTATGTTCTACTATTGGTAGAATATGGCGATATGTATATCAATGTATTGCACACGAGCCAATCACAGCACTAAAAAAAGAAATAAAAAAAACTCGCTAGGCAGAAGTCGCTGATAGGCAGTGGGCAATTGCTATAGTGTGTAAGTGAACCACTCCCAAATATGGCTGGTATTCACAATTGACTCTTATATTTAAGACTGTCTTAAGTATTAAGTTCAGTTTTAAGATATCACAAATCAATCGGAAATATGTATTAACATCTTAAAACTAATTATTTCAACTAACTATTTCAACTATGTTGAAATAAGTACCGACTAATCAACTAAATACAAGAGCATAATTACGATAAAATATAGCCCAAGCGGATTTGCAATGACCTAAGTTAGATTACTAGTCTATTGATTGACATTACATATGTAGCGTAATTAAGTATATTGCTTTTGTATTTAATTGATTTATTTATAAGCAGTTCTGATTATAATTTTAATATTGTTTAAGTACATTAAACGAATGGAAAAACACAGGATACTGGCAAAATTGGAATTTTCCGAACACAATAGGAGCAATAGATGGTAAATATATCCAGATATAAGCACTTCCAAACCAAAATTTGGAAGTCTACATTTCAATTACAAGAAGACTTTTAGTATAGTGCTTATGGTCATGATGACTATGAATATAAATTTACTTTAATTGATGTGAGTGCTTTTGGCAGTGATTGTGATGCTGGAGTATTATCTAAATCGATATTTGGAAAAGTACTGTATGATAGAACACTCAATATATTATGTGGAACTAGAAAATTACCTCGATCTAATATAGAATTGCCTTATTTTGTCATTGGTGACGAAGCTTTCCAATTGCATAAAAATGTAATGCGTCTATATCCTGGTAGATTTTTAAGCAATGATAAAGTATATTTAATTATCGTTTGTCATGTGCAAGACGTGTTATTGAAAATACTTTCGGCATTCTGGTATCAAGATGGCGAATACTTGCAATACGTGCTCATCCGTCAACAGTAGATCGATTAATCATGGCATGTATAATTTTTTAATGACAGAAAACGCTAAACATTCAATTTGTGGACAAACTTATTGCCCATCAAATTTTATTGATCATGATGACATGAGAAGAACAATTCTAGGAATATGGAGAAATGAAACATCAAGTATTGAAGGTTTAAGACCTATTAGTGCACATAGAGCAAGCTCGTGAAGCCTATGAAAAACGAGAAACTTTAACTAAATATTTATTATCACTGGAAAGTGAAGTTATATTCACAATATGAACGTGTACATAAAGAATTTAATAATGATTTACTATGGTAAATATACTTTTTAATGTAAAAAATAAAATAGTTAAAATTTACCTTTACAATCGGTATAAAATTTTCATTATCTGTTCCTTTAACTCTGTTTTTCGTGGATTTTCTACTTTGCGTAACTATGATACTGTGACAAAAATAATTGTCCATTTTTGGTTTTCGTAAAATATGATGAATTACGATAGATGATAAGTTATTAATTGATTTCTCTATTTCATCTCTTCTATTATTTTTCTTTTAATATATTTTCTATTCTGATTTTCCTTATTTTCTAGCATAATCATACGTGTGTTCATATTGTGTTCATACTGATAGTATACATGGTTTATCAATATTAGGAGATAAGAAATAGAAGATTACAAAAATTGAAGATGGAGATGAAGACGAGGCGTAATGGTAATGATGATAATGATAATAATGATTTCAGCAACTCATTGTCAGATGAAACAGGAGTACCAGAAAAAAGGTAATTGTTACTATTATGTGTATTATAAATATGTGTATATATATATAATTATTTGTATAAATATTTATTTAACTGTAAGGCTTTTAAAAATTAATTCTAATTTGCAAACAAAATAAAATTTTTTTATGTTACTGAAGATTTATATTTACTTGTTTGCAGATGTGACTTACATATTTATATGTGTGTTACATATTTCTATATATTTTTTGGCTTAGTAGTAACATATGTGCCTTTTGATTCAATATTCGAATAAGTTCTAAAAATATCATATTAATTATAGATAAAAACATAAAATCTAAATTATCTTAAAATTAAGATAAAATAATAAAATTGAACTTATTTTCTGGTTTTGACAAAACAATCTAAAAATTTCATTTGATCAAATATAATATATAATAAGAATGTAGATTTTGTGCACTGCCACTACGATTTTTTAATTCCTTTTTTTTTCGCAAGAAAATTTTTCTCGAAGTCTTTGCCATCTACGTGTACTTAGACAATCTGAAGCTAATATATGAACACAAAAAATGACATTAATAAAAAACAAGGTTAAAAAGATCATATATAGAGATGTTTAATTATTTATATAAAAAATTACCTATTAATTTTAAAATAGAAGAGATTTCCATCCATGCACAATCCTTTTCGTGTGTATTCTTGAAATCTGTCTCACTTTTATCATAAAGATAAGGAAAATTTTTAACAAGATCAATCAACACAGTGTAAGTATCTTCTTCACAATATTCATATGTAACTTCTTGATTTTGATTCATGATTTGTTCAAAATCATTTAAGAAATAAAAAATGCTGTCCTGTATATTTATTTATTTAGGTAATTATTGAGAATAATTACTTCTCTGCTTCAATTTTATACAAAATGAAAGAATTTAATAGAGAAAAGTATTGTTCTGCCCTCCCAGCAAACGAGAATAGATTAAAATGGATTGAAATTTTTTTCTATCCGAATGCATATTTTAAATAGCGAATACTTTTTTGGATTTAATTGGATTCAATTAGATTCAACTGAATGCAATTGGATTTGAAAACTGCATTTTCTATTCAAAATTTTGAATTGAATAATATTCATAACAGAAAACGCTAATATTATTTTTAGATTGAAAGGTATGGAGATATGCAATTCCTATAAATGAATAAAAATTCAGGATTGAAAAGCATTTATTTTAACATTCGTGAATCAATATTTCTGAAAATCTGAATCCATTTCAATTCATTTCAATCCATTCTCTTTTGCTGGGCTGCGAACCGAAATTTATGACAATTCTATTCAGTTAACAACTATAAAATACTGCGATACAAGTGTATAATAAAGTGAATCTCAAACGCTATTCTATAAGCATCTCATTGACTAATTAGCTCTGCATATGCATAACCGATGTGAACCTAGCGCTCAACTTTATCAAAAATAAAAATTAATACTGCAGGCCGTTTGTACTTCGTTTGTACTTGTTTGTACCGATCATTTCGTTTGTATCAAACAGTTAAACAAAAAGTGAAAAATAAAAAGGCCAGCGCGCAACTTTAAAATTTTTTAATTTCATTTATGCCATTCGAAAGAGAATCGTTTGTACCCGTTTGTACCTCTCTTACTTTCGTTTGTACCTCAAAGGGTTCGGAGATACAGCGCGTTTCAGTTTTTGCGCAACCTCTATATAGCAAATTTAGCCAATTTTAAAGATATCGAAATGGGACCAACGGCATTCGAAAGAAAATCGTTTGTACCTGTTTGTACCTCTCTTACTTTCGTTTGTACCTCAAAGAGTTCGGAGCGCGTTTCAGTTTTTTCGTAACCCCTATATAGTATCTCCGAACCCTTTGAGGTACAAACGAAAGTAATAGAGGTACAAACGGGTACAAACGATTCTCTTTCGAATGCCGATAGTCCCATTTCGATATCTTTAAAATTCGCTAAATTTGCTATGTAGGGGTTGCGCAAAAACTGAAACGCACTGTATC
Source organism: Atta cephalotes (assembly GCF_000143395.1). Classification (NCBI taxonomy): domain Eukaryota; kingdom Metazoa; phylum Arthropoda; class Insecta; order Hymenoptera; family Formicidae; genus Atta; species Atta cephalotes. Next base: position 4,125,163 of record NW_012130084.1, read on the forward strand.
TCTGAACCCTTTGAAGTACAAACGAAAGTAAGAGAGCTACAAACGGGTACAAACGATTCTCTTTCGAATGGCATAAATGAAATTAAAAAATTTTAAAGTTGTGCGCTGGCCATTTTTTATTTTTCACTTTTTATTTAACTATTTGAGGTACAAACGAAATAATGATCGGTACAAACAAGTACAAACGAAGTACAAACGGCCTGCAGTATTAATTTTTATTTTTGATAAAGTTGAGCGCCAGGTTCACATCGGTATAGGCATAACATAAAAATTTCAACAATATGAAATTTTTCTGCTTATATATACATATATTTCTGCTCTACACAAGTATGTGATTGGTCTATTTTCTTAATAATAAATGATTATGTACTTATGCAAGTTTATTCATATATTATAACATAAAAATTTCAACATTATCATTATCAAATTGCACATGCCATATGTAAATTCTATGAACCAATATGACATCGCTTATATTAGCCGTAGTTCACGTTTTTATATAGTTATGCGGCTATGCAAATTTGTATGGGTATATTAAAGTGTGAACTGCACTCATAACCAAAAAAGTTAATCAGCTGCTTGCCGCATGTAAACACATGTTGTATGCAGACTTACATGTTTCTTTCTTCGTGTGATTTTCAATCGCCGAATAATCAATCGTTTGTGATTATCAATAATTAATTAATAAATCAATTAATAAATTCCTTGTTTCAACAAGTGAGTGTCGAAGTCAATATGTTGAAATGTGACACAATTTCTCAATCACGATGAAGAATCTCGTGAAAACGTGTGAAAATTTAATATTTACATATTTAAAAAACATTTAAAGGTCTGAGTACAAGAATTGTCGTAACACTTACTTAGACTTAAATTATAGACATAAATAACGCACAAGCTTTCATGTATGATGTACAACTTATTGCCGTGTCTCCAAGGGCAATAAATTGTTTTATGATGTTTATCGCACGTAATTATTGTCTAATTCGCTCTTTTACTACATTTCTCTAACAATTTTATTAATATAATTAAAAAATAATCCGATACTCAAAAGGTTCAATATTCATTTTAATTTCATCATTCTAATTTATAATTTGACAAAATTAGCATACTTAATGTGAAAGACAAAGAGATAGTGTGATAGAGGGGAAAAGTAAGAATAAACGTGTATTTATAAACGTGTGAATCAGGATCTGGTTAGTATGTGCTCCACGCATAAAACACTCGCATCTAACTGTGAGCGCCGCTCCTCTACCCGTCTCCTCTACCCGTAATACGCTATTTCTTCTTGTAATTTGAAAATTAAGCTTCAGATAAAATTTTCGCAAAGGAAAAATCATCTTATTAAATCAGAAATATGACACTTTAAGAACAAACGTTCTAAATCACCTTGTATATAAACATATTTTATATATAATTTACATTATGATGTCAATATATATATAATTATATAAAATTCATTTTTCCTGGATAAATGAACAAATCAATACATAAATATGAATAAATAAATAAGTACAATTTGTACCAACAATACTTATAGCTCAGCGGAATCCTCAGGGCACTTACGGAATTATTTCGTTTTTCCTAGAAAACACAATAAAAATCTAAGAAATAATTGAATAATTCCAATAGGAATTCATTTCGAATAATGTCGTAACACATACTCTAATAAACTGTTAAAATCACGTTTGACACTTGCTTGACAGTTAATGTTGCTCCACGCTTCGAAACGAAGAAAGAAAAGGACACATAGTGGGATCTGACGAAGATGCATAGAGATCAGTTATATCAGCATTATTTATTTCTTCGCGTTGGCAGGCCTGGGTGTGCGAACAATACTTCGACTCGCAAAAGAGGCGTGACTTGCCCAAACCAGCTGAGCACACCATGTCAATTCCTTCATGCTCGCGAATCGTGATAACGCCGCGCATCCTGTATTCTTGCGTGGCCCGAGATATGACTTATGGTTGGCATTCTTGTTAGCTGCACATTAGACTTCCTTCTGAACGATCGTTGCAGGAGTGAATTACATGACAATTTTCATAAAAAAGAGGGGGTAATGTTGGTAGCAACAAAAATCCTTGAGGCACCATAGTTTTATTTTCTACAGATTGGTAACATTTATAAATAGTAATCCGTTAGTTTGCGATCGTGGTCGATTAAATATAAAAGTAGTGTAATACCAGGTATGTAAATATGAAATCGGAATTTACCAATAGGTGGCTATAGCTGTCAATGTAGTTGCCGTCAGACGGCGCCATTGACGCCTTGTTCTGACATCTGACAAAGATTTTCACCTCACAACAATATAAGTTTCATACAACAGTATAGTTTGTAATAGCGTTGACATGTCGAATTTTGTGCCTGGAAACTACGATTTGCGGACAGCATTGATTTTCTGTTACCATTTGAAGAAAACTGCTGCAGAATCGCATCGAATGCTTGTCGAAGCTTACGGTGAGCATGCTCTTGGTAAATCACAGTGAATGGTTTAAAAAATTCAAAGTCGCGATTTTGACGTGAGAAACGAAGTACGTGGAAAACCATCGAAAAAGTTTGAAGACAGCGAATTGCAAGCATTGTTGGATGAGGATGACGCTCAAACTCAACAACAACTTGCGGATCAATTGAATGTGACACGAGAAGCCGTCTCCATACGTTTGAAATCCATGGGAAAGATCCAGAAGATGGGAAAATGAGTTCCACATGAACTGAATGAAAGACAGCAGGAAAATCGAAAAACCATTTGCGAAATGCTGCTCGCCAGGTACAAAAGAAAGTCATTTCTCCATCGAATTGTGACTGGCGATGAAAAGTGGATATATTTTGAGAATCGTAAGCGTAAAAGATCATGGGTAATTCCAGGCGAATCATCGACATCGACTGCAAGGCCAAATCGCTATGGACGGAAGACAATGCTCTATGTTTGGTGGGATCAGAAAGGTATGATCTATTATGAGCTAAAACCTGGCGAAACCGTTAATACTGAACGCTATCGACAACAAATGATCAATTTGAATTAAGCTTTGTGTGAAAAACGACCGGAATATCAAAAAAGGCAACACAAAGTGATTTTGCTTCATGATAATGCACCATCACATAGCAAAATTGGTCAAGGAAATGATTGAGGCATTTGATTGGGAAATATTTTCGCATGCGGCTTACTCACCAGACTTGACTCCGTCCGATTATCATTTATTTGCATCGATGGAACACGCACTTGCTCAGCAGCGCTTCACTTCTTACGAAAATGTACGAAAATGGCTAGATGATTTGGCTCAAAAGAGCAACAATTTTTTTGGTGTGGCATCCACAAATTGTCAAACAGGTGGAAAAAATGTATAGCTATCGATGGGCAATACTTCGAATAAAATATTTTTTATCATTTTCATGCAATAAACGTGTATTTTCTATAAAAAAATTCCGGTTTCATATTTACATACCTGGTACATGATAATTCGTGAACGCTGTCATCGCAGATATTTTGTGTTTTGACATTTATGTGTATAAAGAGATTACTCATAATCAGATAAGTTTCATTAAGTATTTTCATTATAAAACTTTTATTCTTATTCTTTCAAAAAATCGATACTTTGTGAGATAGATTTATTGTTAATTCTATAATCATTATTATCAAAACTTATTGAAAAAAACAAGATTTATTAATAAATATTTTAATATTTGTTTATGTTAATAAATATTTTAATAGTTATAATAGTTAATAATAGTTAATAATAGTTGTCGTTTAATTGCTGTTTTAATAAATATTGTAATAATTGTTTCGCAAAAATTGAGAAGTATAGTTTATACATTGATAAAAAAAGTAATAAAAAATGATAAATATGTTGTAAATGGAAAATACATGAGCCATAAGAAGTAAACAACAAAATTTACAAAAAATGTAATTCCTTGATTTAATTTCCATAAATTTTACATTTTATGTTTCATGACTTTTGTGTTTTATTTTACATATATTTATGATCATTTTCTTTTGATCTTGTTGTATACACTGCATCTCTCATGTCTTTATTTTTGTGAAAAGTTTGTAAAACACCTGTTAAAGATCCTTCATATATAAGTTTATAATTAATGCAAGGCATATAAAGGGCTGAACATGTATTTGAAATACTTTTATTTAAAAAGCGGTACTTTCGTAATATAGTTGTATTTTATATTTTGTATTTATAGTATTTCAAAGAGCACATAAAAATATTGTATTTTGTATTTCAAATATATTGACAATCAAGCTTATTATCTGAACAACAGAATACAAAAAATATTTATTCTATCTTTTCATTTTGAATACTTTTATGTGCTCCGTTGAAATTTAAAATACAATTGTATAAATATTATGACAAATTGATTACCATTGTCAATAGTAATTTCTTAGGCTACTGCTATCAGTGATTACCCATTGATTGTGATTCAGATTTAGATTGTGCTTTCTTCCATATCTCTTTTCCTTTTCCTTTCTTCTTTTTCCTCTCTTTCTTTTAATTTTCCTTTCTTTTCAATCTCTTCTTTTGTACAATTTAACACCATTGATAATGTTAGATCGAAAATACCAATAACTGAAAATAAAATATATAACACAAAGTATTGATTTTTTATGAAATAGTAAGAATAAAGATTTTGTAATGAAAATACTTAATGAAACTTATCTGAGTAATCTCGAATACGTTATTAACCTCTTGATACACATAACTGTCAAAACACGAAACTTCCGCTATGACAGCCAGTTCATAAACAGTTCACGAATTATGATGTATTACACTACTTTTACACTCGATCGCCGCAAACTAACGGATTACTACTTATAAATGTTACGAATTCATAGAAAATAAAACTATGGTGCCTCAAGGATTTTTGTTGCTACCAACATTATTTCCTCTTTTTTTATGAAAATTCGTCGTCGTCGTGTCACCCAGAAGTGTACTTAGAATTCAATGGACTTCTTTCTCAGTCGATCTCCGCTTCTGTATTCGACGTCCTTTCTCGGCAGAGGTTTTCCGACGGCATCGATAGCTCTCTCGCTTATACTATGGCAGAGAGTGGCCCCTCATGCCGCTTTAGTCGCTCCCTTTTTAATAATTGCCTGTAATTTAGCGACAGGTTCATAAAGAGAGTGTTAATTTAAAAATTCATCACTGCGCACTACCCTTCCTTTGAGTAGTCTCATGCTTCTAATATAATAAGTCTTTTATCTTCTTCCTGATCGCCAGTTGAGGTGAGATGATGCCTCGTACAACAAATTATATATCGGAACCGATTATTTTAAATAAACTTGTAAGCAATAATAATATTTCACGAAACACAATAGCAAAAACTACTCAAAAATTGCGATAAGTGCAGACACGCCTGCCCGCGTCGGGAAGACACAGGACGAACCATTTCAGTCAGATCGAATGACCTTTGCGACGGTGAAAAAAGTCACGTCAATACATAGACTTATTCCAATATCTAATTTTAATATAATATTTGGAACTTCTTTTTGCTTATTAATTTATTCGGTCTTGTTTTTAATTTATTGTTTTTTTATTGAATTCGTATCAGAAGTATCGGCCATTCTAAGATCGAGCTTCCAGGAAAGGCTTCTAGAAAGACTTCTAGCAATTGGGATAATAAACAATAACTAAATATTAGATAAAAATAGATTATTGAACTTGTACTTTAACATAGTATACATTTTTTTTAATTCTCATAAATCTTTCAAATATGATATATACATTTTTGTGGAACAGACTGTATATCACAAACACATCAGTAAAATTATTCCTTTTCCTCAATATACTGTATCTCTATTATATTTTATAAATTGTTATCGAGCATCATTTAAATAATTTATCAATAGTGTTTCTTAAAAAAAAAAACTATTGATGCAAACGTTTATCAGGCAATATCATGGAAATAATTAATAACTGAAAAAGCCATTGTGTGAAACTGAAAATCAATGTCAATAAAATATATTTTAATAGGTATTGTTTTTCCCCTAATTGGTGTTTCAAATTTGAAATTCCTTCGTAAATTATTATTAATAAATGCGGTATTCCAAACTTTCAGATATTGTTACGACAGTTACGCACTGGATTTTCATAGTTACGATCTCCGCGCGAATTTGCACGGATACGGATATTGACGTCAATACTCAATTTAGACACGTCGTCATAGAATCGTACAATGGTAGAACTCACGATTGAAATTAATAATTTACGATTGCGTGGACTTTGCGCAAACATTGCGAATATAACCGTTCGCATAACTGTCATCTTCATTAAAACTCGCGTCTAGTACATGAGGAGAAATGTACAGGTCACAATTGTAACAGTCGAGATGTGCATTTCCCATATCTCTTCTTACTTCGAGAATAATACAATTAAAAGAGTTAATAATAATATTATTAGAATAGAGCTAATAATAATAAGTTAAAATCAAGGAAGGGTTCAACAATAAGCATGAAGGACATATTTGAAAGTGGCTTGCTTAATTTTTGTGAATTTCTACAATTTCAAGCTAAATATATGTGCTAAATATTTAAAATACAGTAAAAAATTGAAACTAGAATACGTAATATCACAATCAGATTGACAAATAATCTGATTGTGATGCTAAATATCTTTAATGCTCCCTCGGTAATATTGGAGTTTAAAAGGCATAATCAACGTTTTTATTGTGAATTCTGATAGTTAAAATTTAAATTTGTAAAACATAAGGAAAATTCAATTTCTATGATAATAAAAACTCATTATTAAAGCTTTTATATGAATATGTAAAAATTTTATATGTATAATATAAAAATTTAAAGACCCAGGAACAATAAAAATTTAAAGATTCAGGTTACGAATGAAGGATGAAAATTTCACATTACCGACAAGGAATTAAAGCATACTAATGAGTTTATTGCAAGAAATATAATAAAACACCCGCCCAGAATAAGAGAGATTCAAAGTCGTATCCCGATTGAGATGATATTTTTTGTAATTTCTTTATTGTATTTTAAAAACCCTTAGAGAGATCTATTACTGGCTAATTTGTTACTGAAAGACAGTAATTAATTACTTATTTAGAATTAAAAGTACCGAACAGAAGTGCTTTTAATATTTGCTTTTAATATTAATATAAAATAAGCAATTACCTACTGTTTTTTAGTGTTTACCACTGTTAGATTTCTGTAAGCGGATATTAGCGGATGCTCATTAGCATCAGAATTATTAAAAAAAATTGTTTATTAATTTAATTGTGATATTACATACTTTTTAAGTTTTAGAATTATATTTCAAGATCGATAAATAATCGATAAATAAATAATCGACGCGCAATTTGCTTAAACTGGAAATTATACAAATTTATACAAAAATATTATTACCAAGATTTGCTTTGACCGAACGGCCTTCTTCGTTAATTGTGACAAAAAATTAAATTTTTCAAAAAACAGAAAAAATTAGTTTATTTTTATTTTGATAGAAAATAATTGACTAATGAATTGATATTGATAAAAAAACATTCTTAATATATAATTATACAAAAAATTTCTTGAAAATGGACGGAATCAGAATTTTCTGGTTAAATTTGTTAATTAGAATTTTCTTTGAGATAACCGGAATTCTGATTGATGCAATATTTAAAATAAAATCTAGAATTCTTATTTCTACCAAAATAATTATATTACTAGAATTTTAATTACTTCAATTAAAATTCTAATAGATATAAGAAAATTCATTCATTTTTGACCAGAATTACTATTTAATCCAACTAGATCATTTTTATCTGTGCGAATATTATTTTTGACAATTATTTTTCCTTAAAAAAATCATTCTTTTTAAATTATAACACTTTCTTTTAATCTCTAAAATCTTAAGATTTAAAAAAAAATTTTCTGTATTGTAACAGTTTTAATAATTTTTTGTAAAACTAAATTATTTATTTTTGATAATTGATTTTTGATAATTGATGAGGTAATGTTTATTTAATTCATGGTAACAATCCGAAAATTATATTCAAGTCACTTTTGAAATAAAGGAAAAATATATGATATTACTCGTGTAGTATCTAATTTTCACAATAGTAGTTGTGATAACGAAGACTAACGACTCCTTCATCATTGAACGAAGAATGCGAGGATATAATTATAGCGGATGTTAATTTTGTATAGCGCGATCCTTTGTTCGCGCACGTATTATGTGCATTGTCCATGTAATTATCTCGGGCACATATAACGATATCACGCGTACATCGGTGTAACTCGCCATATGTCCATCCATTATTGTGGTGTTAACTCAATGGCGAATGCCAAGCGCATCTTCTCAAATGCACGCACATCAGATAGATCAAAAGGCCATGGTGTTGTATCTTGGGCCAACCGGCAAATGTAACTTCAGAACTGAAACTGCACATGGTAAGGGGATACATTAGTCTCTCACACGGTTTGTTTTACATGTCCCCTTTCGATTTATAGAATTGATTAATTAATTAAATTAAATTTCATATAATCTCAAGCGAATATTTCATCAAATTTTATCGCCTTAAATTTCGTACTGTAAATTAATATCATACGAGAGAAATAAAAATTGTGCGAAAAAATTAAAGAATAGATGATTAAATATATAGACTACAATAGTAATGATAATACAGTTGTAATGTTTATTTTGTGAGAAGAAAAATATTATATTTTATGTACGCGGAACCAATTCTTAATGGCTGAACCAAGAGTATTTTCCTACCACTGTGAAAAATAAGTTTGTGACTCTTGTCACTCTCGCGCCCTCAAGGCTACTTGTATACATTAAGAATATTGCTTGATCTTGATACTTTTTACTCCAAATTTATCTAAATATATGTATTTTTTAATTTCACAGTGGTTCCAAGACTTCCAAGAGTAACAGGATTGCAATGCATATATGATACGACATATTTCTCTTGAAAAATTAGAAACACAAGAAAACGCGAGTTCTTTTTTTTGTGAAGAAATAGAATATTTAAAATACATAATGGATACTCGAGGCGCAAATCTAAATAAGAAACCTCATTATTCGAAACGAAATCTTTTATCTTTGAAGAAATGTAAACTAAATTCAACAATAAAATTTGTTTACATAAGCATTTATTCACATATACTGACCGTGTATGCTGTTTTAATAAACCTTTTCATGATTCGATTGACAATTCTTTTAAAATAAACGGCTTAAACATTGCTGAGTTTGAACAATATTATTTTTTATCCGTGCATAGAGAATATCGTGGGATATAGAATGTAAACCAGTTGAGTGTATCAGAGTCCGTTTTTGTTACTTTGTATCATCCGCAATAACGTTGCCGATACCGCTGTTGCTTTGCGAAAAAATTATTAATTGTGACGTCTCGTCACAAATACATAATACAGTGACAGAGACGACATCGAGAAAAGCTGTTGTCGCAATGAGTTATCGAGGGCACCAAGAGGTTTTTACGAGGGAAAATTCAAGCAGCATGTGCTGCGACGGGATGGGAATGGCACACATTCGCGCATTATTATTTCGAACGCTACAAACGAGTTAGAGTGTGGATTTACGACACTACGGTACATCCTGAAAAACCTCCGTCTCTCTCTTTAATGTCCTCTCACTTTTTACGACACTTGTTTACGATCGTACTTAAACTACTATGATTCAGGCATTCATGTTATTCGATTATTGTGGAAACACCAAACAAAATTTGAGAATCGTATCAACACAGATTGCTTACTCTCATTCGCGGTCAGCTAAAGCTAAATTATTGCCGTACCACGGAGTAATAAAAATTGGTGAGTCAGACAAATACGCCAGTTGTAAAACATTGCTTCAGAGAAATTGGGACAAAGCAATTCTGCTATTTTAATTAACATTCGTCATTATTTCGCCGCAGTTGAATGTAAATATGTGACTCACGAGTGAAATATATAAGCTCGAGCTGATATTTTTTTCAGCAGTATTTTCAATGATAAATTTAGATTCTATATTTTAATATTTCATCTTTGGCTTAATCTAAATTGTTTGTATTCACATTTACAATGTGCGTAAAAATGTATAATGGAAAATTTTGTGCAAAAATTTCTTTCAATCTTTTCTTTAGAGAAAAATATTAAAACTATAAAATATAGAGTGTTAGCGTAATAGTCGTACGATTTCTCAGAACTTATCATACTGTCAATAGTTAAAAAAATAGTTAAAAGATAAATATTCTGTTTTATACGCTATAACATGCGTAAAAAGTTAAAAATTTTTTTTCATAAAAAATCGAAGTCATCTTAAATTTTTTAAATAAGATCATATAATATTTTTCCATAATATTAGAGAGGTCTTTAAAACGAATTTAAATACTATCGAAATGTTATTTGTATTGATATTTTATTGATTTTATTAAATAAGTATTTTATTAAATTATAATATTTTATTAAATAAGTACATATATATATATATATATATATATATATATATATATATATGTGTGTGTGTTTATGTTCAGTGTCTAGTCAGAGATTGTAAGTATTGCTGTTACAAATAATGCTGTAAAGGATATAGCAGAATAAGGAGATTTCGGATCCTGTACATAATCTGTCACCATGGAGAAGAATGAATACTCAGATGAAAGAATATTCTGTACGAAGTTTTATCACAAAAGAGCCTCACTATTTTGAGATATAACAGAGAAAAAGAATATTAATGAAAAAAATGTCATTTTTCATTAATACTCTTTTTCTCTGTTAAATCTAAATGGACCTTTACAAAAAAAATTTATTGATGAAAGAGTATCGGAAAGATTAAAGTAAGAATTTTTTGTTATTCTTGACACAAAATTTTGTTTTTAAAAAATTCAAGAATTTTTTAAATCGCATTTTTATATGATTTAAATGTTTGACCACTTCTAAAATAATTTAGCAGCTAAATGTTATTATATAAAATTATATTCTATATTTTTCAGATTTTTAAATTTGTAGAACATATAAAAAAAAATTAAAACAGTTTTCGCCATTTTTTGACCTAAAATCTACCAATTCACATATTTTAAATTGTTCTTATATAATTTAATGTGTATAATTTAATTTGTACTTACTTTTGATTTCATTTTTACAGACAATAGTTTAAAACTTAATATTATAGAATTAATATTAAACAACGAGAATTCTATTCTTTTCGTTCAAAAAAATTAACTTTTGAAATAATTGTCAAATATAACAATCTATCACTGTCTTCATTAATGACTAATTAGTTTCCACCAAGGGTTCGAACCGAGTCAGAGGGCATGCAAAAACCGACTAACAATCGAGCATTTCCCTTTCATGTGATTGTAAGAGAGGAATACTCGACTGTGACTAGTCAATTCCTACATTCCGACCCAATTCGAATCCTCGGTGGAAACTTATGGCTAGATCAAACTGAATGCAGCAAGCGTCAAGCAGCAGAGCAGCAACCAGCAGGGTGATATTTTTATCGCCCTGTAAATATCGCCTCGCTGATTGATTGCTGCTCCGCAGCTTGACGCTTGCTGTGTCCATTTTGAACTAGGTTGAACTTAATCATAAATGAAGTAGATTGATATATTTGACAATTGTTTCAAAAGTGTTACTTTTTAAAAGTGTACATTATTTCGCATAAAATAATAATTATAAAAAAATAAATTTTATATATCATGCATTTTCAGATGTAATTGTTTCTTTGATTTCTTAAAAATGATATTTTTATTTGTATAAGTATAATTTTAGAAAATGAGTTAATAGAAACTTATAAATATAAAACTAATTTTGGGTTAAATAGCCTTGTAGATCAAAACCCTGAAGTCTCTTGACATCATTAGGGTAAGATAAATTTACTATGATTATGTGCTAAAGTCAGAATGCTATTTGCTTAAAAAAAGATGGAATAGATGCTGAAATCAGTTAAATAAATTTTTCTGAAGAAAAAAAAAATGGAATTTTCGTTGTTTAATTCGTAATATTGAAATTTTAAACTGCTATTGTCTGCAGAAGTGGGACCGGGTAAATACAATTATGTTAAATAACAATTAAATTATGTTAAATAACAATTAAAAAAAACAATTAAAAATATGTCGACTAATATATTTTAGGTCGGAAAGTAAAGAAAAATGGTCCAAATTCTTTTTTTCGACATGTTCCATCTAAATCTAAAAATCTGAAAAAATATAGAATATAATTTATAATAAGATTTAGCTGCTGAATTATTTTAGAAAATATAGGTAAAATATTTAGATCATATAAAAAATGCAATATCAAAAATTCTTGAATTTTTTAAAAATAAAATTAACAGCTAAGAATGACAAAAAAATTCTTACTCTGATTTTTCTGTTACTCTTTATATCCATGTTTCTTTTTGTGAAGATTTGTTTAGATATATGTATTTACATATACATATATTATATTTGTAGTCATCATTGGAATTGCGCGTCGAATTGTTTTTCCGGACTTATAAACATAATTAAACTACTGCAGTATCGCGAATTAAATTGACAAGCAATTTTAATAATTTTAATGCTCAATGAGGCATTGTATTAAGAAGATGGTAATATGTTGAAAAACTGTAAATAAATTTATTGCGAAAGATATTACTTCGGTCGGAAGTCGAACATGAATCTCTTGTATTCCATGAGCATTCTAAGAGTCTTTAGACTACTGAGGTCTTAGTAATATGAATTCTTAATAATCAATATATGTATGAAAATCAATATATATATATATATCTTTCTTTCAGGCAATAATAATAATAATAATAAATAATAAATAATAATAAATAATAAAATAATAATATAATCAATAAGAATTTTTACTGAATATTTGAAAATTCAACAATAAGAAACATAAGTATCTAATGGCGCAGTTCGAATGACTATAAATATGATATACTATGCAAGTATATATATATATATATAGTAATTCAGATTTAATTATTTAAGCATTAAAGATCCAGCTTTGACCATTACAGTTATTACTTATATTTCTTATTGTTGAATTTTCAAATGTACGGTCCAATAAAAATTCTTATTGTTTAGAAACAGGATCGTTTACATGAATAAATCAATTAAATGCAAGAAACGCCAAAATTAAATATTAGACTGATACATATATAAGTATGCATTTTAAGGAGGACTTTTGATTTACAGGACAAGAAAAATCAATTTTTTTTCAATAAACCGATAATATTCTTCGAAAATATATTCCTAAAATTTTAGAGCGAAAGTTGAAATCCTTTAGTAGAATTAGCGCTTGTAATCCGTGGCGTGTGGGTATACAGGCGCGAGGCAATAATTATCAAGACATCGAAAAACATTTGATTCATATTTATAATGATTATTAATTAAACGATCTGTTAACAATAACTCGATGCTGGATGGAACATATTCAGAACACAAACGGAAGTTTTAACGATTGTCTGGAAATTGGTGCCAAAACAATTGCAGTAAAAAATAATCGAAATCGCTGTTTTTCTTGTCGCTGGCATTTTTAACAAGAAGATTTTAACATATTCTGCCGTTTTAAAAATCATTAATGAATTGGAAATTAATATTTGGTCGGAATGCAAGCACTATATATGATGTACACTGAATCTCCAGACAGAAGCACTGAAGATTGAGTAGTACGAAAGAGACCCCCTAGCAGCTCGTAGGCTAACCTAAATTGCTTGAATGAATTTAATGAGGAAGCTGAAGAGCTGCTGTATGCCTTTGGAATAGGAGATTAGTCTCTAAGCATTGTAAATACTCGAAACTACTATTTTTTAACGTGTTTTCCTCGAAATCTGTTTCCACCATTTTCTTCAATTTTGTGTATACAGTTACAAAAAAAGTATTTTACTAATCAACTTGATATTATAAGTCTAATTGTTAATTAGATAATGATCAACCTTCTCGATGAACCTAAAAAGTTAAAAAAATCAAACTATAGTATGAAACAGCTAAATATATTGCCAAAATTGGATTTTTATATACATATGTATTACATTATTTTATGTATTTATATTTTATTGAATAAATTTGTTTTAGATGACTGCGTATCGATAACTTTCAGATTTTGACAAATAGCCCACTTTGACTGTGACTGGCTATTTCATATTATAGTTTGATTTATTCATATGAACGGTTTTGTTTCTAAAATCTTGTTTTTTACTATTGTAAAAGAAATCAACATTAACAGTTTCGTTTTTATATAAATAAATGAATGCCATTTAGTGAAAATTATAACGTTTTTTTCAAAGTTGTACAGAATTTTTGTATATATGTTTTTTTAATTTTGTAGATTCATTTAAGATAAAATTATATGAAAATTAAAAATACTCCTCGCTTTTTTGTTTCAGGTAAGAATTAAAGTCCTATGGATGTACACAAAATGATAACGTCGACGCAAAATTAAATGTTAATTTTATTTTATTAATAATATCTTTTGTATACAACAAAATTTAACTATGTTTTTAATAGGTTGTTTTAAAATATTCAAAAAGTTTTAAAATAATAAACATTATATTATTATTATATCTTTTAAAAAAATTACGAAAAATCACTTTTTTTGTCTTCTGAATCAGGCTGCCTTCTTAAATAAATTCATCTTAGAATACAGGAGATCTTAGTTCAAATCCTGTCAAGATAATATTTTTATAATAATATTTTTCGCAATAAATTCTTTACAGGTTTTAAAATGCTTATAGTATCAAATTAACGATCTAATTAAATTTGGAGAGATTATTATAGTATTTCAAATTGATTGTATTAAAAGTTCAAAAATAGTCAGCGCGCAGTCACACATTTCTAAGATATCTAAATTTATTTAAAATAAAGTAAATCGGGGGAAGATGGCATAAAGGATTCATCTTATTTATATTTTTGTCATAGAACATATTGGCCATTCTGATACAGAAATATGTAATAGAAATATGCAGATAAAGACGCAATTATCAAAAAATTCATACTAATTGATATTGGAAAATATTTAACAAAGTACGCAAAAGTAGGTCATGAAATATGCTCTTTATAATATTTAGTACGCAAATAGTTAAAGTTTATGCTTCGATGCTTATTGTAAATCGAACAAATGATATACAATTTTGATCAGTGTTTCCTGCCAATCGTGGCTGATATTGATTATAATTTATAACTTTCTAAGTAAAAGTTGCAATTGAATATTCCTCTTACACTTGAAGATAAGATGAATGCAAAACATAATTTTTCCTGCTTGAAACCGTCATTAAAATGATTTTATGAATTAAAATTTTGAATGCTTTATAATTTGAAATATTTTAAGTTAATGAAATGCTGTTTAAACGAATAAAAGTATGTTCAACTTATCCTAAATTACTGTAAATAAATTCTTTCATATTTTCTCCATTATGTTTTATAATATACAATACCTTTATGCGTTTTTATTAAACTCTTGATTATGGACTGTAAATAAGAAAGATTTTTAGAATACAAATTTTTTTCGTAGATTAATTCAATAACATTAAGAAATTATTTAAGAATAAAGGCTAAGTATGGCATCTTTCCTCAATTTACTTTACG